>NW_020664587.1:16523240-16534013 GCF_002925995.2 Terrapene triunguis
GGGGGGGTGTTGCAGGATGGATACAGAGCAGAGACCTGTAAAATTGAGGGGCAGCTCAGAAACATGGGGAGTCAGAAGACACAACCCAGGCTGCCCCCCATAAGCCCGGGCCGGCAGAGTGCTGCCATCCCCTCCTGGCAGGTGTCCAGCCTCCAAGGTTCCGTGTGCTGTGGACAGACCTTGGACCAGTGAATTGAAGGGGCGAAAGGCCAGACACCCACCTTTGCTGCCCCCCCACGCCCCAGGCTGCTGCCCAAAGCCTGCCCCTTAGCGTCCTACCTTGGATTAGTGCCTTGGTGGCACTCCTGTTCCGCTCCACCTGCCAGCTCCCATTGCGGCTGGCTGGCCCCGGCAAGGATATTTGGCGCCACTCAAGTATGTACCCAGTGGCTGCGGCTCTGGGCGCCTCCCAGTGCACCCAGAGGCTGTGCTCATCACAGGGGGAAGTGTGGATCCTGGCCAGGGGCTGACCTGCGAACAGCATGGGACAATGCAATCAGGCACAGACAGTCACAGCCGCAGCCCCAGGAGGCAGGAGGGGTGAGAGAAGCTGTGTGTGGGATATGGGGGAAGCCGAGGGGCAGTGGGGGAAGGGCAGCAGAACTGGTGCTGCTGCACTTCGAGCTCACCGCGGAGTCAGTAAAACCAGAGGAGGCCATGGACCCTCTGCAGCCGCCTCGGCTAGCGGAGAGGGACTGGGGCCTGTGAATCTGTGAGCAGAGGAAGCATCTTCTCTTGCCAAGCAGCCATGGGAATGTCAGGATTCAATGCCTGGTCTGGGGTCTCACACTCTCCCCTTGCTCAGTGCACAGGCCTGGCCATTAGTCGCTCTCTTGTCATTCAAACAGGGGCGGCTCCAGGCACCAGCGCAGCAAGTGCATGCCTGGGGCGGCCTGCCGCTCGCCGTGACGGCGGCAGTCAGGCTGTCTTCGGCGGCATGCCTGCGGGAGGTCTGCCGGTCCCGTGGTTTCGGCAGCAATTCGGTGGCGGGTACGCCAAATCCGCGGGACGGGCGGACCTCCCGCGGGCATGCCGCCGAAGGCTGCCTGACTGCCGTGCTTGGGGTGGCAAAATACATAGAGCCGCCCCTGCGTTCAAAAGGACGGTTCAGAGATTACAGGCCAGCTCCTCTGCTGGTGTAAACTGGTGTCACTCCATTGGCGCCAGTGGAACCACCCTGAGTCACACCAGCTGAGGAGCTGGCCCTGCAGCTAATCACTCTCGGTAGCCAAAACATGCTCCTGGGCCAGCGCGGTGTCTGCCGGGCTTCACCCCCTGCTCCCCTGAGATGTTCTGCAGCCCAGGAAACGCACCGGGGAGCCCATCTCGGGGTCGCTGCGTATCTGCGGGATCACTGAGGAGCCCAGAGATCACCCTACTTATTACTGGGGCAGTGACCAAATAGAGACAGTCCAACTTCCTGGAGCCAGGCAAAGGCGCGACAGGGAGGGCTCCTAGCCCACGTGCAGCCGAGCTGAGAAATCAAAGGGTTTCTGCAGAGCGGAGCCCACCTGAAGGGGCTTTCAGGGTTTCAGAGATATGCTGCTTTGAACAGACTGTGAGGATGTCTAGCGAGCCCCTACCTTTCTTCTCAAGGAAGAGAACTTCTGTTGCTGCAGACTCGCCTGCCGAGTTATAGGCTGCGAGATAAACTCTCCTGACCCCAGCCAGCACAGAGAAACGGCACTGCCTCTCTGTCGTGTTGCAGACAGCTGTGAGCTCCACATTTCTCCGTCTGGGATTCAGGGAGACCCAGTACCCCAGGATTCTGCCATTCCTCTCGTTCCGCTTCAGAGCCTGCACAGAGCGGGGAGAACAGTGGTTGGGTTAGCGCGGGGACCCCGGCCGGGGACCAGAGCCCGTTGTGGGGCACCAGGCAGGGGTGATTTATGGTGTTCAGTGCTTGGCTCGTAGGGGCACGGGTCCCATAGAAACACCTGGGGCAGGGGAGAAAAGGATGAGGCAGACTGTCCTAGCAATGGGGAGCCCAGGACACCGACAGGGAGTTCAGATACGGGGCTGTGACAGTCTCAGCGAGCCCCAGGATTAAGTGCTCACGTGCCTCTTCCCCCACAGACAAGCCGTGTGTAATAACAGGGGCCGTCTTACAAGGAGCCACATGTGCATTCTGCTGTTAGGGTCGTGTCCAGCATTACCTTCCACAGCAGCTGAACCTCCGCTCTCTTCCCAGAGTCCACGGGCGTCATCGTCCACCACACGTCCAGCTTCCCTGCAGGAGCTAGAGCATACAAGAGGAGGGGTTTCTTTCACCCATTCTTCACAGCTGCCCTTCACTGGTACAGAGGTGACAGACCCAACACAGAGGTGCTGGTCTCAGTGGATCGGAACGTCATTAAAATTCAGTCTTGCACCTTCTTCAGCTGCAAACCCCGTTCCTAGGCCTGGTCTACAGTCACAAGTTGTACCACTGGAACTGTGCCGGGGCAGTTACATCGGGACAGCCCCCGTGTGGGTGGGTCTCTTGGTATAAAGATGCCCGACGCCAGGTTAGTTTCTCCATATAGGAGAAGAGGAATAGCTGTACCAGGACAAGGCCCCCTTAGCCCAGTATAAACAGATGGATAAAAGATCACACCCCAAGGGACACTGCTTTACTGGGACCAAACCTGTGTGCAGAGCAGCCCTTAGATCAGGGGCACCTTTGGGCAGAGCCCTTGTCTCCTCGTTGTGCACCGAGCTGGCCCGTCGCCCAGCAAATAAACTCCCGTAACAACACCTGCCCCAAGGTGGAAGCCAGGCCGCGTGGGAGAGCGAAGCGGGCCTGACCCACACGCCAAGGGCTGTAAATGGGCACTGCTCCCAGCACGGGGAGCCTTAGAGACCCACTGCAAACGCCAATAAGTAGGGGTTGGACCCCACGCCCCCAGGCAGCTCTGGGCCTTTTCCTCTGCCCTCCCCAGTGCCGCATCACCAAGCGCTGTGTGTGTCACTTTGTCCTTCCATCCTGCCCGGTCACTCAGCAAAGCCACAGACCCAGGTTTGCTGTGGGATCTCAATGCACCAGCACTAGGGACGCTGTGGGGTCCCAGCCCTAGGTCTCAGTCTGTGGTCTCTCTGCTGAGGCTGCCGGGGTGGGTGTATAGGGCAGCAGTGAGAATGGTTTCACGCAGGGGCCTCCCAACAGCCCTGGCATGGGAAGGCCCAGGGTCCCTGAGCCTGAGCCAGTCAGACCCTGCCAGTGCGGTGGTACCATGGTGTGGCTGGTCCCCCTGTCAGGACCCACCTTTCTCGTGGGTGATGAAATTCCACCCTGGGCTCCACTCGCTCCAGTAGCCCATCGCTGTGACCCGCCTGCAGCGCATCTGGAAGCGATAATCCGTCCCAAACAGGAAGCCGCAGTGATGAGTCTTCAGGTTGGGGCTGACAATGTTGGGGACCTGGTTGCAAAGCAAAGCAACATCGTTTGGCAGCTCTCAGAGGCAACCCCATGTGGACTCTTGCTCAGATGTGGCCGGGTCGAGGCCCCGATCCTCGTCCGGCTTGCACCCCGTGCGCCATTCACACCAGGGCAAAGCGTGCCGAAGTGGGTGTGAACAGCTCCCTGGGGTAGCCCCTGACAACCCGTTCTGCTGCCTTTTGTGGATGTAACTGAGGGCGCGAGGGGCCAGGCCTGGGGGAAGCCGGCCCCGCTTCTCTCTAGCTCCTTCCCAGAAAAGCTTTTTCACCCCTCTGTGGACAAAGCTGCCCAGCCCACTCGAGACGGGTCCGAAAAGAAGAGTCACACACAGAGTGTGGGATCTGATGGGCAAAGTCCACTGCGGCCAGCAGATGGGTTTGGCCCAGTAACGCAGCCTCCAGACCCAGGGGGAATCAGTGCCTGAAACTGCTCCCAGAGAGCCCTGCTCCTAAAGGCCAGGGCCAGGCTCCAGGGGCCTGGCGCCGCACACTCCCCAAGGGAACCCCAGGCCTTTCAGGCGGGGTGGGGGGTGTTACACCGAAGGGAGGGGAGAATCAGCCCAGGAAACTTGTGATCTAACCAAGGGAACTGGGCTGCTTCAAACTAGAGGGACATCTCCAAAGGCAATCTGTGTCGCAGGTTGCCAGGGAGCGGCTCTGGAAACGAGCTGGCGGCGGGAGATGTATTGATGGGGCTGGAGTGGCAGAGACTAAGGTGTGATTGTTAGTGGCTCCGAGAGGGTGGGGTTCCATGCTGTGTGGCCTGGATCTCTCTGCTCCGGCCTCTGCTTGGTGGGGCAGGTTCTCAGCCTCGCTCCACTGGGGTCCATGGGCCAGATCCCCAACTGGTGCAAAAGTGGCTGGTGATTTGGAGTCACCAACCTGAGATGCCTTAAAGGGGCCTGAGTCTCAGAGGGTGGCTGCTCAGCACTTTCTGAAAATCCAGGCCCCAAAATCACGAGCTACTTTTGGAGAATCTTGGCCCCTGTGGCCGGTGTCTGCCCCCCCCCCCCCCGACATGCTGTAGGCTGGTGTGTTCAGGAGGTCTCGTCACCCCAGATTTCCAAGTGCTCAATTCCCTTTGTGGCATCTAAGCAAGTGGCCCGGTTGTCCAAAGAGCCCAGAGTGCTGGGTGTGAGCTCTGGGAAATCTGATCAGGGTCACAATGGGAGCTGCTGAGGGTGGGAAATTTGGCTCTGATGGGGGGCGCCGCGCACTTGGAGATCCAGCCCTGAGCTCTTGGGAAATCTAGCCGTCAGTGCCCACCTAGCAGGCTGCCCCTCTTCGGTGCCCCATCAGCAGTGGGCACCAGGGTGTGTGGCGAACCTGGTGACGAGGGGACGGGGGGTCAAACGGAGGTACTGGAAGTGCAGAGTAAATCTCTGGACTATCCATGCAACTCCTGAGTGGAAGGATGCTGAATGGTTACAATCGAGGAGCAGACGGCACATTTTAGGAGTCGGGACTTGAGAGGGACAGGAGAGGTTTCCTTCCCTCCTTTCAAACAGGAGAAAGAAGCCAATGACTCACTCCTCTCCCCTCAGGAGCCGGCTGGAAGAGCAGCCGGAATCTCCCAGTTTACAGATGGGGAAAATGAGGGGCTCTCAGTCCCCCCATGGAAACAGAGGCAGGAACAGATCCCAGGCCACTAGACCATACTTCCTCCAAAAGAACACAGCCCTATGGAGCAATACCCCACCAGCCCCCCTCTCCCGGAGCCAGTCACTCACCAGAGTCCATCCAGGGTCCTCATGGGTCCTGTAGCGGAGCTCACACTGCTGCTCTATGTGGGAGCTGGTGGGAGCCACTTCCCAGGCCACGGAGACGCAGTCAGTCTGGAAAGGGACTGACTGGATGCTCTTTAGGACAGGGGGATCCAGTTTGGCTACAAGGAATAGAGAGAGAGAGAGAGAGAGAGAGAGAGACGGGGCTCAGTCAAAGCACACAGCCAGGGCTTGACCCCACTCGCTGTTTGCCTGCACACCTTCTCCTGCAGTCAGTGGGAGTCCCAGACACGGGGGATCCCAGCCATCTGTCTGATCGGACTTAGTGTTAGTCTTAATCCTGGCTCTGGCTTTAAGCCCCAGCGAGGTGAGTAAGAAAAATAAATGGTTAAAAAAATGCAGCATGAAAAGACCTAGGGAAATAGAAATAATCCAACAAGGAGTTGGATTCAATATGCAAATGAAATGAAATAGTCTCCCATGCATGAGCCTCATGGCATTACAGGGAGATTGATCCATAATTACAGTAGGGAAAAGGGGCCAATCAGAGATTGAGGGAAATGTATTATTATTAATAATTGACAATAACTCATTAATTAATCATTTCTTTGACCTTTCTAGTGTGTCTTTCCCCCTGAATCCTCACAACGCACTTTATCCCCCTCTCCCCTCTGGAAAGGAATTACCCCACTAGTGCTGTGATGCTGGGCTGAAATGCAGCAGCTGTTTAGCAGCACGGCTCTGTGCAGCAGCTCAGAACAGGGGAGAAGCATCATCCTGCATCAGTCAAAACCGCCTGGAGGGGGGATGCCGTGAGCAATTATAATGACTGCATGGTAATTTGGCCAGGATGTTGGGGGTTAACTCCTACTTAGTCACCTTCGCCCAACACCCAGGGGCTCTGGTAACAGAAATCCCAGGTACTGATACAGCATATCCGAGTTTTGCCAGTGGCTTCAACAGGGTGAGGATTTCACCTGCAGAACTGGGCACTTAGAGCCTGCTCAGTCAATGGAAGGACTTGCCCTGACTTTGATGGGCTTCGCATCAGGCCCTTAAACAGCAAAATAATAGTAATAATGACCCATTGTATTTGATAGGAAGGTTCCATTGATCAGTAGTTTCCAAAGGGTTAATAAACGACTCGCTGATGAAAGAGACAAGGCGGGGGAGGTAATATCTTTGACTGGATCAACTGCTGATGGTGAAAGGGACAAACGTTCAGGCTACACACAGCTCAATAGATGGTTAACCACCTGTTAGAGGGACCAGTCAGTCAACAGGTTGCTTAGAACTATCTATAACATTTTGTGCTGAGATGCTTGTAACCACCTATGACACATCCTACTAACATCTGTAACCGGCTTAGAGCAGCTAGTAATCCTCTATTAACCCTTTGGAAACCATTTATAAATGGAACCTTAAAATAAAGTGTGACCTAATAATCTAAAGCGTTTTAATGGGACTTGGTTTAACAGAACTAACTCTCCTTCTCTCTCTCAGTTCTTTTGTCCAGACTCTGATTTAGGTGGCTACAAAGGAAGCCCCCAGCTCCGTTACACACCTACATCCATGGGGTCGATGCACAGATGCTCAGACTCAGCTGTGCCCAGGGCATTCTGGACTGACACCCAGATGTCCATTTTCTGGTACAGCTGGAGAGACCTGCGAGGAATGGTGCAGTAGTTCTGGCCGCCTTGTGGGATACAGTCTGGGATCGCCTCCTGGGAAACTTCACACTGGCCTCTGCTCCTGCAGTGGAACG
The DNA here is from genome assembly GCF_002925995.2 of Terrapene triunguis. NCBI lineage: Eukaryota > Metazoa > Chordata > Testudines > Emydidae > Terrapene > Terrapene triunguis. The sequence continues at coordinate 16,530,147 of NW_020664587.1, forward strand.
AGACAGGGTCAGTCTGTAGGTCCCCACTAATATTCTGTGTGTTCTCACTGGAGACCCATCAGCCCGAGGTACCATCCTCACCTTCCTCTCAACGTGCGCCCAGTGGGCACACCCAGGGACACGGAAATCCAGGTTCTGTGCAGGTGCAGAGGGACCCTCTGAGTAACACCCAAAGCTAGGCCAGAGGCAGGGGAAATACAGTTCTTGAAGGGAGAGCTAAGCTGAGCAGGCTGAGCCGGACTGCTGGCATGGGGTCAAGGCTGGCCTCATCGAGAAGATGGGCTCCTGCCGGCAGCGACTCTCTGAGGTGCAATCCCAGAGGCCGGTGTCAAGGGGAGGCTGGGATCAAGTCTCAGTGGCTTTAAGGTTGCTCTATGGTGGGTGCCTATAATCCACTTTGCCATGTGGTGTAAGGAGCTCTCAAACTGGCCCATAGTGGGTGCGGCAATCTGGTCCCGCTCGGGGCTCTGGGAGCCAGTTCCGGCTCACAACTGTGAACAATTACTGCTGCACAAGGTACCAGCGGGTGACGCTGAGCCTTGGGACTGTATGGCCAAAGGACACAGCGAGGGAAAGCAACAAGGGGCTTGTACTGAGCAGCCTGCAAGACGTGGTATCCCCCGGAGCACAGATGCCTCCAAACAGTCTGCAGAGGGCGCGCTGGAGGCCTCATTGCTTGGGGCTTTTAAAAGCAGACGGGACACAGCCCTAGATACTTGTGGGGAACATGCTTTCCTGGCTGCTGCTGGGTGCAAAGGGGAGGAGGGGACCAAAACGGGCCCCTTTCCACCTCTAATTCCTAGGGCTCTCCATGTGCGGTGTGCAATGGGCAAAGAGGCCTGACCATGGCCCCGCAGATGGATAGGAGGCCATGCATGGGGCTGAGGCTTATCACTTACTTGGAGCTTTTCAGAGTCACTCTGGCTGGGAGGTGTCCGTCCAGCCCGGGGTCCCAGCGGCACGTCAGGGTGTTCTTACTGAGGTTCATCATACAGGTTAGATTCTCAGGCTTCGATGGTGGATCTAGGCAGAAAACAATGGGGAGAAAGGATCTGAGATGCGCTGAGTGGACCTCCCAGGTCTGGGCAGTTCAGCTGCATGTCCTTGAGCACCATCGACTGGTCCTGTGTCTGTTAACTATTTACCTACCTATAGTTGTAGAACTCTCCTGGAACATGTAGAGAGGAAACACCTGCCTGACGCCCTGGAGCCCCGAGCCAGGCAGCAATGGCACAAGCTTCTCCCTCCCCCCACTGCCATACCTTGCCAACCTGCACATGACCTCAAACGGCCCTCCCCTCCCCCACGCACCAGGAAATAGTAACCCCCACCCCATCTCTCCCTGGCCAAAGCAAGAGAGAAGTGAGAAGGTATTCAGCGCCAGATCCAGCCAGCCTCTTGGAGACATGGCCGAGGGAGCAGTCCAAGTGACCGTGCCTGCAAAGGAGGTGGTGGCCCCTAATTACCTGCCCCCACTGGGAGTTCAGTTTAACCCAATTTGCATGTGCAAACGCAGGGGTTCTGGTGCAAGGAAAGGGATGCAGGTGCAAATATCAGGAGGAAGAGGGTGTGCTATTTGCACATGCAGGAAAACATGGCCCTTTGAGTCGAGGCCAGAGGAAGGTGAGACTTACAGCCTGCGTGGATCTCCGCCATGCCTATCCGCTGCGGGGTGCCGTTCCACACCACATAGCACCACAGCTTGGCCCTGGTTCGGTTGAAATGGCTGATGGTGAGATTGGAAACTTCTGCTCCTTCAACGCTCTTGTGCTGGCTCCCTGACATGGACTCGCTGTCGAGTCTCCACGTGATCTGGATTTCCTCACCGTCCAAGCCACTGCAGCGGTTGCTTTGGATGGTGCAAGAGGCCGTGACTGTAGATCCCAAGAGAATGGTGGGTGAGTCCACTGCTACCCAGCCACAGGCTCGGGCCCCTGCAGAGGGAAAGAGAACAGCACATCAGGGTGACAGGGCCCTGGGCCTGCACAGAAGGGACTGCCCCTCTGGCCTGCTCCTTCACTGGCAGGCCAGGGACGCCTCCTTGCAGCCTGAGCGTGTTACTCTTTTTTCCTGAAAGCCAGCCCAGTGTTTAGAAACTTGGGCTCCATCTCGCCCAGCATCTCATCTCCAACACGGGGGAGTGGTGCCAAAACCCTGCAGTTATGGGATAACCTGCCCCAGGAAGAGGTTTCCCCCAGCCCCTGCTGGTTGACTGATGCCCTGGAGGAGGAGACTTTATACCCCTTCCAAAGTTATAGGAATTTTAACCCTTTCGATAGCAAATCTGGATGGTCGTTTTAGCTAGATAAATGTCCAAGCCTTGTTTTGAATCCCGATAAACCCTCAGTCTCAAGGAGACCTTGTGGCAGTGAGTTCCACAGCCTAATGGTGCAAAACAGTATTTGGTTTTGTCAGCTTTAAATTTGCTGCCATTAAGGTTGAATTTTTCTTCCCCAGATGGAGATTTTAAGGAGCAGTCACATTGCACAGCAAGGGGCCATGTTAGAGTCTGAAATGGCAAAGGAACAATCAAAGGGCCAGACATGTGGACAGTGCCCTTTGTTAGAATGTGAAGGGTACCAGCGCAGAGACGTCAGCAGCTCCAGCATTGGCTCGGGGGACTGGGACGACGCCACATGGGCTGTGGGACTGGGATGCGGCCCGGGCTCAGGGGTCTGTACTAGAGGATCACATGTTAGGAGTGGGACCCTTGTTTGCTTTTGGGCTCTTGTTGGAGCGTCGCCCATGGAGCACGGCTGAGTCGTGCTCAGGCCACGGTCACTTCAGTGGGGCTCTTCAGTTTCAAAGCCCTGAGACATCGATCTATTATTTTCACTTGTGGCTGGTGAAAGGCCCTGGGATGGGAAATTCTCCACTTATCTACAGATCCAGGGTCCGGTACCGCCAGGGCAGGGGGAACGTCCCACCACTCTTCTCCAGCCTGACCTGGATTAGCCACCTCTCCGACAGGCTAGTCCCCAATACCGTCACTGCCTGGCCCCCTGTCTCCACTGCCAGGCAGCACCGTTTCTGGGATGGACACTAGCAAAACTCATTCCATGCTGGCCACAGAATTGAACTCAAATGCATCTGTAGGGAGTCAGGGATTTCCCAGCTCCTTGCTGGGAACCACGTCCCTTTGAAACTCACCTCCCAGGAGCAGAAGGAAGAGTGTGGAGCATCCCAGCAGCATCTCAGAGTTCCAGTGCGTGGCCATGATCTGCATTCACAGACTGAGTCTCCTTTACAGGCCTGGGATGATGGCTGTGGAGATGGGAGTGTGCTCAGATTAACCTGGCCTGGTACAACCCTACATGAGAGACTTTCTGAGTTACATAGCAGGCCAAATGTACTGGGTTCATCCATCCATCCATCTATCTATCTATCTATCTATCTATCTATCTATCTATCTATCTATCTATCTATCTATCTATCCCCATCCACCCCCTATCTATCTCCATCCACCCCATCTATCTATCTATCTATCTATCTATCTATCTATCTATCTATCCCCATCCACCCCCTATCTATCTCCATCCACCCTATCTATCTATCTATCTATCTATCTATCTATCTATCTATCCCCATGCACCCCATCTATCTATCTATCGATCTATCTATCTATCTATCCCCATGCACCCCATCTATCTATCTATCTATCTATCTATCTATCCCCATGCACCCCACCTATCTATCTATCTATCTATCTATCTATCTATCTATCTATCTATCTATCCCCATGCACCCCATCTATCTATCTATCTATCTATCTATCTATCTATCTATCCCCATCCACCCCCTATCTATCTCCATCCACCCCATCTATCTATCTATCTATCTATCTATCTATCTATCTATCTATCTATC
>NW_020664587.1:16534023-16700117 GCF_002925995.2 Terrapene triunguis
GGGTTTAAAGAAACGTGAAAGGTGGCTCACGGCTGGGGCTGTTTATAGTCTTACGAAAGGAATGAATGAGGAAATGCCTCCCTACTTGACAGGCCACAACTGCAGGCCACTGGGAGCTTGCCTCCCCCTCCTCTGCAGTCCGTTCATCCTCTAAACTATTTTCAGTTTCTTCTTCCCAGCACCTCCCTACTCCCCCATCCTCACCCCTCCCTCTGCTCCTGAGCCCCAGACTGCTGGGTCCCAGGTTCTGACTCCCTCACCTGCTCCTTGCTGCCAGTTCCCACCAGGATTGGGGCTGGAGATCCGGCTGCCCCACTGAGTCCCACGAAAGGAGCCCCTGGGCAGGGGGGTCACTGGTGTGGGAGCCTGGATCGGTGGCTCATGGTGCTCGGTGGTGTGTGAGAACGGGTTAGTCCGTCTCTCCACCCCGCTGCGGGGAAACGAGCCGCAAACAGCCTCAGTTTCGGGGATAACACTTCACAGCTCCAAAGCAAACTTTAAACAGCTGCGGAATGGTTCTGAGCCGCAGCTGCAGGACGGTGCTGAACGCCGGGACCCCCAGATTCACAAGAATGCATCATTTGCTGCCCGGTAAAAGGGGGACGATCCACCCCGAGCCGCTTTGGCCAAGGATGGAGCCGAGCCAGAGCAGCGGGATCCCATCAGAGGTTCTGTACAACCCATGTTTGAGTCAGCACCCAGCCAGCACGAGCTCCATCCCTTACCTCATCTCAGCGCCTCGTGCGGCACGCTCCGGCTCGCTGCTCCCTCGCAGGACCGGCCCCTGGCTCCCAGGAGAGCAGAGTGTTCCAGCTCTTCTCTAACATGTTGCTTTCACCGTTAGTTCCTCAAAAAAGAAAAAGAAAAAAAACAACAACCCACCAACCAGTGCCGTTAATTGCTCTGACTTTCAGAAAAGGTGATTGCAAAATGCTTCCCCGCAGGCTGTATCTGCCTGGCTTTCTGGCAGGAAGGAAGGAGCACATCACACGCAGCGAGCGGCTGGGGAAAGGGCTCCCGGCTCATCCTCCTCCCCTGCCCACCAAGCTTCGAAGGGAGTCCATGAGCGGCCGGGATGGGGCAATAATGGGTTGGTTTGCTGTGACCTGGTGGAGCCAGCTGGGCCGGCTCGGCCTCTGAGAGGCTGGCAAGGGGAATACAGCCTCCAAGGGGCCCTGGAGCAGAGCGCAGCCTTTGGGAGGGGCTGGACGTGCACTTTAAGTGCCCTTGTTTGTACAGCCCAGTGCACCGTTCAAGGCAGCATCACACGCTCAGAGCTCACATCCACCCTGTTCATCTGCTGCATGTTCTCCAGGGCTTTGCCCAGCCAGTGGCACGTCGGGGAGAGCCCCGCCATCCCCCAGTCTCCACCTTTGTTCCCAGGGGCAGGCCCTTCCACAGCTCTTGGTGCCAGCTGTCCCCTCACCCCACACTGGAGAATAACCCTCCAGGGTCCCTACTGTGAGTGCTGCCCCGGCCCTCCCTGGGTGACACTCCTGATCCTCCCTGGGGTCTGCTCCTGGGTCCTTCCCAGCAGAGACTGAATGGGGAAGGCCTAAATCCAGGATTCTCCAGTAACAGCTGGTGGAGTGGCCGTGTGCTGGGACACAGGGTCCTCCAAGTTGCAGAGCCATAGAGTTTAAGGGCAGAAGGGAACCTGGTCTGATCATCTGGTCTGACCTCCTGTGTATCAGAGGCCACCAAGCCCACCCAGCACCTGCCCGCTAAGCTCAGCTGGCGTTTTCTAAACACCCAGCGTTTCCTGCACCAAGGTGACGAGCGGGTGGGCCCTTGCAAAGGCTGCCGAGAAAAGGGGAGACCCACCTCAGCAAAGTCCCCGCGGGTTTGAGGACATATCTCCCCCCAGCACAGCATGTGCTCAGCCAACTCCGTTCCAAACGCCCCAGGGGCTCAGGAGAGCACGCTGCTGACTTTGACTCACCCCGGGACGATGTGGGGTGCAGTTCAGGTGCCATTGAAGTGGAAATCAAGACACAGCCTTGACTATGGCACTGCTGGGATTCACTCCAGAATTCACCTCTCCAAGTCCTAGCACAGTTCTTCGGGGCTCCCTTTGGCCATGGTGAGAACTGGCCATCTAATCCTTTGTGTCCCGCCTCTTCGCCAGTGTCTGACCCATGACAATACTCTGCCTCGCGCCCCGGGTTTATTTTGTTTCCTTAACAGCCGCTTGCGAGGGGCTTTGTCAACAGCTATTTAAAGTCCAAATCAACTACATTAGCTGGTTCTCCCTCTCCAAGAACTCTAGTAGATTGAAGAGGTGCAGTTTTTCCTTTACGGAGCAGGGCTGGTTTGTCCCTGTGGGATCGCGTTCATCTAGGCCTTTCAGAATTCCGTTTAATTACAGTTTCAACTAGTTTCCCTGGCACTGTGGGAGGATTCTCTGCTCAGTGGTTTTCCTCATGTGAACCTCACTTGCCCCTGGTGTGAAATGGGAATAACACTGATTCCCCACACAGGCTACACTTGCAATGTTTCTGAGGTGCTCAGTTACTGCAATGACGAGACAGAAACACAATAACCCTTAACTCTGCCTTAGCAGGGCCCCTCTAGCGCTCAGAGGGGGGTTATCTTCTGGGCCCTTTCATAGTTTTGCCTTTTTTTCATAGATTCATAGATTCATAGATTCTAGGACTGGAAGGGACCTCGAGAGGTCATCGAGTCCAGTCCCCTGCCCGCATGAAGGGACCTCGAGAGGTCATCGAGTCCAGTCCCCTGTCCTGAGATATCCAACTGTGGTTATTGAAAATTGTATTAAAATTGTAGGTTGTCACTTTAAATTTCAGATTTTTTTCTTGGTTCTGCTTGCAGGCTAGGGGGCTCTGTAAGGAAGTGTGCAATTGGAGTTGGTCTGGAAAGAACCAGCCTACTGTAAAGTGGAATGAGTTGGGTCTTGCTATTTTAGGGAGCAGCCTGCTTTGTCTCTTCCTGGTTTGGGTTCTTGTCTGTTATTGTTCTGAATTCTAGGAAATTAACTCATGTTATGTTGCAACTTTCTGGTAACAGGATTTGATGTTTTTCTCTAACTTCTCTGTGTGTAGGCGGTGCTATGTTCTGTACCAGTGAAGGTGCTAGTTTGTGGTGGCTTTTGTGCTAGAAACATGCTAGAAACAAATCCTTTACTTGTAGAGGTCTGTGACCTACTTTGGGTGCTAACTGCCTCTTGGGAACAGCCATGCTCGAGACAGGGCATTGGCTCCTAGACCTTAAAATTTCCGCTTTAAACCTCTTTGTTGTTTCACCCACACGTCCTAGGGCAGCATCACATCCCTTAGACCGTGTTACAAGCACATTGCATTTGTTGAGCTGGAGTATGGGAGCGATTGTGTAAACAGAGTATTGCCCAATCCCATGATGCACTGGTGACCTTTCCAGTGGTAGCATTTATTGTGCAAACCGCTGTTTACTATGGGATTTGTAATGTGTTTGTTTACTTGATATGCGTTAGCGGCACATTACTCATGCATCACCCCGCCGCAAACAACTGCTGTGTCTGCCTCTCATAGGATCATAGAATATCAGGGTTGGAAGAGACCTCAGGAGGTCATCTAGTCCAATCCCTGCTCAAAGCAGGACCAACACCAACTAAATCATCCCAGCCAGGGCTTTGTCAAGCCGGGCCTTAAGAACCTCTAAGGATGGAGATTCCACCACCTCCCTAGGTCACCCATTTCAGTGCTTCACCATCCTCCTAGTGAAATAGTGTTTCCTAATATCCAACTTAGACCTCCCCCACTGCAACTTGAGACCATTACTCCTTGTTCTGTCATCTGCCACCACTGAGAACAGCCGAGCTCCACCCTCTTTGGAACCCCCCTTCAGGTAGTTGAAAGCTGCTATCAAATCCCCCCCACTCTTCTCTTCTGCAAACTAAACAATCCCAGTTCCCTCAGCCTCTCCTTGTAAATCATGTGCCCCAGCCCCCTAATAATTTTTGCTGCACTCCACTGGACTCTCTCCAATTTGTCCACATCCCTTCTGTAGTGGGGGGACCAAAACTGGACACAATACTCCAGGTGTGGCCTCACCAGTGCCAAATAAAGGGGAATAATCACGTCCCTCGATCTGCTGGCAATGCTCCTACTAATACAGCCCAATATGCTGTTGGCCTTCTTGGCAACAAGGGCACACTGCTGACTCATATCCAGCTTCTCGTCCACTGTAACCCCCAGGTTCTTTTCTGCAGAACTGCCGCTTAGCCAGTCGGTCCCCAGCCTGTAGCGGCGCATGGGATTCTTCCGTCCTAGACTCTGCACTTGTCCTTGTTGAACCTCATCAGATTTCTTTCGGCCCAATCCTCCAATTTGTCTAGGTCACTCTGGACCCTATCCCTACCCTCCAGCATGTCTACCCCTCCCCCCAGCTTAGTGTCATCTGCGAACTTGCTGAGGGTGCAGTCCACACCATCCTCCAGATCATTAATAAAGATATTGAACAAAACCAGCGCCAGGACCGATCCCTGGGGCACTCCACTTGATACCGGCTGCCAACTAGACGTGGAGCCATTGATCACTACCCGTTGAGCCCGACGATCTAGCCAGCTTTCTATCCACCAAACCCATCAGGCTGATGCCTGCACACCTCTGCTCCCTGGGCCCTGTGTGCAGGGGGAGCCGATGCCTCGATCTCCTCCATAACCTCACATCAGCTCCCCTTCTCTCTGCGGTCTGGGCGGGGGGGGGGGGGGGGAGACAGGCAGTCGCAAGAGAAATAATGCCCAGCTCAAATCATATGGGGTCTTCTCTAGCTGGAGAACATGTGAGCACCAGTGTGCCAACTGGCACAAAGACCAGGGACTGTATAGGCTGGAAAGAGTCCCACTGACTTCACTGGGCTTTGGTTCAGGCGCAGAGTGACCAGCCTGCTGACTGATACATGGGCCAGCGTCCAGTGTGTTGGTTGATACAGTGATCACGACAGTCTGTAGCTTGGGTTATGCTTATTTCTGAAACCCTCCCTCTCCTCTCCTCTCCTCTCCTCTCCTCCAGAAGGGGTTGCATTGCTTTGCGAGCATGAAGCCGCTGTTGCTCTGGACAGCAAAAGAAGGCTGAGGGGGGATATGATTGCTCTCTTTAAATATATCAAAGGGATAAATACCAGGGAGGGAGAGGAATTATTTCAGCTCAGTACTAATGTGGACACGAGAACGAATGGATATAAACTGGCCGTGGGGAAATTTAGGCTTGAAATTAGACGAAGGTTTCTAACCGTCAGAGGGGTGAAATTCTGGAACAGCCTTCCGAGGGAAACGGTGGGGGCGAAAGACCTCTCTGGCTTCAAGATTAGGCTAGATAAGTTTATGGAGGGAATGGTTTGATGGGATTACGTGATTCTAATCAATTAGGCAATAACAGCCATCGCTGGTAAAATGTGGGTCTGGCTAGAGAATCTTGCCTGTATGCTCGGGGTTCTGCTGATCGCCATATTTGGGGTCGGGAAGGAATTTTCCTCCAGGGTAGATTGGCAGTGGCCCTGGAGGTTTTTCGCCTTCCTCCGCAGCATAGGGCAGGGGTCGCAAGCTGGAAGATTCTCTGCAACTTGAAGTCTTTAGATCACAATCTGGAGACTTCAACAGCAGAGTTAAGGGAAAGTGCGGGGGTCAGCTTTTGTGGCCTGCATCATGCGGGAGGTCAGAATAGATGACCATATTGGTCCCTTCTGACCTTAAAGTCTATGAGTCTATGAGTCTATGAGCATGAAGCCTGCAACACTTGCCTCCAAGTGGCTCACTAGGAAAGGCACCAGACAATGCCCCCTTTCTGCGTGTATTGCTTGCTTCCCACACACGGAGAGCTCTCGCTGGCCTGGCGGATTTCACTGGAGAGACACTGGCACTTCATCACAGTGGTACAGTTTGAGTTAAAGGGAGCAGGAGGCCAAAGCAAACCCCTCGGCTAGTCCTGTGCCAGTGTGTAGCCACGGTCACTGCACCCCGTTTCCCCTCACGGTAAACGTTAACAGTGAACGTGCCCTGTCCAGAGGGACTTGGTGGACTAAAGATAAACACTAGTGGGGTTTGCCAAACCCCATTGGGGGGTGGAACCTACCCCGGGGAGGGGGGGCAGCACAAGGCCCTAGCCCTGTGGGCTGAAGCGGGACTTAAGTGGTGGCTCGCTGAGTGAGAGCCTTTTCCACTCTCCTCACCGTGAGGGAGCAGGGAGCGTTGTCCGCTCTGGTGGGGGGCTCCCGGGGAGAGAGGCTGAGTCCCATTTGTGCTGCACTGACCGATCTGTCTCTTGTATTTCAAGAACGAGAGCTCCGGGCCCTGCTGGCAAGCAGCCTGCAACCAGTAAGCAGAGCGATGGCTCCATGCTATCTTGCTCAGCTCCGGCCGGCTTCCACTCTCTAGGGCTGAGTGTTTATGGAACTGTTACCCAGGGCGGGCGGGGGGCTCCCTGGGGCTGAGGCCGGGAGATAAGGCTGGAGCTATCAGATGCTTATCTCCTGCCAGAGGAAGTCCCGGTCTGTGCACCAGCAATCCTGCCCTACATTCACTCGCCTCACTTGTTTCCTCCCTGTTGATTTGCTTTGCGTCCCACCCATTAGCGGGGGAACATCACAGCCTACGCTGGGGCTTCAATAAACCTGAGCTCCCTCCCCCGCCCAGCCCACCAAAAATCCATTCCCTGCCATTATCAGCTTAGCCCAGGTGCTAGACTGGCAGATGGCGTTCAGGGATGGGATTATAAATAAACCTTCCAGTAAATAACCCCTCCCCAGCCCGGCTTTGCTGCTGCCTCTCACAGTGGTGGCTTCATTTTGGTAGGGCCGAGCAGGTTCCGTGCCTATAGGAAGGGATTGCCCTAGCAGCTGCTGCTGGACCCTGCCGTAAAAACCGTGTGCTAGCTAACAGCAGTGGAGCTGAGCCTCCCATCAGCTGCGGGACTGGCCTGGAGCTGTCCCCAGGGCTCCTGAATGAAGAGCATTTCCAAAATAAAACCCTCCTCCCAGACTTCAGCAGTTGGTCCCAATCCCTGAACACCAATCAGCTGGTGCATGGTGCATCTTGAGAAGCCAGGTCTGCAGAGATGGTGTCTGCTCCGTCTGGTTCCCACAGGTCATCCCCTGCCTGAGTAGTCCCTTCCATGGACACCGGCTCACATTTGTAGCCATATTTAAAGGGTAACTGCTCTAGCTTCCTGTGCTTTTGGGAGCTGTTTGCTGTCACTTTGTTAGGGGCCAGCTTCAAAAATGCAGAGCCATTCCAGAACGGGCACCATGCAAATCACGATCTTTACTGCACCGTGATATAGACGCATGCCATGGTCCTGGTGGAATTCTCTGGGTTTAGAATGGGCAATACCATGGCAAATGTAACTGCTCCAAGATGGGAAATGCCAAGCTCCCCTCAGCACCTGCTCTGCATGCTGAGTGTCCATCCGTGAGTCAAGCCCAGTGCACAAATCTCAGCTTGTAGGGGTTAAAGTTTTCAAATGTAATGTTGGAATCATAGAATTGTAGGGCAGGAAGGGACCTCGAGAGGTCATCTAGTCCCATCCCCTGCACTCAAGGCAGAACTAAGTATCATAATGAGCATCAGAAGGTTCATTTCTGTCAGCTTTTAGTCCTTATAGCGTGTCTGTCACTGCGGACTCTGGCCCCTTGAGCGCATGCATTCCAATAAAGTCTTTCCTTACATGCCTTGCTAAAAATTGAAAAACACACAGACAGCATTGTACAGCAAAGGTCCAGTAATCTGCTGTAAGCTGGCGTGTTCTAGGATCATCAGTGTAGTCTCTTGTTATACGGGAGGATTCACACAACACTGATCAATGTGACGTACTGCTCGGCAAGAATTCACCTGACGGACAGATGTCATTGTTAGTAGTTTTGACTGGTGATAGTATTTACTTTGAGGTAGCACCTAGAGGCTTGAGCCCCATTGCGCTAGGTGCGGTACATATCAAAAAGATGGTCCCAACCCCAGTTCAAATGCAATGAGAGCCATCGGCTGGAATCTCGACGGCCGTGTATAGCTGTGGGGAGTGTGGGCATGCTGCCCAGGGTTAGATGCATGGGAGAGGGGCACCCTGTGATGTCTGTTTGGGGGAGAACCAGGGTACTTCGGCCTTGGCAGGTCTGATAAAAAATCAGAAATCCTCTTTCTTCTCCTCGTGTTTTGGGTGCCCTTCCGGCCTCCCTGATTGATGTCCGTCTCACCCCATGCCTGTCCAGCGGCGATTTCCCGCAGACAAGTGATGGGCGCAGAGGCAGGAGCAGATGGGGGATGGGGAGGAGAGGCTGCGGTTGCAACATCTTCCCTGAGTGTAGCAACCCGAGCATCTTACCACGGAAACCTGACTTCTTGCAGCCTGTTTACTGCAGAGAATGGGAGCTCCTTTTCTTGTAACTATGGTGACACGCATGTCCCCGTGGGAACCTGGGCGGGGGGCCACTTGAAAGCAACAAACAAAAAAATGGGATTAAGAACAAATGTAGCTGCCGCTCCCCTCCTGCCCCAGGGCCAAGAGGGGGGAACTGAGCCTGGCCATGCCCAGGTGCTGGGACACTCTGGAGGTCACCCCGTGGTGTGCAGGCCGAAGGCGTCACCGAAACCCTCGGCGCGAGGGAGAACTGCAGCCAGAGAAGTGCTGAGCATTCTGGGTACACCGAGAGCCCAACCCCGACAGCCTGGCTGCTCCAGTGGGTGCTGGGAAGCCAACGCCTGTCCGACATGTTCAGGGGCTGGCCTTGGGGAGCTGATGGAGGTTCGGATCCCCAGCAAAGGGTGGAAATGGGGTCCTGTCTTAGCAGGGGGCAAGTGAACTGCACCCGAGCTTCGGATTTGGTTGGGTTCTGGATCTTACACCATACTGGAGCCCCTCAGCCCCACTCCTCTTGCCTGAAGCCAGCGGTGCTCCGCTCCCTCCCCCCGCCCCCGGGGGCAACGTGCCAATACGTGGCTCGTTCCTTGAGCTGCCAATAGGTCCCTGACGCCCTCCTCTCTCCCTTTCTCCCGGCCCTGCTAATTCCTGTGGCCTCCCCGCCCCCCCATGGTCTTGGATGTCCCCCAGCTCTGGCAGTGGGTCTGATGGGGTCCCGGATGCTGCCCTGCTCAAACATTGCATGCTCTGGGGTGCTGGTTTCTGCCTCTTTGGTCTGTGGTCCAGCCATTGAGATGGGTCTTGGTGCCAGTACACATGAGCTTTCCCAGCTCTGCCACTGACTCCCTGTGGGTTCTTGGGCATGTCCCCATATCTCTCTGCACCTGAGATCCCCGTCTGTAAAACGGACAATAATTCTTCCTTTTAGGGTGACCAGACAGCAAGTGTGAAAAATCGGGACAGGGGGTGGGGGATAATAGGAGCCTATATAAGAAAAAGACCCCAAAATCGGGACTGTCCCTATAAAATCAGGACGTCTGGTCACCCTACTTCCTTTTCCTGGGCTGTTCAGACTGGGAACTCTTTGGGCAGGCCTGTCTCTTGCTCGGTCCGTGCCTGGCACAACGGGGCTCTGTGCCTGACACAGTGGTTTTCCCTAGAGAGAGAGTCCAGAGGCTGGAGTTAACAGGGGTGTGGGGAAAACCCCAGGCCCCAGTGAGTGGGGTTCAGCTGGCACAGGCATTTCCACGTCCCCAGTAATACCCTTGGCAGCTCCAGTTACTGAGGGGTGGGTACAGATGAGGGCTGAATGGCACAGTTACTAGCTGCTCCAGGAATGGGATTGGGGCAGGGACAGTCTGCTCCTGAGAATCTCCCCCTGCTCCCTCCCAGCGGGCAGTGCGGGACCCTGCCTCAGGCCCGGTTCAGCTCCCTGCAGTGTGGGGTGTGGCAGGGCGAAGACTAGAGCTCACGTCCCAGGTGCCAGCGGAGCAGGGGCTAGGAGTGAGCGCTGAGTGACAGTGCACGGTGCTCTGTGACGTGGCCCGGGCATCAGGCTGGCTTCTAGCAGACAAGGGCCCTTTGGGAACCAGCAGCCCCGTGTGTGGCTGACACCGACCGGGGCCCTCGCTGGGCACCTGGCATAAAGGGGAAGGATGGAGCTGGCTCTGAGAGGGGAAGGTGAGCCCTGGTGGCTGGGGCCGGCTGGCACCCAGTGGTGGGTGTTGGGCCCCACCAGCCTAGCGCAGAGTGGGGTGCTCAGGGCCGCCCAGTGGAATTGGAGAAGTGAAGGTGAGAGCTGGTGGGAACGGCAGGCTCCTAGTCAATGACACAACAATGCCCTGGCTCCCCACCCCGTGACACAGCGAGAGCGGGAACTCCAAAAGGGGAAGTGGCCGCGGCTGTTCCTCAGGGCTTTTCCAAAGTTACCATGTGTGGGTGCTGTCTGGTAACCGAGCCTGAAAGCTTCGAGCGAAAGGCAACTGGGCCCACCCCGGCACTGCTCAGAGCACAGGCTGCTGCGGAAGGCGGAGCTGTCTGGAGGGGCAGCACCATCACCCCGTCCCGCTCGCCCTGCCTTCCTGATCCCAGTGTCCCCGGGGATCCTCAGAGACCCCACAGCTTCGGCCACGCCTGCAGAGAGCGTAACTGTCCTGCTCCGGGCTGCCCCTCCATCCCCAGGGCCCCAGGCCCCACGTCTCCACCCTGCTGCGGCCCCTTTCCCCGCCCAGATCCCTAGAGAGCCAGGAGGTGTCTGGGTTGTGAACACCAGGCTGGGCTTCCCCTTCCCCCAAAACAGCCAGAACCTCTTCTGCCTGGGCCTCCACCTGTAAATCTGTGCCGGGACGGCTAGGCAGCCGCTCTGCAGCCTTTCTGCCCACAGCCATGCCAGGGGAGCACATAGCCCCCGGGACACTTTCACGGAGTGGCAGGGTTGGGAGGGAGCCTGGGCCGTGCCTTACAGCCCTGCGTTCCCTGGCAGCTGTCACCCCCTCAGCAGGGGAAGCTACTGTGCTGAGGTGCAGGGCACAGACCCAGCGTTGTCGGGGTCGCCATGCCAGCCCCATGCAGAGCCGCGAAGTGCCCCCACATGGCGCAGGAACGCTGAGCTGAGGGAGGAGGAGAGGGAGGTGCTGAGCTGAGACCCCGGCTGCAGAAGAAGCATGTATCCCCTCAGAGGGTAGGCGATGACCCAGGGAGAGCAAGAAACAGGGCAGGGCTGGCACCCTGGATATGGTAGCTGGTGTCTCTGGAATGCACAGGGACGGGAACTTGTTGCTGCAGAGGGCAGGCGTGAGGGGTGACATGTGGAAGGGGCCATGTGGGCTAGGAGCCGGCGGGGCTGCTGGCCAGGGCAGAGACTGTAAACATGCTCCCCCCAGCCACATCGCTCAGTGCTAAGCAGGTAATTAAATCCCCACCATCTCTGCCCTGCTCCCCTGACGCCCTCGCCGCTAGCATGGAGCTGACAGACTCTGATCTAGTGTATTGACATCAAGACCGCCCCGCAGAACAGCACCATTAATAACGTCTCCACGGTTAGCCGCTGGAGCCTGGACTCCCAGCCGCCAGCCAGGCAGCTTGCTGAGAAGCCACAGGCTGTGCAGAGAGGGCCCAGAGGTGCGGCCTGACCGCTCAAGATGCCCAGTGGCATGAGGCCGCCCAGCTGCGGGCCCACCAATGGCTCCGGGAACAGGATCTTCTCCCCAAGTGCCCTCAATGCAGCAGGGAAATGACAAGTGATGGAAAGAGAAGAAAGAGCCGGGGGGTTGGGAGGCCAGGGGGGCCAATGTGTTGACCCAATTGAGCCAGACCCCCGGAGCTCCGGCCTGGCTGGGATTCTAGGAGCCTCCTTAGGAGCTACCAGCATTGAGGGGAGACTGGCTGCTCCGACCCCAAAGGCCCCACGTAGCAGCGAGCTTTCCCTCAGCCCAGGGGGCTGGCTGTGTCCCCCGCGAGCTTTCCCTCAGCCAAGGGGGTTGGCTGTGTCCCCTGTCAGAGTTCCAAGAGGGCCAGGGATGAGTCAGGACCAAGGTGAGGACTGGGCATCACTGCAACATCGGCCCTCCTCTGCCGCGGAACCCAGCACAAACCCTGAGCTGCAAATGTCTTGTGCGGCTTGGGGGTCTTCCCAGAGCGCCCCCTCATGGCCTGAGCTAGCCCTGCCCCCAGTTCCCTCTTGGTTCCTTGCAACGAGTAAGGGGCCAGAATTCTTAAAACAAAACTCCCCCTTTGCGGGGTCTTGGTGATCTATTCCTTTCCCAAACACAGCCTCCTTTGGCCCCCTGGAGCCAGCCTCTCCGTTATCCACAGCCCTCCTTTCTGGGGCTGCACTATGCCGAGTTCACTGCAGGCTTAAATCGGCCCAATCAGCTTCCCAAAAGGGTTTGGGTGCTGAGTTCTTTGCCAAGCCTGTCCACCAGGCTCACACCGGGCACCTCTGAAAATCTGGCCTTGAAGTGGGTGCCCTGAACAGGAACTGAGCTCTGTAGACTCTGGCCCGATCGAGAGGGCTCAGCACAGCTATCCTGTGAGCCTCTGGCCCTGCCGACTACAGCTTTCCTCATGAGTACGGCCCTACCAAATTCATGGCCATGAACAACACGGCATGGACCGTGAAATCTGGGCTCCCCCTGTGAAATCTGGGCTTTTGCATGCTTTTACCCTATACTACACAGGTTTCACGGGGAGACCAGCATTTCTCAAATTGGGGATTCTGACCCAAAAGGGAGATGCAGGGGGGGGGGTCACAAGGTTATTTTGGGGGCGTCACGGTATTGCCACCCTTATTTCTGCGCTGCCTTCGGAGCTGGGCGGCTGGAGAGCGGCAGCTGTTGGCCGGGCACCCAGCTCTGAAGGCAGGACCCGGCCAGCAGCAGCGCAGAAGCGTGGACAGCGCGTGAACCACTGGCTTGGGGAGGCTAGCCCTCAGCCCCGCCCCTTCCGACCGAGGCCCCGCCGGAGCCCAGAGACTCCCCCACCCCACTGCGGCCACTGGCACAGTCCTGCAGCTAGCCCCCAGCCCCCAGCCCCAAAAGCGTGCCACAGCTGCATATAGGGAGCATCACAGCAGGGGGTGGGGTCACGCCTGACTGTTTGGGGAGGCAACGCCTTCCCCTGCCTATGCGACCTGCCACCCATGTGCAGAAGTAAGGGTAGCAGTACCGCAACCCCCCCACGATAGCTCCTTTTTGGGTCAGGACCCTACAATTACAACTCCGTGACATTTCAGATTTAAAGAGCTGAAATCATGAAATTTATGATTTAAAAAATCCTATGACCATGACATTGATCAAAATGGACCGTGAATTTGGTGGGGCCCTACTCATGGGTCAGCAGCCAGGGAAAGAGCTGCACAGAAAATCCCTCAAAATGTTCCTCAATCTCTTCCTTCCTCAGGCACGCTCCTCAGCCCCTCGGGTGGCTCGTTGCTATTAAGCCGTATAAAGTACATTTGCCTGCTCATATCAGCTCAGCTGCCTGCAAGAATCTGACTCCCCAAAGAGGGTTTTTTTAATTCCATAAAAAATTAAAATATTGCCAGTCACTTAACATGGAAGATCTAAGTGTAAAAACCTGGTGCCTCTCCTAGTACAGGCTCTCTAATGTATTGGGAGACATGTTTAATTGCCACCCGACATGATTTATTCAAACAAACCATATTGTTCCAGCCCTTCAGCAAAAGAGAGTGTGCGCACTCTGTCATCGCAGACAACAGGGTCCACCCTGTAGCCAGTTCCTCTCTGCAAACGTATTGGCAACTTCCAGCACCATGCAGGAGTGCAGCAAAGCACAGTCCATAAATCAAACCCAGCAGAAGGACAATTGATATGAATGGGCCTCTAGGAAGGGCAGGCAAAACGAGTGGTGTTACAAAGCAATGCAATTTGCTATTCTCACTGGAGGGGACTCGCCAGCGCCATGGATGGGAGAGAAAGAGGCCCAATTAGGGAGGGAGATAAAAATAAAATTCTCTGCTAGGAACTGCTAAAGAAAAACTCCACTGCATTTAGAGACAGCAATAAGGCCATAAGAGAAGCAGGCCCTCGCTTCCAGCCCTCAGCCTCAGCAGCCACAACCAGGGTGACCTCTGTGTACCTCACTGACATCAGCTGCGGAGAAGTAGGAGATAAATAGACCTCAGTATGTATTTATGCCGCGCACTTTCCAGGCACAAATTGCCTCGGTTACTCAGGGGTTCTGTGCAGCAGTGACAACGATAATAATTGTACGTTTATACAGCAACTCTCATCCGGATGGCTCACAGGGGTCTTTAGAAATGCTCCTAAATGACGGTAGTAATGAAAAACAGAGGCCACTTCACTCTGCACTGAGAACAACATAGCAACGCTGCACGGGAGTTGAGGACAGAAAATGAAGCAGGTTACTATATCCAACTGAAGGGAACAGTATCTATCTATCTATCCTCATCCACCCCCTCTATCTATCTATCTAATCTTATTATGCTTGAAAATCTGGTCTTGAATGAAGATGCCCCAGAGCCCCCCTTGGCAAGTATCCGGCCAGCACTTGGGGGCAGGGACACTTTGCAGCCCCCTCCTTTTTGTCCTCACCCCTCTGTGTCTGGCTCCCTTGTCTACTCCAGTATCATTATCCTACTCGGCAAGGGTGCCCGCCAGGATGGCAGAGTCTTGCTCAGTTGCTGGCAGCCCCGGCATGGCAGACATGCCCTGATCACCGGGATCAGCTCACACCGGAGAGCTCCTGGAAAGATGCGCTGAACGGAGGAGAGCATGCCAGGGCCCCTCCTCCTGGGGCTGGAAGGCTTTTTGTGGCTCCCCAGTGTGTTGCCAGAAGGGTGACCTCCCCCTCTCTCTATGGAAAACCACAGAGAGGAGGATAAAAGTCCCGAGGCTGAGGTGGCTCAGAGCAGCTCCAGAAGAAGCCGTTGCCTCCCCGGCGTGGTCGGCGTGGCCCAGAGATCTTCCACTCACTATAACAGAGCTGTGTTGCTTGATGAGCCTCTTGCTGCGCACCTCGTCCTCCTATACCAACTCAGCACCCAACGTGCCCCCGACGTGCTGGGCTCCGGGGAAAGTCAAAGCTACTGAGTTTGGTATCTACATGGGGGCTGAGTACTTGGAAAATCTGGACCCAGGGTCTGATCTCCAGGGGTGCTGAGCCCCTGCAATGCCCCTTGACTCCAACTGGAGTGGTGGGTTTCCCAGCACCACTGGAAACCAGACCCGTTAAAATCGCTCTGTGCCTCAGTTTCCCCATTTATAAAGCAGGGATAATGATTCTTCCTTTCACCAATTCTCTGTTTGTCTTGTCTCTTTAAGCTGTAAGCCCTTTGGGACAGGGAGTAGCGTGACCAGATAGCAAGTGTGAAAAATCGGGGCAGGGGATGGGGGGTAATAGGCACCTATATAAGAAAAAGCCCCAAATATTGGGACTGTCCCAATAAAATCGGGACATCTGGTCACCCTAACAGGGAGAGTGTCTCACACCTAGTGCAAGGAGCCCCAATCTCAGTTGAGGCTCCTGCAATAATAAATGACACTCACTAGTTAATGTGGGAGGGAAGATGCAGTCTTGCTTGTGCTTTATTTTGATGTTGCTTTTCCAGGCCTCAATTACTTTAGCTCCTATTGTGATCTATACAAAACATGACAGATTTGAAATGGCCTTTGATTTGCAAAGAGATAATTATGTTCTCTGCAGAAGGGAAGATCTTTGTCTGTTCCAATCACCGAGCAGTTTCAACTTCTCTAGGCAGGCAATGGGTTTGTTTCTTAACATCCAGAGCTATTTGCAAAATATGAAAATGTTATCCAGGCCCTTTAAAGATGAAAATCACAGACCAAGTCAAAGAGATACCGAGCAGCAGAGGCTTTGCTAAGCGGCTTTTGTCCGAGGCTGACAGCTGCTAATTTCCTTGTGCAGCCAGAGCTACTTGTGATCACACAGCATACAGCTCCAGCCGGGGTGGCAGCTTCCATTCCCACTGCATTGCACTGTGCTCCGCAGAGACAAACAGGCCAGCTGCAAAGGGGAAAAGGAAAACAACAGGCGGATCTAAAGGAGATTTTTGCAGGAGAGGGACAGTGCTCAGGGAGCTATAGGTGGCCAGAGGCTGTTCCAGGCCGAAGAGAAGGGCTGAGGCTTTAGATACGGCTCCAGTTAAAGAGACTTTGGTTGTATCTTTAGGGATTCTTGGGGAGTAGCTGTGGTGTGAAACGCGCACACACACACACACACACACACACTCTCTTAATCCCGTCCCCCTCACCCCCTGGCCTAAAAACACCCTTCATGGAGCGTTGTCCCGCTCCTCCCAGCACCTTACAACTTTTGTACTGGGCCGAGCTGGACGAGAGACGTGGTGTGGCCAGGGCAGGGTTGTCTCTCTCTTCCCACCATGGGGCAGCATCCCTGCCAGCGTCCCCCTCTGCTGGGCACTGAGCGGTCTCAGGGTACACTGGGGGCATCTGCACTTCGGGTATTTGGCCCTGGCTCATGGGAGCTCTGTGGCCTTGACCGGCCCCAGTTACGTCCTGCGAGAGCAGAGAGGGGTGGGAGCAGCCGCCTTTGAGGGCCAACAGGACAGTGTTTGCCCCATTGCAACTTTACTCTGACCCCAGTTAAAGGCTGGTTTGCCAGACTGGAGGCCAATTGACTGGGGCTTTTAAACTGCTGGAGGGATCGATTCTGCACTAGACCTGCAGAGCGGGGACTGGTTTTCTGTCTCTAATTTCCCAGCTTCTCTATGGGCTTCTAGTCCTGGAGGAGGGAGACACACGGGCAGACAGCATGGCTGGCACATCCCGCCCAATCCGCCTCCTGGTCTATTTGCCAGTGACGCCCACATACTGGGGGAATGCGACGGCGCTGGGCAAAGGGAGCTGAAATCCTGCTGCGGAAAAGGCCTTCCACGGATCCTCCTGCCATCGCCCACTAGATGGCACTGTTCCCCCACCTTTGCCACCCGCGCGCTGTCCCCCTGGAGGATGAACGTGTGTGTTGTGGCTCCTGGGCCGAGCTCCCCATCGAGTCACCCCGGCTCCATGGCCAGCAACTGGATGCAACGCCTGGCTGTCCTGGCCTCCGCGTGCCGACCCCCCTGCTCTGTGCTGGAGGGTCGCTGGGTGGGCTGGGGGCTGGGCTGTGATCAATGAGTGTTTACGTGCTCCTGGGCCTCGCCTGTCAAATCTGCCCAGGTAACAGTGCCCGGCACTGCAAGGGCCTCGAGGGACAAAGTGGCTTGGTCGTGTCTCTGCTCCTGCACTGTGGTGCCTGGTGCAAGCAGTGAAACCTGCCGGGAGGGTGGCGGAGGAGGAGAGCCACTCACCCCCAGTCAGGAGAGATGGGGAGCTGGATGCCAGCCAGCCAGCCAGCCAGACGGCCAAATTCTGACACCCTCACTCAGGCAAAACTCTCAGTGAAGCCAAGGGGAGCTTTACCGGAGTCAGGACGAAGGGCACGTCCGCGCTGCAAGCGCCGCAGCTACAGTTTCGTGTGTAGGTGCTTCCCGCGTCGCTCGAAGGGCTTTATCCAGCTCCCCAAGGGGTGGTACCAGGTTCACAGAAGATTTCTTCGGTCAAACTCGAGGTGTCCACACTGGGGGTTAGGTCGGCCTGACTATGGCACTCAGGAGCAATGTCGCTAAGTCGATGCATGTTTTACGTGTGGACCAGGGCTCAGTGAAATCCAAGTAAGGCTCTCAGGGCGTGGCTGGGAATAATGACTGAACGAAGCGAGCTTAGCCACTGACTGACAGAGACCAAAACTGAGTCCGACGTGAAGCTAGGGCTGATGATTGCTGCATTGCCATTCCTTGCTGCAGGTTGGAGTGACACCAGCGCTTCAAAGACCTTTCCATTGCCAGGTTTTTGCATGACTCCTGGGACAGCATGGGCCCCATCACTGGCCTCTAAAGACCCCCAGGAGCTGGAAACCAGCTCAGGCTGGGGGCCCTGGCTTAGTAGCTGCTTCTTGCCAGACTCCCCCAGGGTCTCAAGGCGTGAGCCTCCTGGTTCCCCGGGCTTGTGCTGGGTGGAATTCGTGCTGAGCCCCAGGGCTAGAGCAGCTGATCCCCAGAAGCAAAGGGGGTGCTGGCACCACTTGCTTGTGTTTCAGCCGCAGGGTGCCCAGGCACTGAGCGAGCGGAGCCAGCCACATCGGCAGGCAGGGGAGAGTGAGCGCTTGAATGGGAGCCCGGTGGGCTGGACGCTGCGCTGCTAAATGCAAACTGTCATCCTCTTGGCCGGGCCTGACTTGCTGGGCCTGCTGCTGACGGAGGTGCAAAGGCAAACAGTGCCTGGCAGTGGGAGCATCAGCCGGGGGACCTGGGTAACAATGCTCATAAGGGAGGTAGTGCTCCAGGGGTCCCTGCCTTCCCGGCTCACTCCTCACTCCGGCAAAATTCCCTTTGGCATTGATGAATAAGGGGAACAGGAACTGGCCCATCAGTGTAAATGGAACCAGAACCGGGCTGGACCTTTGCCCAGCCTCAGGCTGAATCTTCTGGGAGTTTAAATAAAGTTCAGGCCATTTCATTGGTTTTACTTTAAACTGTCCACGGCTCCCTCAGCGTCTCCTGACTCCTTCCAGCGGGGCCCAGAATCTGAAATACCCAGCCGCCCAGGAGAAACAGCCAATCTCCTCACGCTGCTGCCAGGCCAGTCCCGGGGTACGGGGAGATTTTGCTGGAGCAGTAAAAGGGCCGGGGACCACTCCCCAGAGCGTAACATTGGTTATCACACTTGTCACTAACAGCAGCCAAATTCAGCAAGTCTTAGCAGGTCTCTGCGAGTGCCTTAGCATGACTAAGCCAGGAGGGAAGGGAACCTCTGCTCAACCTATGCCTGACCCTGCGCCCCTCCCGGATGAAGTTTCTGTTGGACATGCTGGGGTCTGTGTTTGAGGAGAAAAGCCAGAGGCTTATTTATATTTGCCTTCAGGGCTGTTCTGTAGGGGCCTCAAGGCATGCAGACCCGGCAGGAATACAGCTGGCTAATGAGGAACCTGAGGAGACCTTGGGCTTAGCTTTTGAAACTGCTTGCCTAGCAAGTGTTTTTCTTGCCGTGTTATTGTCTACCAAGGATAAATAGTGGGGTGGGTGGGGGGGATAGGTTTGGACTAATGGGATCTCTTCCTGGACACAGTTTGAGTTTCCCAAGGAAGATGGGCCAATCAGACGGCTGCCGTGGTACCAAACTTTGGTCAGTATTGAGGGTTGGGGGTGTTTTACTAACCTGTAAGTGCTTGAGACTAAGTAACATCTAGCTTTAAGTGAGAGCGCCCTTGTGTTTGGGCCAGTGCTCTCTCAGTTGGGCAGCCGTGTCTCCACTGAGTTATTTCCTGACACCCCCTCGCATAGAATAACCTTGACAAGAGCTTTGGGTTGAAAGAACCGTGGGTAACACCGTGGGGTGAGCAAACCTGTCCTCAGGAGAACGCCAGCCCCAGCCCCGTGCAGGGAGGGGGCCCAGCGCCATCTTGGGGGCATCACCCGTATGGAGCAGGAAGAGCAGATGCAAGAGGGGCGGGGGAGCTGGTAGGGAGTCCGCCAGAGAAACACACTCCAGTTTCTGGGCCAGTTTTTGGCACAGTGGCGATCTCCACAATAAGAGTGATGCTCGTCTGTGCAGGAGACAGAACCTTCCCCAGGATGGTCTGAGATGGTGCAACGGCTCACAAACCTCACCACTTTCTGCTTCAAGTGCAAGGCGCATTTCTTTGATGTCTCTTCTCTAATAGAAACACAG
Organism: Terrapene triunguis; assembly: GCF_002925995.2. Classification (NCBI taxonomy): domain Eukaryota; kingdom Metazoa; phylum Chordata; order Testudines; family Emydidae; genus Terrapene; species Terrapene triunguis. The sequence goes on from NW_020664587.1 coordinate 16,553,600, forward strand.
AGCAACAGGGATATTTAACCCTCTCAAAACAAGACTCTCCACTGCACACGCTTCTTCCCCCAGGAGAGGAAGGGAGAACAAACAACACAGGACAGATGTGAGTCACGCTGCTTCATGCACAATTGGAACGCGCTCAGACCCTACGGCGATGGCGCGAGATAAAAACCTACATAGAACAGAATTTTATCCATTACCTCTAGAGTTGGTCGAAAATTTTCTGCTGCCCTTTTTTTGGCCAGGAAGTGGCTTTTTGTTTAAATGGAAATTTTTCTGAAAAAAATTCCATTTTTATAGCAAATGTCCAGGTTTTGTAAAAATGACAATTTTGGGGGTTTAAAATGGAAAAATGTTGAGTAGAAGGGTTCTATGGAAACCCGAACGATTCAGAAGAAAAACGGTAGTTTTCACCAACGTTTTTCGCAGGAAAAAATTCACTTCCTGCCCATCTCTAGTCCCGTTCTCAGTGTGATGCGGCAGTAATGGCAACTCGCTTACAGCCGAGCCCCTGGGCTCCCCCAAGGGCCCCACGGCTGGGAAATGCAGTCAGGTGTCTGGGGCTGAGCCTGCGTCACTGATTTGGCTCAGTTCATTCTCCCCTACCATTACCTAGGGCATCTTCCCCTGCAGGAGCCGAGTTCTGAAGGCTGCGGGCAGACCCAGGAAAAGCTGCCCCTCTTGTCCTGCCCCGATTGCTCTGGGTTATTCTGTCCTGTTTTCTTCTCTCGCCTGGAGTTTGGCTGCGGGAGCTTCAGGACTTGAGGAGGTCACATTGCAGAGTCCCGGTTAGCGCGTGCCGGAGCGCCTGCAGGGTGCGTGAGGAAGCAGCGGTAGGAGGGCGCCATGGAGGAATTAGTCACATAGTCAGACTCGTTCCTGGGGTGCCTGGGCCACCACTTTGGCCAAGTGCCTGCTGGCCCCTGGGGAGGACCCCCTGAGAGCAGAGAGCTGGCGTTTTGAGCCACCCCTGGAAGGAGAGGGATTTCCTTCCTGGCAATCGCCCGATGAGCAGGAGGCTGGCACTGCTGCCTGCAACGCCCCCGAGAGCAACTGATTTTGAACACTACAAGTTGTTACAAACTCGGGGCATTTGTTTACGGTGACAGGTATTTTAAGAGTGAATTTAGCTGTGGCTAAGGTGCTGGCGTGACATCCCTGCAATCAAGTGCCATCTGTTTGCCCACAGACAGTGAGATTTCTCCCACTGCCTCCCTGCACTGTGCCCCCAAAGCTTCCCACCCCCTGGAGCCTCGTCCTGGTCCTCGTACTCACTCTCCTCTGAGGATTGATGAGGGCAGCTGCATCCATTGCCAGGGAGTGGTGCAAAATGTACCCCGGTCGTCAGCGGGTGGGATCGAACCTGGGGCCTCTGGAGCTTAGTGCATGAGCTAGAAGCCACCTGGCTGTTAGCTAAGACTGTAGCAGACTCATGAATCTCTCTGTCTCACTCTCAGTGGTCTTGGTGCCACTACATGGGACAGAACACCACACTCAGGAGGTGTGTGGGTTACACAGGCAGAGCTTGAGAGCCAGTCTCTGGTCTGCACTGCTCCAGAACGCCCAGTCTCGGCTCCGTCGCGTCCATCCATTAAGCCTCTGACTCATGACGGAAGCCTAGAAATTAGGAACGTTTTCAGTTACACGGAATGTTGTGCCCAGAGCTGATGTTGCAGTCGGTTAGCAATCTCATTAAGAAGAGTTTATTGCTCTATTAAATTGATTTCCATATGGCAGCAATGAATGCTGGAGAACCGCTGGCAGCAAGCCACTGATGTGGAGCAAACTCTCCCTGCACCTCTCGCCGGCGAGACAGGATGGTGGCTGTGTCTGACCGCCCAGTGCAGTGCTAGGCTGCGGAGATGGGGGGCACGCCAGCATCTGGAAACTTAAGCTGCCCCCAAGGAGGCTGCAGGGAAACCATGTGTGGCCCACGACAACCAAAAGGGCCCAGAACATCTGCTCAGAGATGCCCCCAAACCAATGGCCTCAGCCTTTGCGAACAAGCACCAGGGCAAAGCGCTCACAATTTATATCCTGCACCTGCCTCCGAGCGCGCAGGCTGCCAGCAAGTACCTGCCCTCTGCAGAAACCCCCTCATCCCGGCCCGAGAAGTCACGGCGCAGGTCCATCCACTGGGCACGCCGTACGGGGAGCATCTGCCCCAGCAGCGTGGCTGGGATTCGGGCTGCTAGCGACGCCCTGGGCCTCACAGCCCCCAAGGCCAGGCTGCTCCTGGGCTTCGCTTTGCTTTTTGTGGTCTTTAGATTCAGCTCAGATGGTGCAAACTTAATGTGAGCTTATCCACAGCGCGGTGGTCTGTAAATGGGGGGTGAGCCGGCTGGAAAGGTGTCTCTCCCCCCACGCCCCTGCCAGTCTGTCTGGGTTGGAAAATGCAGCATGAATGGTGGATTGTGGCCGAACCAGCAGTGCAGGGGGAACCACTCCCCAAAGGCTGAGGCTTTGCTTCGTGCTGGGGCCCAGGGCGCAGTGTTTAGCCCGTGCGCCAGAACCCCTTGTTTTGGGGGCAGTTCCAGGCGTTGGTTGTTACCTCCAGAGCCCTGAATGGCCGGATGCTGCACCCATTGGCACTGCCCGAGGAGCCAGGGCAGAGAGCTGCTGTGGCCGAGCCTGGCTCAAGAGGGAGGAGGGGAGACTGGGAGCCTGTGAGTCGGGAGGGAACTGCCTGAAAGGGGCCATGCCGCTCCTGAGCAGGAAGCTTCGAGTGGAATCAACAAACAGCTGCGAGCGCCTCTGAAGCACCAGGGGCTCCAGCTAACAAGGCTCTGTGGAGCAGTGTTAATCCACCGCGGCAGGGGTACCCGGGAGCGCCGATATCACAAGAGTTAAAAGGAGACTCCGAGCTTGATTCCATCAAAACCGGCTCTGCGTGTCCCCCTCAGAACCGGAACGAGGGGTCAGAGGGAGCAGGGCTTCAAAGAGAGGAGGCTGCGGGGAAAGTGTTGTCAGGAGGGAGCGTAGGCACAGTGTGTGTGTGTGTGTGGAGGGGGGGGGCAAAGGGAAGTGTCTGAGTGTCTCCAGCCGGAGACTGTTAATGCCTGTCACAGTTTCAGGGTAACTGCGCTTGTTCCCCCACCCCGTGGTCCACTCCAGGTCCCAGGTCTCCAGCCATCACCTGTCTCTGGGCAGGGACTTTATCCCCCTCCTTTCTGACTTGGGGGGGGGGGTTTAAAGCCGCTCAGCTCTCGGCCTTACACTGTGATATCCCCTGCAAGCCAGACTGCCCAATGGCCAGCGCCTGCACTGTGCTTTCTCCCCGCGGGCCGTGGCCGCTGTTGTCACAAGTCACCACCCAGCTCTTGCTAAGCAAGCGCCTTCATTCGTACATTACAGAGAAAACACATCCAAACAAGAAACGTTCCTAGCCGCATGCTAAAAGCTCACCAGATGTTGCCCATCAGTCTTATGGGGCCCCGGAAGGCCAAAGTCTTTCCAACCCTTCCTCAAGGGTTGGGACCCTTGGACAGAAGGTCCTGTCTGCTTGCTGGGTCAGAAAGGAGGCCCTGAGTCAGTTTAAACCTTTTTATATCAAAAGCCCTTTCTTTTTCTGTTGGTCTGTGGAAAACCCAGTTTGGGCCCGGCAAGGCACGCCTCTCCAGGGGTCGTCCCTCCTTGGAAGTGTTTATCTCAATCACCCCCCCACTGGTTTTAGTTCCTGGAGGTGCAGTTGTGGCCCATTGCCCCAGGAGCTGCATACACTCCCTAGCGCACAGTGACACATAAACCATTCATAACCTTCATACAATATGGTCCCGCCAAGATACTGCATGTGGCTGCAATATGTGTCACAGCATTTCCCCAGCAGCAGAGCTCCTGGGCATGACACTGGCAAGTAGGAGATCTTTAGCTCGGGGACGCAAGCAGACACTGATGGTGAGTAGCAGGAAGCCCGACCTCTGACCCTAACCCTGTCCCCCCAGGCTCAGAGGACATCAAACACCCTGGTGTGTCTCTCTGAAAGGCGGAGTAATTTCAGGGGACTACAGAGCACACCAAGAGCGCTGAATGGGGAGGCTCTCAAGCAAGCCCTAAACTCCAGCCCCAGGGTGAAAGGTCAGGCTGCCCTTTGCATCACCTTCAGGAATGTGATATGTTCATTTGCAGTTTACTATTCAGCCACTAGATGTCCCTGTTTGCAGGACAGAGTTCCAGGCATGATGTAATCCCTGGTGAACAACGGAAACAAAGCTGGGGCTCAAGCTGTGCAGAAACGTTTTTATTTGTGTCTGTGGTTGTCGCTATTTTCCTTAAATAACACCTCCTGTTTCACAAGGGCCAGGACTGCCCCCAAAATAGTATGGTGCCCTCCCTTTAGTTTTCCCTTTTCTCTTTAAGGGCCAATTTTGTTACTGGCGTAAGGAGTCTGGAAGCGGGTAAGAGATGTGTTGTTCGGAAAGAGCAATTCAGTGCCTCAAGCGAGGATCCGGAGAAGACACTAGTTCCAGAAACTCCACCTGCCAAGAGAAGTGTCTTCGGGCAATGCTGAGAGCAGGACTCCTCTTGGTGGGGTCACAGGAGGGCTGTTTGCTGCTGGGATTTTTCTCTCTCTCGGTGTACAGCGTCCCTGGTGCTGGTGTGGGCCTCGCCTGCTCACTCTGCTGGGTGAGGGGGGTACCAAGGACCTTCCCTGCCAGTGTGTCCTGCCCCCTTCCTCTCTCTGCCTCTGCCCTGGAGCCTGCCACGCGACAGCGATTTATCCTGCCACAGCTTTTTACACACACATTTGCCTTCTCCTCAAACCCAAGGTGCTTCTGCAGCCATACATCACTGTCAGCCGCCCTGCAGCCCTCGCGGCTCCTGGTCACAGGGTGGTTCCGGCATATCCACGGCCAGACCTCGTGCCCTCAGCCCAGGCGCCAGCAGAACATTAGTGACTGATGCGAAACAGCTGCATTGGCCGTGCCTGGAGCCTGCTGCGCTGATTCTCCCCTGTCTTGCTGGGTTTGGATTTTAGTATCGTGGTGAAGGTGCCGCCCGCCCCCCGGAGGGAGGCTTTGAAAAAGGCCGCGCCTAACCAATGGACAAAATATAGGAGCCAACAGCTAGAGCAGGGAGCAGCCCTCAGGAGGACGTACGAATCCTGGCAGCATGGCCCTCTGGGTAGGGCCCGGCAGTAGTGGCCCGGGGACCTGGCTGCTGTTCCCAGCTCTGCCCTGACTGGCTGAGTGACTCACCTCGGGCAAGGCACTTCCCCCTTTGTCTGTCTGGCCTATCGAGACGGTGAGTTTGTGGGGCAGGGAGTATCTCACCCAGGCCTCTGCGTGCTACTGCCATGCAAGTAACACGGACCTGACAGGTGCCGTGTGCTAGCGGCACCGGACTCTTCCCAGCCCCCCCCACGTTCCAGGAGTTAATCACCTCCGAGCGGCAGCAAGACTCCCCTTGCCAAAGGCCTGGCCAACGACGCAGATGTAAATTAGCCATGAATTGATTACACGGGGTCGAAGAGGCTGACCTTGAACAAGGCTCCCGACACGGTACTGTAATTAACCAAGAAGGAATATTAATTTTCCTTGTTGCTGGGATCCAGGGAATCCCTCCTGGGAGCCAGCGGGCTGGTTGCTGCCTGGGGTTGGACTGTTCTTCTCTAACCTGAGCAGTGAAAGGGACACAATGGAACAGCAGCTTGTTATGGGAACGGTGCCCTCTGCCTTGCCCCTGCTGCCAGCCTCTGCTGAGAATTGCAGGGGTAGGTTGTTTCCTCGGAGGGGACGAGGGTGGGGAATCTGCCTCCCCCGTGCCCCAGCCTCAGCAGAGCGAAAGCTGAGTGCAGTCCAACCCCCAGACACAACCAGAGACCCCTTCTCCATGGCAGGGAGCAGTGCCCTGCCCCAGGCCGCTGCTCCAGCCTTGGGGGAAGAAGGAGGGGCTGCCAGGCCGCAGAAAGTTTCTATGGACGGCTACCAGTTCATTGCCTCATCTTGTGGCAGTGAGTTCCACTGGATGAGTGTGTGGAAAAAGCCTTTCCTTTCATGGGGTCAAATGTAAATTCCCTTTTTAGTTGGAAGGAATATTCGTGGACACATCCCTACTGCCTCAAAAGCAGGGTACTGAGCATGAGACATTTCAGCAGCAGTCGACCAGTACAGCACGTCGTTAGACAGTGCAAGCGACGGATTACCCTTGGTTTAGACTGGGGGAACGGTAACAGTATGTCTGGTGTGTTCCCGTTATCAGTATAAAGAGAAATGCCCCGGCCATTTTTCCTACCTGCTACTAGCCAGGTCATGAAAGTGGGCAGGCTTCTGAGCTCGCTGCTTCTATGATGTTCTCTCCAATGAAAAATTGCATCTAGTGTACAGTGGGAGGCAGGAGATCAGTCGTCCAGCTCCAACTTGTGCCGCGCTGTTAACTCCCTGGAGCCGGGATCTGGGATGACACGGGCAGTGCCGGCCTCACAAGGATTAAAGCAAAACTCCCAGTTCCTGAGGGAGGCCTCTGGAGCAGAGATAGGGTGACCAGACAGCAAATGTGAAAAATCGGGACAGAGGGTGGGGGGTAATAGGAGCCTATATAAGAAAAAGACCCCAAAATCGGGACTGTCCCTATAAAATCGGGATCATCTGGTCACCCTAAGCAGAAATGGGCAGAGCCTGGGACAGAGGGAGCAGCTCTCCCTGGAGCAGGGCAGGGAGATCCGGGGGCATTCAGACCCTTCCTCACGCTTCCCTCCCTGCTCAAAATCGAGTCAGTTGGAAGGTGCCGCAGCTGTTGAGCCTCTGCGGGGACAGAGCGAGTCTGGCGGAATCCGGCTGGTCTTTAGGGGTTTGTTCCTTGCAGCAGTCCCATTGCTAGTGCTCACGGACCCCGGAAGAGCTGGGATGCCCCCCTTTCGGCTGCTGACAGTGACTTCAAGGAGTGGGCTCTCCTCTGCTGCAGCAGCACCACGGCCAAGCAAAACAAACTTCCCCTCCATGCAAGTCCCCCTCCCCCTTGCATTCGGTGTGCTCGAAAAATCCACCTGCCAGATTTTCCCTCCACCCAGGAGGTCAGCGCAGTCCCGTCTGGCCTCTTTGAAGCTACTGGAGGAGACAGATTTTTGGACTAATTCCCCCATCCCCACCCCCCAACCTTTTCCCTTTTGACTAAGGCACAAAAAGACACATTTCATGCCAAAGTGCCAGTCGGTGCTTGTCTGATTTCTGACATTTCCAGGCAATCACGCTGAAAGTGCAGTGCGATTATTTTTCTGCTCTAATAAACACCCTCAACCACAATAGAGAAATTCTGCTTTTATCGGGGGAAAAAATGTATCCGAAGATTATTTACTCTTAGTCAATAGCTGCCGAACGCGGTTGTTAGCCCCAGCGAATGCCTGGCGGGGGTTCTCTTTTGAAGGAACAGAACCATTTCGTAGAAACGCTTTACAAATCTCACAATAGCGGGGCTATATATACACACAATCTCTATTGCGCTCTGCACAGGGCTATCAATATTTCCATCCTGTGGAGAATACTTCACTTTGTAAACCGGCTGCTGGAAGTCCTGCTGAATAGGCCCTAGAATCAGCCGCTGGAGCTTTCAAACGCAGGTTCTGCATTAGCCCAACTAGCAGAGCGGGCCACCGCCATTAATTAAACCCCCAATGGCTCAGACTCACTCCAAACTCATTTAGCAAAGCCCTCAAGCCCTTTCTTAACTTTCAGCAGGCAGGTAGTCTCATTGGCTTCTCTTCACTGGCTTCTGTGCATTGCAGGCGCTCAGCACCTCGTCTGTGCTAGGACTTAGATGGCCTCCCAACCCTTCATGTATTTATCCTCCTGGCACTTCTGTGAGTCAAAGCACATCTACTGTCCTGATTTTGCAGATCGGAAACCGGGGCCCTTCCCAAGGCTCAGAGAGTCTGTGGCTTGAGCCCAGGTCTCCCGCACCTGGGGTGACCAGATGTCCCGATTTTATAGGGACAGACCCGATATTTGGGTCTTTTTCTTATACAGACGCCTATTACCCCCCATCCCCCGTCCTGATTTTTCACACTTGCTGTCTGGTCACCCTACCTGCACCCCAGGCCAGGGCCATAATCACAAGCCCATCCAACGGCCTGAGTTAAAATGCACCCTAGCTCTCCTGAGACTTGTATGCTATCCAGGATTAACTGCAGAGACCCTTTGACTGACCTCAGTGGCTCCTCCCCTTGGTTAAAACATCTTTAGAAATATTTCACGGCGATAGTACCAGCCGGAAAGCCCCAAAGGCCCTGTAATCAATAGTCAGGGTAACGTGTAGCAGGAGAGTCGCTCCTGACAAAACACTGGAAACCATTTAGAAGGGGATGAATAAAACATGCCCGAGCCAAGCGCCAATTAGACGTTGGATACATTGGATCTAATGCTATTCACCCTGTGAAGTTCACTTTCTGTTTCTTGTCAAAATACTTTGCTCTAACAACCAAACACTGGTTTTTCCTTTTGTTCAGAAGGAGACTTGCCATATTTTGACAGCTCCTTCATGCAATGAGACTTGTGTTTAACAAGCACTGGCACAGGATTAGGAGCAGCTGAGAGGAGCTGGGAATCAGTTAGGTGCCTGGGGAACTTCCACCCGTCTCGAGAGGTTTGGATCAAACCCTGCCCATTGTGACTGACAGCAGGTAACACAGCCTGTGGGACCTCCACACATCAGCTGGCTGCTTGTTCTCCTGGTGTGTTGCTGAGTCAGGGCCCAGGGCACGCACTCAGGTGGGCTGCCCAGAGCCCCTGGGTACCACTCAGACGAGCTGCCCAGAGCCCTGGGTACGACTCAGGTGGCTAGTCCAGAATCCCTGGGTACCACTCAGACTACTAGCCCAAGCCACCACCATGCTGCCTCCGCACAGCTTTACTTGGATTCACTGCATGTTATCCCTCACTTCCTGGCGTCAGTGCATATTGCATGTGGGAGGAGATACCTGCAGTTGTTTACGGGGTTGATGCTGCCACAAGACTGTTCTGCTAATAAGCAGCTTGGGCAGATCTGCCATCTTTTATTGGCGAAATATCCAGAGCCATAAATGTATGAACACGTTCAGTCAATGGAGTTGAAAATAATCACAAAGGACAATTAAATGATGGGTATTTGGTGGTTTCAAGCGTCCGTGATTTAAATCAAATGCTACATAGAGCTAGAAACCCATTGGAGCAGCCTGCTATCCTCCCAAAGTACATTATTCCCCATCATTTTTATTAGACTCCCTGTAACTTGATTTGTCCATTGCCTGATGCCGACATGTGCTAAGGGGAGGGGAGGGACAAATGAGATATTCTCAGGTTAATAAACCAGAAAATCTCAACGTGGGTCAAAACGACTCAGATCCCCCAATTCCTCCTGGCGGTTGTGAAAAGCAGCTACACTTATTACACTGGCTTTGGGAGCCGGGAGATCGTGACCTGCAAAGCTACAATATAACCAACAAACTGCATCCGCTGTAGTGCCAGAGCATCTGACGCATGGAGACAGCATCGCAAGGGGGGTAGAGAGACTCCAGCCGTCCGTAATACCACGCTAAGCGGTAAGACCCTGGCCTCTCCGTGCACTAGGACTGAATGAAAAACGGAGCTAGATTTTCCCCATGGAAGTACAAGGATACACGGGCAAGCCCGAACCACAACCTGCACGGCTATTTTTAGTGCACTAGCTTGAGCTGAGCTAGCGTGAGTCTGTCTGCCCAGCTGGAGGGCTTGCTCCCGCTGCACACACAGGCATGCAAGCCAAAGCCCAGTGAAGCCAATGGAAAGCCGCTCAAGGGCCTTCGATCAGAGCCTAAGAAAAGGTTATTATAGACTGCTGTGAATGATCCCGGGTGCTGTGCAGGAGAGGACCAGGGCAGGGTGAATATTGTCATGAGCCAGGATTGAAGGGGGGGGGGGGGGGGTCTGATAGAAGTGGGGGGAAACCAAAACCAGTGGCTGCACCTGACAGCGGGGCGGGCGGCCCGGCTGTGATTTTCACCGTGGGGACTGATTCACACCGTTACATTTCCAGGCTGCTGTAGAAACCCTTGGAATGAAGGGCGAGATTGCCGGCCGGCTGGCTCTGGGGGGCTTTTAGTCACGTCGGACGCTGGGGGATGGGGCCAGCCAGGGAAGCGGATGATCGTCCCTTCGCAGCGCTTTCCCGCGAACGGTTCTGTCTAAACAGGGCGACTGCAGCTCGACAAAGGAGAGGAGCCGGCTTTAAAACCAGCCATGGGAGAGAGGAGGGAGCGAATGGGATTGAAAAGCCCTTTGCTTGGGAGGAAACCGGCAGCCTCTTTCCTCCACTGGGTTCCAGGATGGAGGCCCTGGCTTGGCCAGGGGGCCAGTTGCTGGGATGGTTTAAGCTAACAGATCCCCTCACTTGCCACCTGCATGTCTCAGGAACTGACAGGTCCCTGGGCTCTGGCCTCCCCAGGGGAGTTACGTGGATCCTGGTGGTAGGGAGGGAATGGTGCCCCCCCTCGGGTACCGACACCCCAGTAACGTACCCAAAGCCCTGCTCCTCCCCTGCGGTCTTGAGGCCACCTCTGTGTCTGCCTCGCAGGTTCTAGCTTCCTCGCCTGGGCTCGTTCTCGCACACATGGCCCCCAGGGGGCAGTGTGGCTTCACTGTGCAATGGGGTCGTACCCCTAGAGCCGGAGAGGGCGAGAGAACGGGGTGGGGGGAGGCGTTCATGTCTTTCCTTTGTCGTGATCTGTCCCCATTCTGCATCAGCGCTGCTGGGGCCGGAGCAAGTAGCAGGGCCTGCACTGGCCCCGGCCGGACCTTCCGAACGGTGAGGCCAAGGGAAAGCGTCAATGGGGGTGCCCCATTTCTCGGCAGCCACGAAAGGCGATGGGGCAGGATTTAGCTTCTTTGTCTCTCAGTATGAGGCTTGGTGAGCCCCAGTGCATCCTGACAGCCCTACAACTGGGTAAACTGAGGCAGAGAGAAAGGCAGAGACTTGTCCCAGGCCACTGGCAAGGCTGGGGCCGGAACCTCAGAGCGACTCTATTTCTGGCACATGCATAGCTGCAAATGGGTTGAGTTCCCAGATTTCTTGCCCTTGTAGGGGGCAGTCTTCCTTCAGCAAAGAGGAGACTGCAGGTCTCTATCCAAATTACACCAGCTCTGGTCTAGCCCCTTCCAGCAGCAGCTGGTGACTGTCCCAGCCCAGCTGTAAACTCCCAAGGTTGGGGCAAAGCTCACCCCAGCCTTTGGGCTCAGAATTAATAGTGATCCTGCAGGCTGAGCCGTGCAAGGGGCCTTCCAGGCTGCTGGTTTTCAGAGGAGACGTTCAAGTGAGGCTCCTTCCGCCTTGCCTCACTTCTGCCAATGATCCCTCAGGCGTCCTGGCCAACATCCCCTTCCTCTGTCAAAGCTGCGTGCGAGGTGGGGGATTTATTTGTGGTGATTCTCTCCCCTGGAAGCAGGCCGGTCCCTGCGGCCACTTTCCAGCTGGAATGCGTGTCCTGCCCCCCACTCCCTCTCTAGTGCTCTGTGAGCTGCATTATCTTCTGCTAAATAGGCCCAGGGATTCGGGATGTCAGAGCAAAGCCCACCCCCCTCTGCCCACGCCCCGGCTGCCCGCGCCCACCTGGCCCCTCCAGGCCCACGCAGCTGCCCTGGAAAGTCACACTCCGTGCTGCCCAAACAGCCAGCCAGATCCGAGTTTACAATCAGCCTCTGGTTTGTGCCCAGGTGAGGGAAGGATCCCGGGCGGTCTGTGTTCCTAGGCAGTGAGCAACCGAGCTGGGCCGTTTCTCTGCCGTGTCCTGGGCTGTGCTGTGAGCAGCGGGGAGCTGGGGCTGCCCCGTGTCCAGGGTGACCTGCACAGCCCAGCAGCCAGCGGTGGGATTGCACAGGGCTAAGAGCTAGTGCGGAGGAATCCCAGCCAAGATCCGGCCTTATCTCTCCTCCACATGCCCAGTAGCAGAGAGAGCCCCAGCTGCGGGGAGCTGGAGAATTCATGCTGCTTATTGAATTCCTGGTGCTGTTTCTCCTGGGAGAAAGCAACGCAGCAAGGAGTACAGCACAGGCAGCGATCCTTACAATGGAAGGGAACCTGCAGGGGACTGAATAAACGGCCCCTTGCGGCGGTGCAGAGCGAGGGGTGCAGGTGACAACGGGAACGACATCAGCAAAGACTGAGGGGTTTATGGATGATGCCAGGGCCCTGCCATGAACCTCTGGGGCCAGATCCTGCCCTCCCTTTTGCACAGAGGGAACTCAAGGCAGAGCTGGGATAGGACCCAGGAGTCCTGACTCCCTGGCCTACGCTCACTCCTCCAGAGCATGCTGTTTTCTTTGTAGCTGTGTCCCCAGGGCAGAGACCATCACAAGGGATGTCCACAGAGCCTGGGGTGCGGTGAGAAGGGGATTGTGCCGGGGGAACAGGATGGCACATGGGAGCGGGATGTTTGCAGGGAATCCAGTGTTGCCACCTGGAGCATTTTCCGGGGTTCTCTCCATTCAGTCAGGGGGCCGAGGTGCCCGAGTGGAGGGCTTTGTACTTGTCTCTGTTCCATTCACATCCGGGGGTTTGCAGACTTGCCCCCATGACGACAGAGCTCTGTAATGGGCTGTGGCACGACACCAACGGTGAATGCCAGGAGGGATGTGGGGCAGTTTGGGCGGCCGGCCCTGCAGGGAGGCGTGAGCTAGAGCGTGCAGGAGAAGATGTGGCCCGTCTGCCATGAGAGCGGTCTGGCTGAGTGAAGGGTTAGTCCATCCCCTCCAGCAAGGGCAGAGAACGGTCATGTCAGGCCACCCGGTGGGTATGGTGCTCGGTGTCAGCATCTGCACCTTTGCACAGCTCCGAGCCGCACTTTGTGGGAAGGACTCTGAATTATGCTGTGTGTGCTGCACACTCGCCTAGGCCTAAGTGCATGTACGCACACACACGCACGCACACACACGCACGCACACGCTGAGAGCAGAACAGTTTCCAGGAGCTGTATGTGGGCTTCAGTGCTGCTTTTCGATTCCTTGGTACCGTCTTTGCTCACAGAACAAGCATTGAACGCGGGCTGGAAACTGACCGGCAGCTTGGTTAGTGTCAGAGACACAATTGCTCTGTAACAATAACTTGTCTCAACTAGGGAGCTAGCAGCCAGCGCGGGCACCTAGCACCTATTGCCCTTCAAAACTGTCCCCGTCAGCGACCCTGCCTGTGCCATACGGGACATTGGGGGAATTCGTATTGCCAATCAGCAGAAAAACTACTTGGATTAAGGAAAGTGATGCAGCAAGCAACTGGATGATAGAGATCCGAGCAGGTGTGTGTGTGATTGTGTGTGTGTATGTACCTACAAGTAGGTGTCCGTATGCTTGTATGAGTGTAGACCTGTGTGTGCCTGACATGACATAGTGTGTCTTTGTGTGATCACACGTGTGTTTAGGTGAGTGTGTGTCTGCATTTGTGCTAGTGTACATGTGTGTGAGTGTTTGTGTGGTGCACTTGCGACTTTGCGATGGACTCTCACACCTCTTTCTCCAGCTACCCCTTGCTTGGCCTAACCCTGCTGGAGGCAGAGCTTGACTCGGCCTTGACGCTCTTATGGGTTTTTTCAGAGAGAGGAGAAAAAAACCCTATGCAAATGGTGACTTGCAAAGCAGCAGGAGGTTCCCAGAGTCCTCAGTGAATTGCTGCTGCTGTCTGGGATGATCCCTTAAACTCCTTCTAGCATCTGAGGAGTGAAACCCAGCAGCTTTCAAGGGGATCGTTTCACTGAAGAGCCATGGGGTGTGAGAAGCAAAGAGCTGGGCAGATACAACAGCTAATCCAGAAGGCAGAGCCGGACAATAATGCTCGGGAACACTGCAGGGACGTGTCTCTGGTAAAGGAAAGTGAAATGCTTCTGTAAGAACCCTCCAGAGTTCAGCTGAGGGCTGGCAGCACGCAGCCCGCCCGCCCCGCTGTCCCTCCTGTGCACTGAGCTGGGCCGTGGGCTGGCGCTGACCACAGGACCCATTTCAGTGCACGGCCAGCACATGGCGTGAGGCATCCTCCCTGGAAACGAAACCCAACGAGGTGACATGATAATGGGGTCCCGGAGCCCTGTGGAGACAAGAGGGCGTTCACCTGTCGTGCTGCACGAACACAGAGCTTTCTAACCAGGTGCTGCATCAGCTGAAGGCGACGAGAGACCCAGCCCACTGCATCAGCAGAGCATCTTGGAAGGGTTCCATTGGGGGGAGGGGTTGCTGGGTCCAGACCGGCACAACAGGCACGTTCCTGTTTCCTGGAAGGCGTCTGCCACACGCAGCTCGGATAAGAAGCTGCCGGTGCCCTTCTCTGTACACGGGACACAGCGCAGCTTCCGTGGCGGGAGGGTTTCATCGCAGGACCTGCCCAGCTGACCCTTTTCTTAGTCTGACAATACTGTTATTCCTGGGATCCCAGGAGCTCCCGCTCCCCACCTGGCTGCAGAGCTGAATTGGTGGCTTAGAGGCGACAGGCTCCAATGCCCATCAGCAATCCCCCCTTGCCTCATTTTCTGTAAGGGGAGGAGCTGCGTTAACAGCATGCAGGGTTTACCTTCCTCTAGCACCCGTAGGCCTGGGCTCTGAGCACAGGCCAGGGAGACAGCAAGCCCTGTGTTCTAATCCCAGCTCTGACACCGACTCGCTCCCTGACCTTGGGCAAGTCACTGAACCTCTGTGGCTCTGTTTCCCCATCGGCAGCACAGGGATAACACCGATACTCTGCCCAGGAAGATGGGGCGATGCTTTCAAAGTGCTGTGAAGATCTGAAGTGCTGCACACAGCAGCGAGTGTTACTGTCCTCACACCTTTCCCACCGTGACTGGCAAAAAAAGATGTCACCGGGGAGAGATTCATTGCCAACAGAGCTGTCATGCGAACTCCAGCGGCGACACCTGGGCCATTAAATGGCAGATATGAATTTTCTGTTTAAGACGTTGCCCAGAAATAATTCAGATAATAATAAAATGGTCGATAATTGGCCCCAATGAACGTGCTGGGGTAGAATTAAAGTCATCCAGCCCAGGAGGAAGGAGCGATGGAGACGGCGAAGAGATGAGGCTGGGTTATGACAGTCGATTATGGAAAGCAGCATCCCAGGGTGAGGTGCCATCGCCGGCACATAAGCTGTTGCCACATAAATACCCCTTATCACTTGTGGTGTTACTGATTTCCTGTCAGGGGAGTGTGAGCTCCGCAGATTGACTGACCCGATGGTGTCAGACCTGTTAAGTGTTTCTTGTATATGGCTCTTCTTCGGGGCCTGGGCAGATTGTTGCCTGTAGCAACTGCAGAAAGGGCTAAGCAACCGCTTAAAAAAGAAAGAGGCATATTTCTTAAAAGTACAAGCGTCTCTGGGTGTCACTGGGCGGCCCTTTTAATAAGTGCTCCGTCTGCCTCAGAGAGTGGGGAGAGTAAATCAGAGTGCATTCCCCCTCCCCGTCTCAGTAACCGCAGGTGCCCATATTGTTCTGCTGGAACGCGTGGGCTTTCGCTGGTGGGTAGACGTCAGGCAGAGATCGTGGCACAGGGCGTGCTGCGCAGGAGGGAGTGGGTAATGAGAATGCAACACACACAACTGCTTTGCAGAATAACACGAGGCTGTTAACCCTGTGGCCCCTGCCAGCACTGCAGGTGCCGTCAGCTACAAGGCGTGCACTGTCCTGTCACCTGTTCGGGGCACGTCAGGGTGGATGGACACATCTGCTGTGCTTCTGAATGCCCCATTTCTCTGTGATGTATGCTAGCCCTGCAGCATGGACGGACCAATATGGGGCACATTACGGTCAAATGCATCAGCTGTGTTGCTGGAACATCCTAGTGTCCGTGCCGAGCGAAGGCCCCAGCCGTGCTGCCGAATGACTGGACGTGTTCCGGAGGTCAGCGCCAGCTGTGCCGATGAACGTCACAGAACACACCTGGTTTGGGGCCGAGTGCCCTAAGAACATGCTGCTGCCTGGTTGGGTGTGTCCAGGTAGAAGGCTGTGCCGCTGTCCTTGACAGCAACATCCAGGTAGAAGGCTCCTGAGACACTGCAGGGAGTCCCTCCCATGCAGAACACACGAGCTGGGTCTGCCGAAGCGCTGGGCACAGCCTAATATTTCAGTCTTTTCCCTGGAATATGACAGAGCAGTGCAGCCACAGCCACTGCAGTAGCTGCCATTAGAGATGGGCAAAAGGGTTTAGAAAAATAGGAGCCATGGACCTTCCCCCCAAGCTCAGGGAATTGAACCTGGGCCCATTCTGCGGTTCAGACTAGCTGGGTTCACTTGTTCCAGAGCTTGGTGCTGCATCTGCCAGGCCAGCTCCCAAACTGGTATGAGCTGTTGTCCTAGGTGGAGCTACCTGGAAAACCGTTCCCAGAGAGTAGTGATCAGTGGTTCACAGTCAAGCTGGAAGGGCATAACGAGTGGGGTCCCGCAGGGATCAGTTCTGGGTCCGGTTCTGTTCCATATCTTCATCAATGATTTAGATAATGGCATAGAGCGTACGCTTATAAAGTTTGCGGACGATACCAAGCTGGGAGGGGTTGCAAGTGCTTTGGAGGATAGGATGAAAATTCAAAATGATCTGGACAAACTGCAGAAATGGTCTGAAGTAAATAGGATGAAATTCAATAGGGACAAATGCAAAGTGCTCCACTTAGGAAGGAATAATCAGTTGCACACACACAGAATGGGAAATGACTGCCTAGGAAGGAGTACTGCGGAAAAGGAGCTGTGGGTCATAGTGAATGACAAGCTAAATGTGAGTCAACTGTGTAACACTGTTGCAAAGCAACCAAACATTATTCTGGGATGTATTAGCAGAAGCGTTGTAAGCAAGACACAAGAAGTAATTCTGCTGCTCTGCTCCACACTGATAAGGCCTCAGCTGAAGTATTGTGTGTCCAGTTCTGGGCATCACATTTCAGGAAAGATGTGGACAAATTGGAGAAGGTCCAGAGGGGAGCAACAAAACTGATTCAAGGTCTAGAAAACGTGACCTGTGAGGGAAGATTGAAAAAACGGGGTTTGTTTAGAGAAGACTGAGAGAGGACATGATAACAGTTTTCAAGTACATAAAAGATTGTTACAAGGTGGAGGGTGAAAAATTGTTCTCGTTAACCTCTGAGGACAGGACAAGAAGCAAGGGGCTTAAATCGCAGCAAGAGCAGTTTAGGTTGGACATTAGGAAAAACGTCCTGTCAGAGTAGTTAAGCTTAGGGAGGTTGTGGCATCTCAGCCATTGGAGGTTTTTAAGAACAGGTTAGACAACCCCCTGCCCAGGAATGGTCTAGTAAAAGTTATTACTTAGTCCTGCCTTGAGTGCAGGGGACTGGACGAGATCACCTACTGTGGTCCCTTCTGGGCCTACACTTCTCTGAGTCTAGGGTGGTCGTCCCACCTCAGTCCTAGACATCTCAAGAGAAGCCCTGCTTGAATTAGAATCCAAAGTGACCCTCAAGAGCTGCTGGAGGTCTGCGTGGCTCATTCGCGGCAGCTCAGAATTACACTTGTGATGGGTTGGACCCCCCGTCCAGGATGGCGCTTGGTGTGCTGGGGTTCCACTGAGCCTGCCCGTTCCACCAGCCTGGGGTTCCTCACCCTGTCCTTGCTGTGCCCGGCCCTCAAGCCTCCTCTGGCACACACCCAGGCAAGGCCACACCCAGCTGCAGACACTGACTGAAATCACCTCTGTGTGGGAGGGTTCAGCTCCGGACTTTACCCAGCACTCACGTGCACACCTCCTTTGGGGTGTAAACCCCAAATTATCGTGTCTTGCGCTGTATAGAGAGATCTGCACAGTGTGAGCTCATAAAAATCGCCCCTCCCTCAATGTGGAGCTTAAAGTTCCAGTTATTTCTCTTTACAGACTAGACCCCTGTCTTAGCCTGGACTCAGCCCTTGACTTTCCCCAACTTAGTTTCTTTGTCTCTCCAGGTGCTTTCAGGCAGGGAGGCAATGGAGAAGAGCCCTGATTGACTCACTTCCCAGGCTTAAGCAGGATTTACATAAAGCTGGAATCCTTTGTTTCCGGTGGAAAAATACCAGCAATGTCCAAGGTAGTACTTTGTACCAGGTGACATCATCCGATGCCCCTGCAGGGTCAAAGCAACATCCCACGAAGCTGCTCAGGAAGGTGGGAGATTAGTATCTTTAAAGTTCTATTGTCCTTCTTAAATGGCCCCATTCTGGCTGATTGCCTGCTGTCTGGTGGGCGTCCCCCCAAGTGTACACACAGTTGTAATTGTTACATAGTTAATATTCCTAACTTCAGATACAGAAATGATCTATGTGTACAAATTGGGTAATCACATTCAGTAAATCATAACCTTTCCAATGATACCTTACGTGACCCCTCTTGCATACAGTATATCTTAGTTAGGCCATATTCATGTCATCACCATATTTTTATGAAGAAGATGGGGTGCAGCGTCACAACACTGATTAGGGTAAGGAGAGCACCTGCAGGCTGATCTCTCTGGAGGAGATTCACCCCAGCACCGAGGAGGCAGAGGAAGGATTTCAGCATCCCCTGGGTCCAGTGGGGATAGCCTAAACAGCGCATGGGCCTTGCCTGGTTCTGGGTGAGTTTCACGCCGTGGGAGTCATTGGACAGGATGGATCTTCAGAACAGAGAGGTCTGAAACGTGAGGCTAGGGTCTTCAGAGGGGCTCAGGGGAGCTAGGGCCTCATTGAATTCCAGTGGGAATTGGGCACCTAACAGCTCTAGGCTCCTTTGAGTGTCCTGTATCAAAGGACTGAATGCACCGGAGGGTAAAAGTTAGTGCCTCTTTCCACTCGCCTTCCTGCTCCTCACAGGTATGGAGCCAGACAGGCCCATGCATTTAATATCGCCAGACCTTCCATTCCGCAATACAATTAAAAAGGAAAAGAACACCCCCCTCCCAACCCACATCCACCTTGGTATCCGAGTGAAAGTCCCTGGGTTGTGTCAGGTGGCAAGTCTGCTCCTTTAAAGAGCTGAAAGCTATAAATCAGCCAAAGTGACACCTAATCCATTTTGTAGACACAGCTGTGGCAGGCCTTATCCCAGTAAAAGAATGCTTAGAACACTTATCACTGCTACCATTGTTACACGCCTGGGCTGGTTTGTTGTCTGCAAATTCCAATTAATTTCACCAGGCTTTTCTGACAAGACAGATTAAGGACTCTCCTCTTCAATCTAGTCTCTTCTGTGAGTTTGCTGCTGAAGGTGTCAGAGTCAATGCTGGGCCAATCTCCGCTCAGTCTCCCCACCAACCTGTTTCCTTTTATCAGTTTCCCCAGCCTGTCTCCTCTGAGGTCATTTGATCTGAAGTGATTCAAACAAACTGGAATTTCACCAGGCGGCTCGATTCCAGCACTGTGGGTGAGAAGTGCTGCAGGACATGGCAAGACCAGTCTTTTGGCTACGGTGTGGGAGAACTTCTCTGCAGCTTTGCAAAGGGGTTGGTTTTTCTGCTGCCCCTGTCACAGCCACACACCCTACATCTTGAATGTGGTGCTGGAGGCCTGCAGCCAGATTTCCTGCCCTGGGCCAGTCTTTGAGCCCAGAGTAACCCAAGGTGCTTTACGAAGCACTGCGTTTGTAAGGGCAGCGTGGTGTCTGTGTCCGATCCAGAAGCAACTCCTAGGCTGTCAGGTTAGCCTTTCCCATAGCTACATGGGGCCACCTTTGCTGGAATGAGTCTATCCATCCCTTGGCCACTAGACTTCCAGGCCAAGCAGATCTGAGGATCTTTGGCTAAAACTCCAGAAAACTTCCCCAAACGCTTGTGTGGCGTCAATATGTCCTTCCCAACAGCTGCTACCATCCTACACTAGAGGTGGCTGCATTTCAGCGGCAGAGGGAGCGATTCCCTAGTGTATATAATGTGGACATTCATTTGCAAAACAGTTTGGGGAGCACGGCCCTGTCGAGTGTGTTGTTGCTGTCGTTATCATCCTTGTCCAGACATCTGGATGCTTGTACAAGTCCCCGACCTTTCTCAAGTTCACCCGTCATTATCTGCAATGTCCTTGAATGCTGTCTGGCTGCACTGGGGCATTTTTGCAAATGCAGAGAAAGGCAAACTGTGGCTGTGCGTATACCACCAGAAATTAATTCTCTCTCTCTCTCTCTCTCTCTCTCTCTCTCTCTCTTTTTTTTTTTTTATTATTTAAAGGAACTGTTGAATGAGGACGAGTTGTTAAGTGACAAAAGAAAAATGATTTTTGCCTGCCAGGGTTATTAAAATCATGTTCTACAATTTAGCAGCCACAAGGAAGCCCAGATAATGACAGATGATGATAATACATCTCCAGCACAGTCTGGAGTATAATGATACTGCCCATATCTCTTGTATTACCACCAATTACTCTGCACCTAAGTATAATGGAAATGTACATCTTCTCAAGGGAACTGTATTCAGTTTCCCTGAATCCAATTTCTTCCTCTTCCACCGCACAAAGGAGGTGGCTGCAGCCAACTGACTGCCAGAGCTACCTGGATTGTTTACGCTTAAACTGGTCGGTGATTGGAAGAGCCGTTTCCATCCCATGGCAGAGTCTCAGGAGTGTTTTCCTGCCTATGAATTCTGTTTGCCTCACAACCGACAGAGAGGCTGGGATTCCTCAGAGAAGTTCCTGCTCAAGGACATTTGGGTGCATGGGAGATGGTGAGCCACCAATGTAAGGCAAACATCTCCCCCCCCCCAAAAAACCCAAACCCTGGGGCATTTGTCTTAAATCCCAAGGGAGCGACCCTGGCCCCACCGAAGTCAATGGGAGTTTTGTCATGGATCTGAACTGGGGCCAAGATTCACGCCTCCCAAGAGCCTAAATCTGGCTGCATGTGGCAAAGGGTGAGGACCGGCAGTGATGTGAGGATGTGAAGAGAGACGGCCGCGGCTGTAGGATGTACGGAGAGCGTCTGCCCAGCCACCCTGCCTCAAAGCTGTCCTGGCAGGGCTGCGGCCGTGTGTGTCCACCATGGCTAGTCATTTTGGGTCCCCAGCTTGACCCACCTCCCAGGGGCCTGGTTTTGAGGGCTGGCGATCAGCACAGTGTGACCATCCACCCTCCTGAAGGCATCTGACTTCTGGTCCAGCTAGTCCAGGGCCCTGCCTCTGTCAGGGACTAGCACTCGCTGCTGGAGGAAGGCAGAACAATTTGGGGCCACTGGGGATAAAGCTGGGATCTCCCCAGGGCTGGGACAAGAGGCAACACCCAGCTGGGGCAGAGGTGAGGAAGTGGCGAGGGTTTGGAGGTCCTCTCCGCGGGGGAGGGAAGCTGTAGCCCTGCAGGGTTCCAGCCTTCCTCCAGCAGCACTGGCCTCAAGGGAGCAGGAGGGTGGGGACTCTTTGGGAGAGGAGCTTCTCTCCCGTCCCCTCTGAAGAACCGATGAGGTGGATTCCAGGGAAGTGGCTTCAGCAGGGTCTCTGAGGATCCAAGCTGCAGCATCTACCCTTTGCTGCCCCAACGTGCTCCGCAGCTGGAGCCAAAGTGCTTCCCTTCCCCTCCATCCCGCCTCGTTCCCCTGTGAGTGCCATTTAAAAATGGCCCATCCTAGCTCATCACTGGGCCTCCTGGTTCTTGCGCAAGGGTCAGGGCTGCAGCTCTGTCTCTGCAGATGGGGCGGGGTGTGTGTGTGGGGAGACACAGCTCTGAGGTTTAAGCTCCCTTCCTATCTGAACTCAAGATCGTGTTTCCGATGCTACGCTATTAGCACAGACAGCACACGGAGGTGCCTCTGCGGCTGCATCGCACAAATGCATCGACTCCTGTTAAAGCAGTGTGGAAATTACACAGCTAAAGGTCGCTGTCTGATTACATGCTGGATCCTCTCCCTGCGCTCCACCTTCAGCATGGGAAAGACACTCTGTGTGTAAGATTAATGCATGTATATATTGCAACTGGATTCTATTATCTTTCAGTTGATTCAGGTCAAGAAGCAGGAGACAACATCTTTTAAGAAGAAAACATAATCTGATGGAAAATTGAAAATATAGACAATTGTTTAGGCTAGAAGTCTAAGTGTGTGTGTGTATCCCTCTCCCAAAGAATATCTTATTCTCCAGGCATCCGTCTCTGGATACATCACAGCTCTCGAGACCTTCATTTCAGACGTGTCAAATGCGAGAGTGTGTAGAGCTCACAGACAGCTACCAGAATAAAGAACCGTCTCCTGTCGAGAGAAAGGAGCAGAGTGAATGAAAGGTGCCTTAAAAGCTTGTCTCGGTTCCTACAAAGATGAAGCAGTTTAATTATGGAGCAGAGGAAGCCGAGCAGCTTCTGAGCTAGCAGGAGAGAGTGAGAGCAGAGTTCCCTTGTTCTGGGAAGCTCTGGGCAGGCACAGCCGCAGTTTTCAAAGGTTCCAGCCAGGGGCTGCCTGTTAAAATGAATAGGGATAGTGAAGCATTAAACCCCCAGGCAGAAGGGTGGGATGGCTCAGAGGACTGACAATAGGCCATAACGCCTCACCCTTGCTAGGTCACCAGTTCAAATTCCACCTAGTTTAGCAGGGATCAAAACTCTGTCCCTGCTGGTGGCTAGTTAACAGCCTCTGTGAAATACATTTGTCTCAGACCACTTGCTATCAGCAGGTGTCTGTGTCAACGGGCCCTTATCAGTGGTCTCCTAGGCTGAGAAGTTCCCATCTGAGGCCATATCATCATCTAGACCAAGGCAGTTTCCTTTTTTATTTATCGAGAAAATCCTTCCAGCTGAGCCCCATTCGGTGTGCGATGTGGGAGCCCTGCAAGCGTTAGCTGGGGTCTCTGTCCTCCTGGAAATGCTCAGGGATTCCTGGCTGGGGATGGAGAAGCCTGTTGTCTTAAATTCTGGAGGAAGCAGCCATGCTGACTGAGAGCTGTGGCCCTTGGAATCCTGGAGGCCTTTCTCCCTGTCTCTGCAGAGAGTTCTCTCCAAGCCCCACTTCAGTCCATACACACTGGGCAGATTTCTAAGGGAACAACCAGCTAGCGCTGGGCCGCCCTGCACATCAGGATAAAAACGTCCCCTGGCATGGCCCTGTCCCTCATTTAACGGCAGCTGGGTTCCTTGCGCTGCCAGGAACGCTCACCGCATCTGTCACCGGATTGGAAGCACATTTGCACTAATCGCCCCATCAGATAATGCATGTTTTATTTAAGAGACAAATTATTTTCATGAGAAATATTGGTGAGAGGAAAGGAGAAGCTGCTGAGATCTGCAGCAGGTGGGGAACAGCCAGCACCATGCGGATGGCTCGCACTCCCAGGGGCCAGATCCTCGGTGTAAAGCAGTGTTGCTCCGGTGACATTGGTGCCGCGACAGTTTTACCCCAGCTGAGGATCTGGCCTAGAGCAGATTGTTCCATCAGCTTTTGCTCCTGAGGAGACGTTGCTCCTTTTGCATGTTCAAAAATAACAACTTCTGCATTGAAAAGATGTGAAGGAAATGCAATTTTGTGCGCGTTTTAGATGCAAAAGCTGGCTGCCCTTGAAAGATGAACACATTTCTGGCCATCTCTGCCCCCAAACAGCCTTGGTTTTGCTCAAAAAAGGTGCTGCTCTTTGCAAAAGTTTCTGGGAAAAGTAGGGTAAATGCAAGGGGAGGAAGGATGGTGTGTGAATAAAGCAGCAGACTCGGACTGAGGAGATTTGGGTTCAATCCCTGGCTCTGCTACAGACTCCATATGTGACCACAGACAAGTCACTTAATGTCTCTGGGCCTTAGTTCCCCATATGGCTAATGATACTTCCTTTGTCCTGCTGTCTGCTAGACACTACTGAAATACTGCTAATAACAGACAACCTTGAATGTGCAGTTATATGACATTCTGCAAGCCTTGTACTCCCCCCCCCAAGCCCACCATTCCTAACTCCCTTCCTGGAGAGCAAAAGTAACATGTGCCAGCTTCGACAACTCTGTCTGCTTCTCAGTAACAGCTGAAATGCCCGAGTAAGGAGGGGATCACCGGGCTGTGCGGTCCATTGAAGAAAAAAGCCACAAAGCTCCTTCGAACATGCAGCAACGTGGTCTGCGTGGTGGCGTTCATTTCAGAATTGCCCTCCCTGTCCTTGGAAGCAGGGGGCGTGTCGGGTTAGTGATTTCCCCAGTGATCGCTCTCTCTGCAGAGCACAGGGCCTGGATGTCCCACGCAAGGGAAGCCTGGATTCCTTTAGGTGCGAGAGAGACCCAGGTTAAGAGCTGTGGAGCTAGCGCTGGGTGAGGATCTGTAGGGGAGCGGAGGAGGAGTTGGGATTGGCAGCTCACTTGGTGCCTCACAGTCATTTCAGTGGTGATTAAACATGATTTCCTGTGTGTGAGAGAGAGCCAGGGCTCACTTCATCATTAATTACCTACCCTGTGCCTCGTGCAGTCATTTACCCCAGTGCAAAACAGGAGCGAAATGCGCCTAATCAGAATGGAATCCGGATTCTGGGCCTGCCTCGCACTGGTGCAAATGGCCGGACAAGGCGCAGGGAAATGGTGAATCAGGCCCAACCTGCCCAGGTGAGTGTGTCCCCGCACACGCTGGGGAGGGGAGGCTGGGATCTTTGTTCCTGGGCTGCTGGAGCGGGAATGAGAGCGCTCCTCTTCCCTCCGCTTTTCTGTAAGGAGAGGAAGCTAATGAGGTCTGACAGTGTGAAGCCGATTCCCCCTGCCCAGGAGTTCCCTTCCATTGTGCCAACCGGAACACATGTTCTAGCACCCACCGGGGCCCTTCCATCTGCTGGGAAGGTGCCATGTTTATATTTTAAACCAAGCAAATCAGGGCCAGCTGCTAAATCTCGCCAGCGACAGTCAGAGCCGTATTAAGGGCTTGGAAACACCAGCCACATTCCTGCCAGTTTACCAGGAAGAACGCAGACGCCATTGGAAAGCTGGTCTCTAGCCAGCCCAGCCCAGCCCCAGCCCTGCGGTCTTGCTGCCGCTCTGCAGCTGCGTGGAGTTGCCGAACATGCTTTGGCTTTAGCACAGCGAGCTGAGAGGTGCTAAACCCGAAAAGATCGGCTGTAGTTCCAACGGAGGGGATGGGCTCGGTGCAAGTGAGGGTGAAATCGCTGGCTGGGGCTGGCTGGCCCGTGCGGTGGGCCCTAGACACAAGGGCCACACAGGTCTCTTCTAGCCTTAAAAATTGATGACTTTGCGGAGATGGGGATTACAGTCCCTGTGCCTATGGGAGCGCACTTTGGTGTGCTGCTCTCCTTGGCCCCCTGTCCAGAGCCCATTGGAGGCTGCAGGAGTCTTGGACGTCCCTTGGCTTGGGACCAGGTCCTTGGAACTGTCTGAAATCTGTCGTGAGCAGTTCCTCTCTACAATGGGCCAGTCTCAGGGGAGAAATGAGGGCTGCCTTCATCTGGCAATGAGCAGAGCCTGGCTTGGACTCGATGTGCATCTAGCGATAGCGGTGATAGAAAGACGCTCAATGATAATTGCTTAGTGACATAATTTTGCAGCTATGGCATGTCCCGCCTGCCGACCCCTGTGACTGGGCTCTCGGTGTCCGGTAGGCCTTGGCTTTGTGCTGGGCTCTGTTCAGGACATGGAGGCTAGTCCGGGAGCTTTTCTCCGGAGGTGACTCTGTTCTAAGGGAAGGCGGCTATGAAATCTGTCGAACCTCTCTCAGCCCGGAGTCCGGCAGGCTGAGCCCCTGTGAGGTGCCATGTGGAGGTCAGAGGGCTCAGCACCTTCGGAGCCAGCCCCTGCCCCCAGCCACACTCAGCTCAGAGTATCGGGCAAGGGTGCCCAGGCTAGAGGAGGTGCTGGAGAACTCACCACCCAAAGGCAAAGTGCATTCCTGTCGCCCTAGGGAAGCTGGTGGCTGTAGGTCGCAGGTGGGACTTTCCAGAGCGCTGAAGTCAATGGCCATTCCTGAGCACTTCTGTAAATCCCAGCCAGCCAGCCCATCTCAGCTACGGAGGGGTTGCGCTTTGAGTCTCTCGGAAAGGGCCATTGCTCTAACTGGGAGCCTTTCTATTCATTGCAACGGCCTTTGGGTCAGGCCCGAAAAGAGCAAATGGCCGGCAGGGCTGGGCCAAGCGCGGCTCTGGATGGGGAATTGGGGAGAGCCCACTGAGGCCTCGTCTCACGGGAGACTGGGGTGCTGAGGAGGCTTTGCTCTGCGAGAGGTTGGGGCACTGCACTGCCTTTTGTTCCCCACTGGATACAGTAATTGAGCCGCCGAGTGCATCAAGGAGGCGCGTTGTGCTCTTCCCGCAAACATGTCAGCGTTGGATCCTGCGTCAAGTCAACGCCACCCGGCGCAGTCTCTCTCTCTTGGTCACTTGTAAACACACGCTGGGCTGGAAGAATTAACAATCAATGTGGCCTGGGAAACAGGCCGTATTTCACCAGCCGGGTGGGACAGATGGCGGGGGCAGGCTCAGCCTTGGGGCCATAAAACTATTTTACAGCCTCCCGGCTTTATCTCGTCAAGTAAAGTTTGCTGGCAGTGTCCCAGGGATCCCAGCTCGCCCGATACAATTGATAACGCAGCGTACGGCTCTGTAATTACAAAAGTTATCGAATGCCCTGTAAACAACACTCCGGGACGCCCTGCGAGGGGACGGATTTAATGTTATTGCTCGGTAGCAACAAGTGGGGCTTGTTATGAGTCACTAAATCAATGCTGCTCATTAGCAGGCTGCAGGCATCTGCATGCAAGTGGGTAGAGTCAGTCTGGAGCGTTCGCTGCCCTTGAGTCACCCCGGAGTTAAGAAGAAGCATCTTCATCGTCCATTTGCAGACATTCCACCTGTTCTCACCAGCCTGCAGTGGCAAAACCTTGCAGAGCAGTTAACCTAACCAGCCAAGCAACGAACTCAGACCTGTAGTGTCACCGTGGAGGCTGGTGCGCTCTGACCACTACCTGCAATACTAGACACGATCCTTTCACTGTTCTTTGCCTCTGTTGCGCAGGCTGGATCCCCTCTGGTGTTTCTCATCATATGCTAAGATTGTAAAGTCCTTGGAGCAGGGGCTGTCTTTTGTACTGGATGTTTCTACAGTGCCTGGTGCCTGGGACACTGATCCCTGATCTCAGCCTCCGGACGCTACTGTGATTCAAATCCTGCTCCTACAAATGAAAAGCAGCCTGGACAACTCCTAAATATTTATCTGCCTGGGTACCATATTGCTCACCTCTGGTCATGGTGGGCAATGGTGAAAAACCTAAAGCTATTCTGGCCACTGGCCAAAAGAAATCCCTCACCCCAGCTGAGTGGGGTGAACAGAACCGGACATGGCGTGCGGCTGGTGCGTGACTGCACTGGTATCTCCGCGCACTGGACTCATTTCCAAAGGCTTGACTCGGAGACGGAGCTAACAGTGGGTTGCTTATCCAAAGGTTACGCAAGACTCTTTAGTTTGGCATCAGGCTGGAAACAGCACAAGAACAGACAGCCTTGTGCCCCCCCCCCATCTCCAGGACATTTGAGAGCCTCCAGGGTGAGGGAATGGCCTTGCTTTATGCCTAGTTCTGAAATACCCCGGAACAGCCTCTCTTCTGGGCATCTCCTGCTCCAGTCCAGGCAGGGTCTATCTGCAGGGGACACCAGCCATGAAACAAGGCCTCTAAGTTGGTGCCCAACACCTCTCTGTCCTGACGCTTTAAATTACACCTTAAACCAGGCAGGCTGGCAGGCAGGCAGGCAGGCAGTCAGCTCTTTGCCTGGCAAATCCCAGTGTCTAAAGAGGCTAAACAGGACTCTAATGTCCCTATTAATGAAACTCTTGTTAACAACAGAGGCTTGGAAGTGCTGGGTGTCATCCAAATCCTGCAAATGAAGCTATAAAAGGAAGGTGGAGGAGACGTTCGCTCTCCATTTTCCTCTGATTGTTGGTTTATGGGGTAGAAGACGTGCGCTGTGCTTTAGAATGGAGTCGGAGCTGGGGGGCAGCTTTGAGGAATTCCTGCCTGCTGGGGACAACTATGTACGCCTGCCGATCTGTGTGCATGGGGTCGGGGGGGGGGGATTGTTTAGAGTGCTCTCCTGTTAGTCTCGGTCTGGTCACATCCCCAAACCACCCCTGAGTTTGGGGTGACACATTCCAACCGGCATGTTCTCCGGGCCGGGACTAGGACAAGGGGGTTGTAGCTGGGCTTTGGGGGGCATCAGCAGAGAGGAGTGTCTGGGGAGCCCAGTGCTGGATTAGCAGGGGGTGCTGGGGTTCAGGGGCATCTGCAGAGTTGTGTGTGGGGAGCCCAGAACTAGAATGGGGGGCGGTGTTCAGTGACAGGCCAGGGGGATTCAACCTCCCTCTGGTACACACCCCTTTGTTCACTCCAGACAGATTGCCGGGCGGGGGAGCTCTTGCCCACCACAGCTGTCTCTCATTCTCAGACAGCACTGGAGGGGCAGAATGGTCAGAGGGGACGCCAGGTTCTCGCAAGAGCTCAGGGCTGGATTCTCAAGGGCTCCACGCCTAGCAGCTCTCATTGTGGTGCTGCCGGCCAGCCAGAGCCCAGCACCCAACACGCACCCGACATGCTGAGCTCTGCCGAGAACTGGGCTGTGCAGGATAAGATCCATCTCCATTCGAATGGCCGTGTCCCCACAGACATGGGGGAAGGTCTCTGCTCTTCGGTAGGGCCACAGCTTCAGAGGGAGCTTAGAAAACAACGTTTCAGTCTTGCCTAAAGACTCACATTTCCCATGAGTCTCACAATGCAGTAGGTAGAGGGCACAACCTACTACTGGTGCCAGCGACTGGAGTTGCTCCTTAGGTCATGAAGTCAAGGGCTGTGTAGCCCTACTGCAAGTTGTGAGGCTCAAACCCTGGCAGTAGTTTCACAAACAAAATTAAACTACATTTAAAACAATGTAGGTGAGCTCCCTCCTCTGGGTCCTGCAGGGAGTTTAGACTCTGTCTGGGCACAAAGGCCTTCAAACAGCTGTAAAATGGGAACGGCTTTTTAGCTGTATCAACCTCTGCTGGATTGGAGCCTGTAGCCTACAGGTGAAG
Organism: Terrapene triunguis; assembly: GCF_002925995.2. NCBI lineage: Eukaryota > Metazoa > Chordata > Testudines > Emydidae > Terrapene > Terrapene triunguis. Next base: position 16,582,449 of record NW_020664587.1, read on the forward strand.
GCTCCTCACTGCATTCCTAATAACCCAACCCCGTTCTCGCAGCCACCTCAGAGTCTATTCACACGTAGAGATGGGTGGATAATGAAAAAGAAACATTTTATTTGGGAAAAAACAGCAAAATTCATTGAATCAATACAAATGCCGGTGAATTATTTGCCTAGCTCTATGCAAACTACTTATAAAGGGGAATGAGGGGAGAGAGTTACTGTTCCCACCGTTAGAATCATATAATTACTGAGCAAGTTTATCTCAAATGAAGCCACTATCTCTTGGAGTTAGAGGTCTTGAGAATTTTGCTGCTACTGTCCTTGTTACATTAAGAGAGCGAAGTGCATGTGAACATAGAGTGAAATCAATAACAGGGACTTTTGCTTTCAGGAGGGTGGTAAATAGGCCTCCCAGACTAGTATGACAAGACATTACAGCTCTCCATTAGGAATCACGCCTCCCCACAAAAGGAAATCGATATGCCACATTCTTTCCACACACTTTTCTGTCTGTACTAAACTGCCGAAATCGCATATTACCCTGCAGGGGAGGGGACCATTTACCGTCTTTGAATAAAGCTTTCAACATCTTTTGTCCTCTTACAAACTAGGTCTAAACTGGAAAAAACAAAACCTAAACTTCCTTGTTCCTTTCCCATCCTGCTTCTCTGTTATTAGAGCTGCCCTAAATCTTTTCTGGACATCAGAAATATGTGGTAATTTGCTGCCTTTGAAATGCAGTTGGAAATATGAAGCATATCCATTGTTAGCAGTAATAAACTTGACACTGGTTTCAATGGTGTGTTCACTTGAAGCATATTATTCAGCTGCTAGATGACTCTGTGTGCTGCTCAGAGTTCCAAGAAGTGGTCTCTGGTAAACAAAGGAGACAAGGTTGGAAAACGAAATGTGTGGAAGTCTGTTTATTAAACAAAACACACAACTACTGACCAACAAACACATCTTGTTTCAAAAGGGCTGGGATTCTACATCCATGTGCCCCAACCACAGGTGATGATATGACCTACCAAATGATGGCTAAAGCCATCATGCAGCCTTCAAACTGACACTAGGAACAAATAATATACACGCGTACTCCTTTATCCACATCAATAATGCTACAAGTACAGTAAGGGCCCAGCCCAACGCCCACTGAAGCCAAAAGCAAGACTATCGCTGGCAATAGAAGATGAATCAGGCCTTAAAATGGTAACCCAAATTGAGCGGCAGAATTGAAATTGTTTAGGTGCCGGGCATTGAGCTTTTGGCTGTTTCATAGTCTGGGTGCCTGGTAAGGTTGGTGTTTGTGTCACTGTATGTTTCAAAGGCTGTTTCTTGGCAGATGTGTTGAGTGGTGCATCTTCTCTAGAACTACATGACTGCATGGAGAAAAGCAGTGCAGGTTGTCCCTGGAAAACCACACTGGAATCTCCCGAGGAAGGTGTTAAAATAGCAGGAACTCCACGGAACCCTGCCAAATGGCTTCTCCCGCCTGCCCCCGGAGATGGGTGGGAAAACCCGCTGTGGGAACTCTGTCAGAGCCGGAGCGTGGGAACACTCAGACTTGAACTGCTCAGGTGATTTGAGTGATGGGCGCTCCCCTTCTTGTTCGTTGCTCAAGGAAATATTGTGCAGTTGAAAGGAGCTGCCCTGACAGCCCTGGGAGCAAAGAGATCGGTGTGTCTCCAGCACAGGCGGCTGTCACTCCTGTCTCCTGTCACTGGCTCCAGCTCTATGGGCATGGGGGTCTTCAGTATCTTCGGTCTTCATCGCTCCACAACAACGGTGACGATTGTGATGCTGGTTTGTGTGACCTGCACAACAGGGACTGGACTGAGACCCCTCAGCTCATTTCAGGGGAGGCACCACCCTTGTCCCTGGCTGGCAGGAGAAGAGCTCCCAGGTGTTACTGGCCAGCCCTGAGCTGAACTGGCAATCTGGGGTGAACAACTGGGTATCTCACAGCCAGCTTCTTTGTCCTTTCTCCAGCCCCCCTGCAGTGCTCGTTGTGTGCGTTCCCAGAAGCCCATTTCTGCCTAGCCCCCTGCCAGGGAAAGTCGATAACTACTTGCGGTTTGAAGCTAATGCCAGTCATACAATCCTTTGGCTTTGAAGCTTTGCAGCAGCCTTTCATGCTTCCTGCATCTCGCTCCAAGAGCTGTAATTCTGAAGGGAATCTGGCTGCCTTCACGGGGAGCAGGACAACACAAGCATGTGTTTAAAAGTTGTTCTGCCGTCTCAAAGAAGCAGCTGCCCTTGGTGCATTGGCAGAATGAAACAGTTCCTGGCTGCAACTTCAAGGTGAGCATCCTTTCAAACACAGCTCAAAGGAAACCCAGGGGATAATTTTGTGGATTCAAAATATTGGGGGGAGGGGGACCTGACAGGAGGCTGTTGTTTCTGGGAAATTAGATAAGAAGTACCCCCTGGAAGATGCTGTGTGGTGGGGCAGGTGGGATGGGAATCCTTGGAGCCCTGGTTTCACTTTTCCTAGATCACAGCGCCCCCTCCGAAGGCTCTTTGCTCTTTCTTTAAGAGCAGATAACAAGCTTGTCACTGCCCCAGATAGAAAAGACAGCTTGTCCCAGTGCTGAAGAGCATCACAGCCACAGAGCCAGAAGAAGACGGAGGATGGATGTCCTGGAGTGAAGCCCTCAGCCTAAGTGTCAGAAGATCTGGATTCAATTTTCATGTGAAAATCAGTGGCTGAGTGCCTCAGTTTCCCCATCTATACAGTTTCTCCTTCTGTCTGTCAGCCTTTGGGGCAGGCACTCCTTACGTGTCCGTGCAGCACCCAGCGCATTGGGGCCCATAGGTGCTACTGCCAGACCCACAATAAGAGAGAAGATGGGAGCCCAGCGGGAGGAATTGTGTGTGTGGGGGGAGGTTTCTCTCCCTTTTCGTTAGGTTCCTGGCCCCGGGGCACAGCGGAAGAAGTGAGGACTAGGAGGGACTTGAATCCCGGGAGCAAGGAGGTGACAGCATTTCCTGGGTGTGGGCTGGGAGTGGGCACAAAGGTTGGCACTGCTGGTGGAGAGGCGATGCAGTGCCTGGGGCTGCGGCACTGGGTTGGTGCTTTGGCCAGGACCATATTTACTCCTTGGCACCTCGGCGTGTGGGCGGCAATCAGCAGGTTGATAAGGAGTCAGAATGGCACCCAGGCTCCAAAAGCTTGGGGGTAGGGGGGATCCTTGTTTCTCGTCCCCTGGATTACTGAGGGGGTTGGAGTAGTACCTTTCAAACAGACAATGACCACATTAAACCTCAGTGACTGCCAGGGGCTCCCACCACAGCGCTCCCCCATTGTTGTCCTGGGTGCGCTGTCACTCGCTGAACTGATCACCTCTGGAGCCGTGCACAGAGTTATGGAATAATCATCCAGCATTAACAATGCTCCCAACAGCTGGTAATGCCTGCAGTATATCCCACCTCTCCCTGGTGGACGGTTAGCCTGGGCTTTGCTTTCACTGAGATATACAGAAATGCTGCTATTAAGTCCAGGAGAAGTTATGGGCTTGGATTGTGTGCTGTTAAACAAAGCCTAATGAGAACAAATCGCAGAGCAGAGCTTGGATGGGTTCTCAGAGGATGGAGAGAGGAGTTCTGGACCAGGTCTCTGATCCCAGGAACCTGGCAGGACCCCCAAGGGGCTGTATTTATACTGAGAGGCAGATGGGGAGAAGGGACCCGGAACCCTGAGTTTATAATCCCTGTCACAGACAGAAGCATACAGCAACCACAGCGTTTTAAGGAAATAATGGCACGTGGGAAGCATTCTGCCAGGCTCCTCCATGCCTTTCTGCCTTTGTAACTGGCCTTGGATCACGTCTTGGCAGCAGAGCTGAAAATAGGTGAAGAGAGAGTCGTGTCCAGGAGTCCCGAGAAGGAAAGACAAAAGCAGCCATACTGCTCCCTGATGCAACCCCACTGACTTAAGTGGGGCTACCCCAGGGTGGGATTTGGACCAAGATGTCAAAGGGAAAAGCACAAAAAGGGTCCAGAAAATGCAGAGTCTTTGTGAAACCAGGGAAGCGGCTGACTTGTTTAGTCAATTAAAACACGTTTCTACCTTTCTTTAGCAGCAATTTGGCACTTTGATTTTTCATGGGCTACAGTATCTGCTCCCCTGAGGGAAATTTACAGCTGTGCATTCTGCAAATATCAGACCACTTTAATTATGTTCTTAAATAAAGCTAGAGAATTGAATTGTAGCTTTAATTTGCCGGGGAATAAACTGTTTTTTTCCTAAACAAGTCTATTAAAAATGCAATAGGTGGGAGAGGGTAAGAAAGGCTGTTTTAGAGCTAGCTAAAGAATGAAAAATACAGGCAGGAGAATTAGTTGGGCCTCATAGCTCCAGAAATATTTTGACTCCCTGACTATTGAGTTTGGGGTCAGAGCAACACTGTGATTGTGCAGCCCGAGCTCTGGGACCCTCCCACCTCGCAGGGTCCTAGCACCGGGGCTGCAGCCGGAGTCCGAACGTCTGCGCTGCAATTAAAGAGCCGCTCCTTAGGGACGTACTCTAAACCCCGTGAGCCTGAGTCAGCTGGCACGGGCCAGCCATGCCCCTCTAACTGCAGTGTAGACATACTCACACACACATGAATAAGGGCTCACTACTGGGTGAGAGTCACGCCTGGCGAGAGCACTGGCACTTCAGCCCTTAAATGGTGCATAGACCTCGTACTGCACAAAGGTGAGTTGCAACCACTGGTGAGCACTGAAATGCACGTGACTGAGTGCTTGCCTGCATGAGGAAAGTTGCACAATTTAGCCCAGTATCAGCAGACGTGTCTGTGATTCTCTGCCCTGCGTTGGCAGGGGGATGCACTGAGTGACCTAAAAGGTCTCCTCGTCGGTGGGGTGAATCCGGCTTTGCGCTCCATGGCCCTGGTTCATCGCACATCACTCCAGTTCTGGAGGCAGCGACTCAGGGCTTGTGCTGTACGGGTCAGTGCCGAGAGTGGCTTTTATTACAGTCCCATTGGGCTCAGCAGCTTCAGTTCCCAGGGTTCATGCAGCGCGGTTCCATTCTGCAGGCTCCTGAGTTTGGGATCTGAAGGAAGCCAGAACTTCGCCAGGGTTTGCCTCCCAGAGGTGCTCAGAATTCAGACCCCAGCAGCTTTGCTCAGATCTTGCCCCTGGGTTTGCCTTTCCTCGTGTGCCAGGAGCTCCCTGGGGAGGTGGCTGTTGGGTTGGATTCCTGCCTCTAGGGTTAGGCTAAGCAGGCCCTCAGTTCCTGACCCTAGCTTCATAGGGGCAGACAGCCCCATCCCTGTGGGGCCCTTGGGCAGGGGCATTGCCCAGCGCAGCAGCCTCTCCTCTTCGTTGGGCGGTTTGGAAGCTGCGGGAAGCCTGAGCAAGATCTTGGTGTTTTGACTGATGTGGAGATTGCAAGGGGACTTTCTCCCTGTACCCGCAAATGAATAGAATGACTTGTTGAGTCACTCGCTGGGGCCAGCTCATCTCTGACTGACATCTGATTGCTGTCATTAGGTGGCAACAGTCCGGCCCAGCTGTTTATGAGAGCTCTTTGGATGCTACTGTCCTGGCCCAGCCAGGGTTATAAAAAGGGACGTGAGTGTGTGAGAAATCGCTAATGACAATAACATCGCCAGTCTCCATCCACCACCTCCTCTGAGGCTTCCTGGTTTCAAAACCCTGCGGCTAGGGCCTGTTCAGAGTGCGCATCTCCCTTGCTCTTCCCCCTCCTCTGTGAGAGGGGGCCTCGACTTGTGACAGCTCTGACCTCAGCTCCACCGCTAGCAGGAGGGCGTATTATCTGTGTTTCATTAGGGTCCACAATGTGCGGGGTGCTGTACACACACACACAGAGACACACACACAGAGACGCAGACACACACAGACACATGCACACACACACGCAGACACACAGACACACACAGATAGACACACACAGAGTGACAGACACACAGACGCACGCACGCACACACAGACGCACATAGACACACACACAGACACACAGAGACACACACACATATACGCATGCGCACACACACAGACACACGCACAGACGCACATGCACACACACAGAGACACACACACATATACGCATGCGCACACACATAGACACACGCACAGACGCATATGCACACACACAGAGACACACACACATATATGCATGCGCACACACACAGACACAGTCCTTTCTCCAAAGAGTTCACAGGCTAGGATACTGAGAGTACGTCTGCACTGCATAGTAAGGGTGTGATGGTTGTAAGACAGGTAGTCAGACCCCTGCTAGCTTTCATCAAGGTAACCGTGTATTTGGGGAGGAATGGGCTCGCATTTAGGCTATCCTCTTGAGTACTGCCCTGCTGGGGGCCTGGGTACATCTGTGGGTTGCTAGCCAATGATGAAAGCTAGCAAAGCTGAGCCTGTTCATGCTACCGTCACACCTTTGCTGTCCGTGTAGACGTACCAGTAGTGCTGGGAGTGAGCCAGAGACTTGGGCCCTGATCCAACGTGCTTGGAGCCAACGGGAGCCTTTCCAGTGAGTTCACTGAGGGTTTTGCTGTGCTCTCTGGTCCCTCTCCTCCTGGGGTCAGAGCTGATGTCTCTGGTTTGGGGGAGGGGACCACATTTATAATGTCTCGCTGATTGGGCAGGAAATGAAGGGGGACTGGTGGGAATATTTACACCTCCCTCCCTCTCTGTGATATTGAGCCAAATACGCAGAATTCCAGATGCCTTCCCCACTAGGAAAAGAGGCACATTTACCACCCAAAATAGCCTGCTTGCTGGAAAAGGCAAGCATGGACGGGCGTCTATTGCAAACATAACCCCCCCATGGCAGCTGATACTAACCCCTTGCTCTTCTCTGGCACCTGCCAACCTGAGATGGAATTAACCAGAGAGGGAATTAATTTACCAGTCCAGGCTTGGCCTAGTGTGACCCAGCTGCGGGGAGGAGCGTAGCACCTGCTCTCTGGATGCTCCTCATTGAGTGCAAGCAGCCGAGGAGGGGACGAGGAGCAGTGGGGAATTCATAGAGCCTTAGCGCCTCCCATCCCTACTCAAGAGGGTAGGCCTTGTGCCTCGGAAAGGAACCACGCAGTTTATGCGCCTCTCTGGCTCAGGGCTGTGCCTCCAGGCATAACTAAGCTCTGCGTCTCAGCCCTGCCCAATGGGTCAGAAACATGGCCAGCTCTCCCACAAGTCTGCTGATATCTGGCAGTGTTCTTAAAGCCCCAGCTCCTCGAGTCAGGTGATCATGTGTGAATCTTGACTTGATTGATTGATTGATTGATTAATTGTTTCAATAGTGAGGTTTATTGCCCTCATGGTTGTGAAGGAAAGCTTGGACATGTGCCCCGTAAAGGGGCAGGCAAACCAGCAGGAACCCTGAGGTTACGATTGTTTATAAAAATCTCATGATTTTTAAACCAACTCGTTGGTTTTGGGAGGGGCAGACTTGTGATTTTTGACTGGTGCCACTGGGCATGCTGCGTAGGTGAGTATTGACTTAGCCAAAAGAAGTCCGCTCGCCTCGGGATGTTCAGACCCTCCTCAGGGCAGAGACGCGTTGTGTCTCAGGAATGCAGAGCATTCTTTCCATCTGTGCCACTTTCTAATAGTCCGTGATCATAATTTCTGGACCGGCAGCACGACTGGCAAATGGTGCTGATGCTGATTCCAGAAAGGTGCTTATTCTCGTCTCTCTCTCTTCCCTGCCTGGAAAAGCTCAGGGCACTTGCGGCATACACAAGCAGTCTCCCTCATGAATATTGATGGAACATCTGGATGCCAGGGAAAAAGACACACTCTAATTTAATCAGGGTGACAGCACAGGGGCTCCCCAGAGGGGCCTTGCCATGATTTCCTGACACTAATGTTACTTTGTGTCACAAGGCATTTTTTTAATGGAACTTACCAATAATAAGATCAGCGCGTGTCTGGGGGCATGGAAGAGTGTGTGTCTCGCCTGTTACAGTACAGATGTTGCTTTTCAGCTGTCATTAGCCCAGGAGAGAAAGGCTGGACGGTGCAACAGGTGTATTATTAAGAAAGTGTTACAGGAACTCACCTGCAAGTGTATTTCAACAATCCCACTCGTGACCAGCGTCACGCTGTAGGTGACACACGCAGGCTGCTGGAGTCGACTATCCCCCCCAGGTTAACGTGGCATTAGGATGCACAGAGCAACCCTAGTTCTGTTCACATGAAATGCCTTTGGCAGCCTTTCCCTGAGCGAGAAGGTGTAGCCCGGAGTACCGTGTGCATTACACAGTGGCATGGCGATTGCAGAATAAGCCTTGAAGATGATACTGAATGTGACTTCGTTCTCCTGAGGCAGACTCTTGAGTCGGTTCCCACACCTGACGGCTCAGCACTTCAATATTGGCACGGCCTGCATTTATCTTGTAGGCATTTAGTGAGCTGATAAGCCTCCAGCTCAGTGTGCTAATGGCTGCCTTGGGAGGCAGTGGGGTCTTAAGGTTATTGCAGGTGACCAGGATTCCTGTGCTCTGCCACTGACTTACTCTATGACCTTGGGCCAGTCACTTTCCCACTCTGTACCTCAGTTTTCCTATCTGTAAAATGGGGATAATACCACGCTAGCTTGCAGGGGGGCTGTGAGTCTTTGGCAATGCTAGCGATGTGCTTTGAGATCCTAAAGTATTATGAAAGGGAAGAATACATCACACAGAGGGGCGCACAGTCCATGGGAATCAGTCTCAGTTAGACTTCTGACATGAGCTCGTGATGATCCGGTTTCCCCTAGTGGATCTGGAACTGGAGAGTAAACACACATGCTCCAGCATTTGCAGTGCTCAGGCTCATTACAGGTCCGAGCGTTCTGCCACGGCCGCTTCTCACCTGTCATTACCAGAACAGACTCACTCCCCAGTTGATTGGGCAGCTGTCTCATTCTCCCCGGCCCGCTCACAGTAGGTTCTCGATGTAGCACATTTTCAGCTTCCACAAGAGATCTGTCAAGCCTCTGTGCCGTTTCAGTAGTGTCAGTTCAAATGACTTCCCAAGAGGTTTGTATTCTAGCTGCATTGTTTGCTCAGTCAAACTCCCCGGCCCCGGCTGACTCCCATTTAAGGCTGCACAATGCATCAGGATTCAAGCGGCGCGCACTCCTTTTCATGAGCCGTTTCTCAAATGCCACCAAGTTCGATCTGAACGTCAAAGTTTTAAGAGACTCCAAAATAAACAGCGTTTGCTCCGAGCTGTGGCAGACGCACAAGGTGACGGCTCCTGGAATAACTGTGCCCAGACCTAGCTGCCGTTGGAGATGGGCTGACTCGGTCTAGGCATTGTCGTGGCTGCAGGTGGGCAGGTCTGAACTGGAAAAGCTGGGGCCGCTGCAGGTTGGCACTGGCTGTGCTGGAGGGTACAGGGGCTGCAGGGTTGAGGTCCATTGGCAGAGCTAGGGGGACAGAACCGAACAGTATTAGCTGGGCAAGGTGAGGCAGTGACCAACCTATTTCCTCCCCCATCACAACCCTGCACAAGACGACCAGGTGAACCCAGTGGTGAGGGCATGTGGAGCGCACTGCTGCCTTTTACTGAAGTGAAACGTACCACGACTAATGGAGACTGGATTACGTGGCTATGACATCTTGACTCCTCCAGCATACCTGACCTGCAGGCTGGAGAGACCATGCTAGATCTATCTGCTCACAGCCTCTGGTGTAGGTACTAGGAGTTTGCTCATAGCACAGCAGATGGGGAAAACTGCTCTGAGTTTGCAGAAGACGAGCTGCCTTGTCTGCCTGCCGCTGGACGTCCCAGGAGGCTGCTGAGTGGGTGTGTAGGAAAGTTCACTCCGAACATCTCAGCTCTGGCTGGCTCCCCTGCAGGACACCCCGATGGAGGAGTCCGAGCAGAGGGATTTCCCTGGGTCAGACCCTGATGCAGGGAGGCTGCATTGCTAGACATGAACAAAATCGTTATGAAGGGAAACCAGAGCAGATAATTGCCAGCAACTGTCCCCTTCATTTTAACGCCCCCACCCCACCCTGTTTCTCTGCAGCAGCCCCCCAATAACTGCCAGTCCCCCTCAGCTACCCCACTCACCACCATCACTCCCTCTGATCTTAGGTCCCGATCTTGTCAGGCGCTCCAGGCGGGCGTCCCTGTGCAGCTACAAGTGACACGCACAAACTCTTAGTATCATTACGCTAGCACCCAGAGGCCCCAGCTGAGATCAGGTCCAGTGTGCTTGGGGCTGTACAGACACACAGGGAGAGCCAGGCCCTGCCTCAGGGAGCTCGCAGTCTAAATAGTCTAGAGAGGCACCAGAGGCATGAAGTGACTTGCCCAAGGTCATGCAGAACGGCATTGCCAGAGAATGCAGGTCTCCTGACTCCCAGCCAAGTCCACTGAACTACATGGCCTCTCCCCGGACATGCTATTATCACCTCCTCCGAGGGACCCCGCAGGCTGCCTGAGGACCAGCCAGGGCACAAAGGAAACCTTCTGCCTTTCAGTAACACCTTGTGGCTTCTCACAATCCCTGCATCAGATATTCCACTTCCTGGCTGTCCGAGCTGTTTGAAATACCTGCCATCCCCAGCAGGCATTCTGACATGATCCCCACCTTCCCACAAAGATCAGAACCGGGCTGTGGCGGGGAAGCACAACACAAGCACAACCTTGAAACGAGAAAGTGCTTCTAGGTCACCTTTTGTCATAAGTCACCCCTCTGGGTGGGCTGGGGGATGGCACCGGGAGGAGCCCAGAGTGCTGGGGGATCCTCTCCTGAGAGCAGTTAGGGTGAATGGGAAGCGTTTAGCTCAAACCGCCTGCTCTTGGAAATAATTACTAAACAACCTAAATGCTAATGATCTCATTGAAAGGCACCAGGACCTTCCGCCAACTCGAAAACTCCAGCCAGAGCTGGGATCTTTTCCTTTCATTCTCCTCTCCGCCCTCCCCGGGAACACATGCTTTCCCCGGGGGAATCCCGCGCTGCCTTTAGATGTCTGCCTGCTCCATGCTCTGCTTGGCATCGTAATGACTCTTGGAGCTCAGGCGGGAGGCGAGATGGAAAGAAGCTCCTGGAAGGGGGAAGGGCGGCAGAGCTGGAAAAGCGCCGTGGTCCTGCTGGAAATTCACCTGGGACGGTTCTCTGCATGAGCTCACGGTGTCGAAGAAGGTGCTGCCCCTTGTAAGCTAAATAATGGGCACTCGTGCCAGGGCACAGGCAGCCCCGAGTCCTGGTGATGGAAAGGCATCTGTTGCAGTGTCACTCCCATCCAGAGTAAAATTCACACCTGGACAGAGGGACCAAACACCAGTACTTGGCTCAGTGTCTCAACAGGCACCATGTGACAAGGGGAAGTTTGCAAACCTCCTTCCCAGACTCCAAAGACCTGGGGGTAGAGGGAGCACATTTCTCTTCCTATGATTAAAGCTCTGACCTCATGCAGGAACTCAATCTTTTCTTGGTTAGAATGATTGCACTCGCAGGGTACTTTCATTGCAGCTCCCTTGGTCTCTGATGGAGCATCTCTGAACGTTCCCTGTACCAAACGTCTGGCCGAGTTATTTCATCCTCGCCAATGTTTCCCTCTGCCCACTGATCAAAACGACTCGCCACGTGCATCAGGATTCCAAGGGCATTTGCTGACTGCAAAACATTTCCTGTTCACACGGCAGAGCAGAAACCCAAACAAAGCTGCAAAGGACCAGCGCCCATTGCCTTATACTGTATGTTTAATTATATATGCACTTGCTTCAACTAGCTGTATGATTTACATGTGAATGAAATAGTGGACGTTTTGGAGCCCATCCCAGTTATTCAGGACTATTTTCATGTAGCACTGTAGCTTTTATCTTCCTGGAAGTTCTCTGTCAGGTGGATAATTTTTAAATCACCTTTTGTGCTTGAAAATCCTATGGTTCAAAAAATAAATGAACACAACCCCGCCTTGATTCATTCCAGCAACAAAAGCATCAGCTGTATTTTTTAACCAGGCTGAAACCCAGTGTGCTACCGGCTGCGTATTCCTCGAGTGGCAACGACACCCCATTGAAATTCAACAGGCATTTAGCCAGCAAAGCGAGATGATTCTATTGTGAGCTGAATTTCGGAAGGTCAGAGTCCAGCGAGCTAAGAGAGAGATTCCCCCGGCACTGTGCCCAAGGAGAGTCATTATGAAATGGAAGTTGTTTCAAATTCAGTGTAAATCTTGCTGGGGTGCATGTAATCCGGAGATTAAGGAGCCCCATGCAACTTGCCGGATTTGATCTGAAGAGTCTAATTTGATGGAGAGAGAAAAACTGCTCACGGAGGAATCCACGATGCAGAGGTGGGCCCCCAAGCCAGGCTCTGCCTGAAGCTGGTAAATTCTCCTCCCTGCAGGGAGGCAGTTTGGTGTGGGGCACTGCGCCAGGGTGCTGTGGTACCTGGTTTAGGAAAGAGCAGCCCCTGGGAGTGAGGGTGCAGAAGCAGCCAATCAGCCCTTTTGGATGGTGTCACATGACTCGTAGAAGGGATGCTTTCCGGAGTGACATGAGGCGCATAGCCTGGTTCCCAGGGAGGGCCCTGGCTAGCAGATGCCTGACAGGTTCTTAAGCTAATAAAGCCCATAGGGCCATGATGCAGGCAGGTGCTGTGTCACCATCCCTCACACAGCACCCTCTGCTGGTTTAGTCCTGCCACTGCCCATCCAGAGGTCTGCCCCTGCACCTCCACTCCCCCGCTGCTAGCTCAGTTCTGCCAGTGCATCGCTCCACCTCCTTCCCCAGCACTGTTCCAGCCCAGCTACCACCCTCCACAGCTGTCAAAGCATTTCAGTCCTGCCCTGCAGCAGCTCCTGCTATTCCAGCCTGGGGTCTACACACGCCGCTCGGCCGACGCCCTCAATTCTCATTGGCAGCAGGCCCTGTTTTCCCAGTGTGGGCCCACGCCCAGCCCGCTGCTAGGGCACCTTGGCAGCACTCCACTGCATCATACCTAGCAAAGGCGCACCAGCGAAGGTCACTTTTCCTCTCTGGCCTAATTGCCTCTCCATCTTGCAGTGCTTTGGAGCTGACCTCCTGCAAGCAGCATGAAGCTCTTTGCAGAGAGGCAGGTGGCTGTGGCGGCCTGGGGCAAGTGGCCCAGCTCTCTTGTGAGTGAACGGTCACAGGTACATTCCTCATGTCACCTCTGGGGGATCTGACTTGCGCTGGGACGCGGCGCGAGCTGTCTGCTCTGGGCTCTCAGGAGCCTGCTCTTTCGGGGCATGAAAACACAACGTCTGAGCAGGGGTCAAGGAAATGGGCGCCCTAAGAACTCCCCAAAACGGGGGCAGCAAACTGAGTGCTGATGAAATGTCCCAGATCGAGAGCCCCGGGGCCTGGGTGCTGCTCTCTCCACACCAGTCACAGCCGGGGCTTCCCCCGAAGAGCCAGACACCGCATGCGGGGAGCTCGTCGCCTGCTGTGCCCTGGGCCTCTCTGCTGGCGAAGGAGCCAGCTGGGACGTTACCCATTGCCCCTGCACAAGCTTCCAGCTGTAATTTATAGCTCATGTGAACTCATCGTTACACACCAATAGCGCCCGGGCTGTAACTCTTGTCCATACGGCACCAGACCCTCAATTGTCTGTGCTGGGGGGAACGGCACTGGATATTGTTACACTGCGGCCCAGTGGGGCCAGCAAAACCATACCAACGGGCAGCCCCGCTGTGCTCTTTGGGCTGGGATAAATCCAGCAGGGGGTTGACCTGAGCGAACCTAGGACCTGATCCAAAGTCCCTTGAAGTCACGGATCAGGCTCCTCGTTTGGGTGGCTACTAGCAACATCCTGGCGCTGAATTATCTCCCAGGCCTTTGGAGTAAAAATATTCTCTCAGTTTGGCAGCACTCAAGCGCTGCTTTGCGCGCAGGCAGCTGCGACCAGGGGAGGGAGAGCCGTGAGCGGGGAGGGAGGAGAGAGCTGGGAACACTTTATTTCTATGGTACATTAATTTATGCTGAATTACATTGTGGAGCTACAAGACAATCCACATTATTCCTGAGTGATCCCCATTGTCAGGCGAACTCCTCCAGGGACTAGCTGATGAAATAATAATGATGGAAGATTCAGTAATAATAGAGACATCATGACAGCTCCTGGTTCATTTTGGGAACGAGGAGCCGAACTCCAACCATACCCAGCTGGCAGCCCTGAGTTCTCTTCCCAATCACCCTGCGTGCTCCCTGACAGCAGGAAGAAGCCTCTCCTTGGGCCAGTGTTGTGGAGGGAGGGTCTATGGTTGGGATAATGCAGGAGGAGTTGTAGGTAAATTTCAGAACCTTCATTTGGCAGGCCTGATTCTCCAGTGCCCCGGGTCATCTCTTGTGCTGGTGCAAACTGAATGCTCCAGATCAGAGTGGCAAAGTTTTGCCCCCCACTTTGCACTGGTGAATCAGGCCCTGTGGGTGTGTTTGCACTTGAGGCACTCTCAGTGTGAATGCCCAGGTGCCTGTACCGATGCAGAGGCTGCAGTGGGGCAGTGATGGGTGGGGGAATCCAGAAGGGAACAAACTGTGACCCATCAAGTCTCTGCTCAGTCCAGGCCAGGACTTCGGGAGACCCTGTGTGATACACGAAGCTATGCAGGCTGGGAGCTGGAAAGCCAGAGAAAACCACAGGGTGTCTCTGGGTCCAGCAGCCTCATTAAAGAATCCCCTTTACAATTACCACAGCCAAGTCCTACCACTGCTCTGCCACGGGAGCCATTCAAATCACCAGCCTTGGCTGCATTTCAGTTAGGGCCCCGGGGGGCTGGGACAGAGCATTTGGATGGAGAATGCATCTCCTTTGCTCTGGCTATCATTGCAAGGCAACCCTTTCCAGCATCTGGGCTCTGTGGCCCAGCCCCCTGCTGAATCCTCAAAGCCCTGTTAACACTCACGCTGGGCGACAAAACCAAAACGGTGCAATGGCCGAGTCTGGAAACAAGCAGGGAAAGGGCCAGAGCCTGCCATGCAAACGGGAGCCTGCGTCTCTCAGGGGTTAAGCAGCAACCCCTTCTGCACAACCTGAGCCAGAATTACACATCCGTTCTAGCCGGCCTCATTAAAGACAACAGACGTAGGCCCTTCCTTCCCGCCGGCCATGGGATTCTGTCCTGGTACCTGTGCGGGGACTGATTTGCTTATCCCCTGTGCCCTTATGTCCTGGCTAAATGCCTTGGCCTGTAATTATCCATCAAGTGTGCTTTGCTCACCAAGATTGACAAACACAGCTTTTAAGTGCCCAGTCTTTCTCTGCTATTGAAAGGGCCCCCAAAGACCACAACAGCAGCGAGCTCCCCAAGCTGCTGTACCCACAGGCCTCTTCCAGGACTCGCAGGAATTCCCCGCAATATGGCTTCTGTATGCCTGAGCTAGGGAAAAACCTGGTGGTGGCCTTCTTCATTGACCCTGGAGTCCTCCCCACTACAGTACCGGAGCCCACACTGGGTTGTAATTCCTAGCAAGGGATTCTGGGTCCGTAACCCACCAGGGCTGATGCCGTGAAACAGGCTCAGGATGCTGGGATTCTTTTCCCGACAACTTTTCCACTTGGCTCCCAAGAAATTAGCTCGAGTCTGGACTCTTCCCTGAGCTTTGTTTTGAGATGATCAAGCTCAAATGCTGTGGGGTGGGGATGGGGGTTTCCCACAACTCCAAAAGCACATCATGATGAATCAGATTATAGCCACCGACCAAGGCAAGCACGTTTCAGAAACAAATTATGAACTGTCCACAAGCTCCAAAACATGCGAGTAACCAAAGCTGCAGCTGCAAACTTCCCACGTTTTACTCTCCTACCATTTCTTTGTTAACTAACGACATGTTATTTACAAGGCTGCTTGTGAATTCGTGTGTTGTCCATTGTTAACCTCGGTTTTCTTACTTCTAGTTTCTTTCATTATTCAGGCAAGGCCCCCACAGCGGCATTGGCAGCCCAAAGGGTGTGTTACACAATAGACGAGATGGAAATGGGCAATAGAGGAGCAGGCGCAAATCCACGCAGTGCCCAACAGGGGCACCAGCCCCATTCCCGGCTCTGCTTTGTCTCTATCGCTGAAAGACTGTCCTGGAAAACGTGTGCAGAGCAGGTGGCCCTCGCTCCTGCCCAGTTCAACCCATGGCTGTGTTTTGCTGCTTAGAACACAAGCTTTTGGGCAGAGACCGTCTTGCTCTTTCTGTGTCTGTGCAGCTCCCAGCCAGACGGGGCACTACTGCTATGCAAGTAAACCCAGTAATACACAATGGGGCTGCCCCAGCCCTGGGGTCCCAGGGAAGTCGTGGAGCGATGGGAATGTGCCATGCCACTGATTAGCACTTAGTCACACTGGGCCAAGGATTGGCGGCTCCCTCACCCCTCTTGAGCTCGCGGCCGCCTTGCAGTGGGGCGTAGAGCAGCGTTCAGGGTGATGCAAAGTGGGAGTGTGGCGGGTGGCTAGGCACCTGTCCAGCCGTTCTGTCCTTAGGGCTAGCTCACCTGCAGACTCAGCCACTGGACCCCGCTCTCTGGGACAGAGGCCAGGCTGGCCAGGATGCTGGGCGTTAGCATCACTGCTGTCCACCTGCGCTGAAACCAGCACTCACCCCACTGGGGCCTTCACTCATCCTGAGAGCTCAATGGGACTGCTCACGTCTTCGCTCCCCCGCAGACGGGCTCTGCCATCGATTGTCCTCCTGGCTTTTCCAGTGAGAAGAACTGGACTTTCCCATTTATACCTGGCAAAACCCAGTTTGCTGGATAATTGCCTGACAGTTTGTAACTCCCTTCCTGGCTGTTGCTTCCTCCTGTATCGTGCTCCTACTGTGCTCATTGTTACCCCTGTCCTGTCAACATCCCAAACCAGCAGCTGGTGGCACCTGCGTTCCATAGGCTGGCCCAGGAGAGGAGTGATGGGTAACTGGGCGGGGGAGGTAATAGATGCAAAACAGATGCTAAGAGAATATCTAAGCAAATACACAACTCAATGAAGAAAGTCACAACGGCCCCATCCATGCGCACTGTGTCCTTCTGTGTTCACGCGGGAAACCAGGAGAGTTAATTAAAATCCCTTTCCCCAACAAGCACGGCAATTAGAGTTCATGGATTGGTTTGTGTTAATAAGATTAAGATATTTTTACAGCCTGGTGGCTGCAGGTTCAGCAGGAGTTAGATATTCGACCCAACCAGTGGAGAACAGACGCTGCTTATCTGGACAGAATCCAAGCGGAGGCACTAAACGGTAACGTGATAGCACTGATGACATGGCCAGATCTCTGGAGGCACCAGGGGTAATGCAGGGGGAGGTCACCGAGGTAGCTTGGGGTCTGGATTGTCACTGGCTGTAAAACTAAAGGAATGGATTAGACGATCTGAAAGAATCATAGACGTTAGACATGGACAAAACCTATGGCTGAGTTTCCAAAATCAGTTGAAAGGCATCTGACCCATAGCTTGCACTACTTTTAATGGAAGGTATTTGTCTCAGTCTCCTAGATTACTCCTAGCAGCAGGGCCTTGAATTTAGCAGGATTCAAAATGGATTAGACTTTGGTGTGACCAGCGAGAACAGTAACAGAAGAGAGGATCACAATTTGTAAGGGATCTAAAATCATAGAACTGGAAGGGACCTCGAGAGGTCATCTAGTCCCATCTCCTGCACTCAAGGCAGGACCAAGTATTATCTAGACCATCCCTGAAGGTGTTTGTCCAACCTGCTCTTAAAAATCTCCAATGATGGAGATTCCACAACCTCCCTGGGCAATTTATCCCAGTGCTTAACCACCCTGACAGTTAGGAAGTTTTTCCTAATGTCCAACCTAAACCTTCCTTGCTGCATTTTAAGCGCATTGCTTCTTGTCCTATCCTCAGAGGTTAAGGAGAACAATTTTTCTCCCTCCTCCTTGTAACAACCTTTTATGTACTTGAAAACTGTTATCATGTCGTTTCCCGCCCCACCCCCACCTTCTCTTCTCCAGACTAAACAAACCCAATTTTTTCAATTTTCCCTCACAGGTCATGTTTTCTAGACCTTTAATCATTTTTGTTGCTCTTCTCTGGGCTTTCTCCAATTTCTCCACATCTTTCCTGAAATGTGGCATCCAGAACTGGACACAATGCTCCAGTTGCTGCCGTATCAGCACGTATCTCGTGCTTTAGGGCCTAAACCGACCAGTAACTGACAGAGGTCAGGAGGAATGTCCCTGTGGGTAGGCTGGCCCATACTTGTCCATTATGAGATTTCTCGCCCCTTCCTCTGAAGTATTTGATGCTGGCCACTGTCCAAGACGAGACACTGAGCTAGATGGACCATGAATCTGACCCAGTCTGGCAATTCCATGGACGTGGTTCTCTAGATATTGCCTCTGGGATTTCAGAAAAACTGGGGACATAGGCACAGACTGAGTCTCAGGTACTTCCCCTTCAGCCACTGGCTGCACTGCACTATCCCCTGCACAGCCTCACTTCTTTAAACACTCCATTCTGCTACAAACACCACTGACTGCCAGGCACAATGTTGTCACATTTTATTTTAAACCCCTGTAATCTAATAACAGATATTCGGCTCTTCCCTCAAGAAAACTCTTGTCGTTTTGGTAATGGATGCAGCAGCAGTTTAGCTGCTGGGAAGGAGAAGGGAAAAGCAGCTCATCACTCTCTGCCACTGAGTGACACCCCTGGCAAATAAACGTGACAATGAAATATCACATTGAAATTGCTTTGGATGCTCCATCAAGCAGGGGGTGCAGGGCAGGTGAAGCTGGAAAATGTTCTCCCAAGAGATACTGCAGCCTGAGGGACAGTCCCGTGCTAATAATAAGTAAATGGAGATATCCTATCTCCTAGAACTGGAAGGGACCTTGAAAGGTCATTGAGTCCAGCCCCCTGCCTTCACTAGCAGGACCAAGTACTGATTTTTGCCCCAGATCCCTAAGTGGCCCCCTCAAGGATGGAACTCACAACCCTGGGTTTAGCAGGCCAATGCTCAAACCGCTATCAGCTCTAGAAAGCTACAGGAGCCCCCATCACAGGGGGGCCCATCTGGAGCCTCCTCTCCCCTTCCACCTCTGTCTCATGCCACCAGCTGGAGCGGTTCCAAAGCAAATGCAAAGGTTCAGAAGCTGCCACCCTCCTGCGTCCTTTGTTCTCTGCCTCGTTTTTCTGTTGGCATCAGCTAACTAGGTGCATGGACTCCTCTCTCCTCTTCTGCCTATCTAGAGTCAGGGCTTTGCCAGAACGAGTATGGGGTGTGGATTGTACTGGAGATGCCCATTCCCCCAGAATGGCTGGAAATCCAGGGAACCTCTGTTAAAACCATCGCACTAAGAGGGAAGTGTGACAGCTGCCTTCTTGGCCAACACACCAGGGCTTGGATCAGGGACCTCCAGAGCTCAAACAGGTTGAGCTAATGAGCCAAGGCCCTGTAGTTGGGGGGTGTGACATCTTATAACCTCTGCAGATCAGGATGGTGTGGGGACCAGTAACACACATGCACAGTGGCTTACAGACGCGTGTGATCCTCCAGAGCTAGTGGGGCAATGAGGCAAATTCTACTGTGCTGCAATGGGAAAATCAGCCACAGTAAAATCGTCAGTATCAGCATCTTCTACTGGAATCTATTTCTCCCACCCTCAGACTTCAAATCCATATTCTAGTCTATTCATGTTTAGCGTTATTTAAGTGTTCACAGCTCTTGCCCTGAGATTCAAGTTCTTCCTGTTTTTTTTTAAACACACACCTAGTACAAAATCCACATCCAAAGCTCCCTACCCAATGGGCTGGCCCACAGACACTGAAACCCATCTGCTCACCCCCTCACTGGGAGATACGTCTCTCGCCCCATTTCTGATCCACAAGCCTCCTGCATTGCAAGACGGGCTTTGCAGGAAGATTAACCACTCTGGGCTGGGTCACAGCACTGCCACTCTGCACTAAACTTTGCAGACATAGCAAGAGGCATGTCTCCTGGCACAGAGAAGTGGAATTGAACAAGGCAAGACAAAGAAAGCGGATCTCTTTTAGCTGACTGAGACCTATGTGCTCTACTGGGCAATAGAATCATCTCCCAGGGGACATGGTGGAAGCCCCATGAGTTGGTACATTTAAAATGAGAGTGGGCTAAGCCCCAGGAAATAGCGCAGAGGGGAGATCTCAATGGCTCGGTGGTGTGATGGCGTCTGGATTTGCAGGTGAGCGGAGGCGATTTTAAAGCTTTGCTCTTTTAAAGTGTCATCCCATTTGTCAATGTTTTAAGCCTCCCCCTGCGTTCTGGTCCCGACACAGGATCTAAGGCAGTTTATCTGTTTCTCTAGTGAGCTTTGCAGCTCACCTGTAAAAGCTCTCTGTTGTGACAAGCAGCTCTGCTCAATTCTGCGCTTGCGTCTTTGATCTCTAGTGAAAAACAGCGGGGTTTTTTATAAAGTTCAGTTTCAGAGCCAGAGATAACCATCAAATCTCCTTCTCGAGCGGTCATGAAGGAGGCAGTGGCAGCTCCTCTTCACCAAAGGAACCCTTATCGCCCTGCAACACGATACCAGCTGGACTCAGCTGGCACACGGGCGGCACGGGCAGCCAAGCAGAGGAAAACAGGTTGTGCTCTGCAGCGACTGCAGAAGTGGCAATAATCTCTCCCATCAAGGTCATTTAGGCACCAAGCACCGAGAGCGGCTAGACAAATACTCCAAGGAGCATTAAATCCATTGATGGGTCAAAATGCGACTTCATCTTCTGCTCTGAGTTGGAAGTGGAGAAATGTCTGGGAACTGAAGGGATGGTTGGCAGCACTTGACAGCAGTTTAGAACCCGGTTTTCCTGCAGACCTCGGGAACTTTTATTCTGGGCTGGAAATCTGAGACCGAGGGACATGAGGGACAGTGGCTACTATTGGTACAGAAGTGCCATCGAATGACAGAAGATACAAACATTCCCGCCTGTCAGACACAACTGTACATTGCTGCTGACTGTCTGACATGCCAGCACGGCTATAGTCCCTCTGGGGGTGTGTGTGTGCGTGTGTGTGTGTGCGCACACGCAGAACAGGCATCAGTCTCTTCTTCCTCCTTCTTTTTTTAGTTCTCCCTTCTTTTCGCCTACGTGTGCATGAGAAGGCCCGAGAATGGTGCAGGGGGACGTCAGGCTGAGGCTGTGCTTTCATCACAGGGCGCCTGGACAGAAGAAGTCCTGCAAGGGCTTTGCCATGAACAACTCACTGAATTTTACAAGAACATTTTTTTACGGCATTGGAGCGCACACCCCTCTCTCTGAGTGTATCGGCACTAGGAAAAATGGTGCTGCTCCTCTGTTGCTACAGGCCGTACCAGAGCAGCAAGGTTCTCACGACTTGATGGCCCTCCCTCCCCAGTCCTGTGTCTATTACCAGCACACTGGGGGTAGCGGTGGTGCAGCTGTGTGAAGTTTCCTGGTGTAGACAAGGCCCTCCCATCTCTCTTTCTTTGGTCGGGTCTACACCAGAAGCATGACATTAGCACAACTGCACCGCTGGTGAAGACGCTCTGTGCCGATGAGAGAGCGTCTCCTGCTGACATAGCGCCAGGGTGGACAGCGCTTAGTCGCTGTAACTTACGTCGCTCGGGGGTGTGTGTGTGTGTCTTTTTCACACCCCTGAGCAACGTAAGTTACATTGTCGACCTGCCCCGAGTCTCACTTCATTTCCTCTGCTCTAGCGCCAGTACCGAGGGCCCGCTCCAGAGCTAGGCAGCACTTCTGGCTTGCTTAGCAGGCACAGGCCTGGTGCAGTCCCCTCGGCTCCAACGTGAATGACCCCCAAGTGAACAAAGCAACTAACACTAGGACCAAAAAGCCCTTCCCTGAAGCTACTGCAGGAAGGGCTTGGTCCAAAGCTCCAGGGGGACTCAGTGTGCCCAGGATAATAGCACCGGATCACTCACAAGCAATAGCTTCTCCTGGTGCTAGATCGCCAGGTTGGGAGGAGAGGCCTGATCTTTCCTCCCCGGCCTGACTCTTCAGGCACCATCACATATTTCAGCCCAATTCAGACGTGCCATGGGTGGGCTGTCTCAGCTGGCGACTGTCTCAGGCTGCAGCTTGGCTCCAGGACCACGTGAACATCAGCAAACTCCCAGTGGGTGGGGCTGGGGAGTGCTGGTTCCAATATTTTATTTTATTTTTTTAAAAGAGACGATTGCTATGGCAACTTATGTAACAGTCGAGCACCTGAGAAACTGTCTCCAAGAGAAACTTGCCACTCATCATCTGACAATGTTAATCTGCCGGATTTACATAGTAATTAATGTCAAGAGGCAATCTACAATTTAAGCAATCAGAATTTCTGTTCCCAAAGTCAGGCTCTGTAGAATGCAATTTATAATGCCAAGCAAGAGATCACTTTAACCCCCTGTGCTCTGCCTCTTGGAGAATGAAAAAAGCATGAAACATCCACCGTCTCAAGAAAGTACCCCAACATTTCTGTGGGGTATTGGGGAGCCCAGCGGGGTACCTTTGGGGGTTCTGATGAGTTGGACCAGAATGTTTAGAACTACATGAGCACCTACATTTATCATATTCCCAGGCCTATTCTGTTCTATTCTGCACCCTCTTTCCCATCTGAATTGTCGAAAGGTATCCAAGATGCATATTTGCTTTGGAAATCTGATCCTTATCGGTGACATTCGCCCCTGTGCAAAGGGCTGGCAGGAGGCCTATGAAGCACTTAAGTCCCACTCAAGATCTCCAAGTGGGGTTTAAGCAGGGCTGGCTTCAGGCACCAGCGCAGGGGCGGCCAATGGAAAGGGGCGGCACGTCCGGGTCTTCAGCGGCGGGTCCCTCAGTCCCTCTCGGAGGACCGGCTGCCGAATTGGCGCCGAGGAATGAAGAGGTGCGGTAGAGCAGCCGCTGAAGTGCCGCCGATCGCGGCTTTCTCTCTCCCCCCCCCCTTCGCCGCTTGGGATGGCAAAAAAGCTGGAGCCGGCCCCGGGTTTAAGTATGCCTTAGCTGTTGCATCAGCCCTGTGCTGGCCTGTCTGCAAGGGGTGGTTGTCCCCTGACGTGCATGTCTCCCACTCACACACACACACACAATTAAGAGCACCCAGATCCACAGCATGCTTTGAAAATTCCAGCCTGGGCCATTAGTGCTGTTAACCCTTTGTTCTCCAGGGGCCTTTAGCCTTCCATGAGGACTCAGTAAGAGCATCACAGACGCTAGAGCTAGAAATGACCCATCAGGTCCCCCAGTCCATCCTTTTCCTCGTGGTGGATTGCTCCCCTACACAACAGTTCCTACACAACAGCACATTCTGCTGTGGCCTCGTTTTAGCTATTTCCTCCCCGCCTGCAGCACTGCAGTTTGCTTCTTCTGCGTCAGTGCAATCTTACTGCAGCACCCGCAATTAAATCGCCATTAGTGACCCAATGAGGCTGCGTTTTCTTCGCACACGGGCAGGGGTTGGATGTGACAGAGTTGTACTTTGCTCTGAAACTGCAGGCACTTTAGTGAGGGGGAGAAGAGGCATAATACAGTGGGTGGCCAGACAGTGTTTGAGCAGTGGCCTGCTAAATCCAGGGTTGTGAGTTTAATCCTTGAGGGGGCCATTTAGGGATCTGGGGCAAAAATCTGTCTGGGGATTGGTCCTGCTTTAAGCAGGGGGTGGGACTAGATGACCTCCTGAGGTCCCTTCCAACCCTGATATTCTATGATTTCAAAAAGAAGGGGATTCTTCAAAACTTCCTGTAAAAAGTAGATGGCACATCTTTGTCTGGGGCTTTGTGCTGGGAGGAGTGTGATTTAGGGCTGCATTTGTCCTCCCACTGAAGTCCATGGCAGAAATTCCCCTGATTTAGCACTGGAATGGGTTACCTAGGGAGGTGATGGAATCTCCATCCTTAGAGGTTTTTAAGGTCAGGCTTGACAAAGCCCTGGCTGGGATGATTTAGTTGGGGATTGGTCCTGCTTTGAGCAGGGGGTTGGACTAGATACATCCTGAGGTCTCTTCCAACCCTAATCTTCTATGATTCTATGGTTTCAATATGACAGGATCAGGCCCTAAGAAGGGTTCAGAGGAGGAGAGGAGTGGAGCTGTTCCATATAGACTTACAAGTTCTGTTTCTTAGTGTGTGAGCAAATTTTTAGTCTTTGAAGGAATGCTGTATTGTTGTGAGTTAATTAGGCAGTGGTCCTTGAAAAGAAACCATGGCAGAGAGCAGTTTTCTCTCTGGCTTATTCCTTATATTTGAGTAAATTCTTGAGACAGCATAGCTTTCTGGGAACTGGGCTTAGGCTCAGATTTCTGGCAAAGGAGCTTGTTTGCACATGCTTTGTGACCACCTCTGTTCCAGGACTGGTGTTTATAATGTCAATAAAACAAGTGACACGTAGCATATACCCAGAGTCTATATTACTGATTACTTTTCCACTGGGAAGCCACCTTTTTGGCCCAGGATTCTGCTACTGTTCAGCAGAGGATGGACATTGGTGTCAATTGTGGGATACTGGTGTTAGAAACAGGGGGTATATTGGATAACAATACTAAGGAATATTGATCCTTGTACCCTGTGTTAGGTTTTGTCTATCTCTGATGCACTCAGCATTACCCTTTGTGAGAGACAGGCTTTGGGACTAGAAGGGCAATGGGTCTGTTCTGTTTAGGCAATTCCTATGTTCCTACAAAGACAGAAGATGCTTCCTGTCAACAGATAAACAGGACTTTTGGGTAACCCCAGAAAGTGACTTGTCAGCAAAATTTCCTTCCAGTAGCCACATGTGACAACCCGAGCTGTTATGGCACACGTGCTATTAAACTGCTTGGGGAGGGAGCTATCAAGCACGCACTCCTCTGTATCAGTGCCAGATGGTTCCTCTACATCTCTGGCTGAGCTCATGGCTTTTAAAGACACCCGCTCAGTGTTCATGGTCACTCTCTCCTCTCCCCCATCCCAGGCAAACCTTTACCCCCACATTCTCATGAGCTCCTCTTTGTCCCCGAAATTCATCAGCTATTCCTTGAGACCCACCACTCAGCCCTGCCCTTTGCAGCCTGCTAAGAGGCACAGTGCATTGTTCTGATGTAATCATTAACTCAGCACATTGCAGGATACATTTTAACAAGGCTTCCATTAGCCCCTTGCTGTCACCACCAGATCCATGGGTTTTCCCCCCTCTTTGACTTTTGAAGTATAAGACCAAAAATCCCAGCCTCAGAACTGATAGGCTCCCTAAGGAGTGGGACAGTCAGTCGCTCCATTGCAATACCCTCTGTGGATGCTGGAGTCTGGTGTGTCATGCAGGCACTCTGCGGTGTTGGGCTGATGGGTGCAGTCCTGGAAGCACCTCGGGGTTACTCAGTGGAATCCCCCCTGCAAGGCAGGGCCTGCTCTAAAGCCCCAGGACTGCTCAGCCAGCGACGCAGCAATCTGTCTTGCAGGGGGTAGCTGGATATTTTGAAATAGGTACATACCTTGACTAAGCCCCTGGCCACACACCCACAGCCTTGCAAGGAAGAGAGGCCTAGACAGGCCAGCCAGTTCTAATCCCCGGGGGGACAGCACACTGAGAGGGCTGGTAGCATGTTAAAAATCACCCCTCCCCCAGGAAATTACTATTTTATCACCTGGCTTATGGCAATACCGTGGCACCTGGCAGTACCTGCACCCCTGTATCTACAATACCAGGCATTTTATGGCCTGCATCCCAGATTGGCTTTGGTCCTTCCTGTTTCATTGTTCCCCTGCTTGGCACCCAAACATTTGCTAATAAACCGTGGACAAGATTAGGAGTTCCAAATGGAGACCCCTTAAAGGGACCTGGTTTTCAGCGGGTGGATGCTCAACACCCAAAATCATGAGCCAGTTTTGAAAATATTGGCCTGTATCTTTAAAAGTGCTTTCTTCAGTGCGAACACAGGCCTTGAACCAGCCTGAGCCAAGCCACAGGAATCACTGCCTCTGCTTAACCCAGCAGCAAAATCTCTTGGGTGGGCGTCAGTTCTCACTGCACCAACAGCTGCCACGTACCCACGAACGCAGCGTTCTGCAAACCCTTCCTAACCTGAGCAGACAGGACGAGCGGCGTTGTTCCGTTCCAACAATGGCCGTAATTAATCCTATTGGCTATTTCTGATGCAGTAAACTCCCAGAGCCAGACTAAACTGTGTTGCATTGTCGTGTCACTCGGAGTCGACTTCAGGCGCCGGAGGAGCATTTGTATTTCTGGCGTCACTCTGCAGCTTGATTTATTAAGTCGGCTGGGTGGCCTCATCTATCTTCGGTGCCTCTGCCTGTCGGGCCAGGCCGTGTTTGTTACATATTAACATACAGGGGAAATCGCACAGCAGCTCCATGAGCCCAAACAAGCCGTGTTTGCCCCACTCCCTGCAGGGGAAAACGATCTCAGAGTGTCCCCAGCTCTCGGGAACTTTTGTGGAGCAAGTCAACTTCAGGGGGGAAATTTTGCTGAGTCGGGATTGACCAGCTGTAGGAAACACAGCACTCCCCGAAAAATCCCGGGCGCGAGGGGAACACAGCCGAGAACTAGCAGAGCAGAGGGGCTGAGCAGACCCTTTCCCTTGGTGAGCTGAAGAGCCAGCAGCAGATCCTCAGCTCAGCAGATCCTCAGCTAGAAACTGATTTACGCCCACTGAGAGTCTGGCCTTGCAGAACTCCAGCCATGGCAAAAGGGAAGAGAGATTCTTCCTGGGCTGCAGCTAGAAGAGGGCTGGGGGCGGACACGGTGCTGAGAAGACAGCAGGCAGGGTGATCTACAAATGGGGACCAAGCTCACTGGAACTTCACCAACATTACACCAGCACTAAATCTGGCCCCTGAAGGAAAAAGATGACCATACCTCAGTGACAGAAGGGATTTGTGGGCTCTCTCCGCTGGCCTGGGGGGCAGTGATGGGGGACTGAGGAATGGGGCGAGGGACTAAGGAGAAGGGGTTGGTGGAAGGCACTGGGGTGGCTAGAGAGATTATCCATTTGCTAAGTGCTGGCAAGTCAGCCTCCCTCTGAACCCTGGCTTTTTCTTTCTGGCCCTACATAATAAAGTGTCCAAGCACTCCCCACAGCTCCAATCCTGCTGCCCCTCGGTGCAGGCGCCCAGCTCCTCTAGGAATCAGGCCTTTGGTTTTAGCAAACGGGGACTACCCTGGATGTGGCGCAGCCTGTGCATTACTGTAATGCAGCAGCCAGGTCCCCTCCCCAGCACACGCTGCGCGCTGATTTGCAATTCCTCTGCCCATTTGCAGCTGCCGCTCCCTGTGTTCCAATACAAGCCGACCGATGGGGGTGACCCAATCTGGTTTATACTCGCACTAATCACACCCATTGTCCCTCCCCAACCCAGCCTGGTGGGTGATAAGTGAAGCGGGAGGTGGGTGTGAACGGCGCAGCCATTACAGCTCCATAAATGCTCTGCAAAGTGGCTGCTTGCTGCTTCCCATTGGCGCTCCCAGCAAGTTGCTTTCTACAGGCCCCTATTACGCACAGCAGCGCGGCAGCTAAACGAGGGGCCTGAGCCGTCAGGTATGCTGCTGCCTGCATGCAGAGACTGCGAGGCTGCTTTTGTGCGAGTGCCCATTGCGCGGGAACGCTGTTATTACAGGCCATTGAATCTGCTCTTCTATTTGCAGCCAGCCATCAATCTGCGCCCTCACATACCCTCACCTCTGGGCTGGCAGCTGGGTTTACAGGAGGGAGAAGTAAACTAGGGAGGGGAATTCTGGGGCACGGAGGACTGGATACCTCTCATAATCTAGGTGATCTAAACCACCCGCTTGGCCCTACTCCCAGGGGCCTGATCCAAAGCCCACCGAAGCCAATGGGAATCTTTGGCACTAAAACTTTGTCACAGCTCACAGGGAAAATGCTTTCAGGACCGGAATTCCACCCCCAACGCGTCCCATGTACAGCATGGTCTGGCGGTAGGGCACTGGGTGGCAGGCAGGACACCTGGGAGTTAGTCTTTAGGCGTGGCTGGGTGGCTGCTTTCAGTGCTTCTATTTCTCTTCCCACCCTGACTGTTTAGACTGGAAGCCCATATCTTCCGACCTTCCATTGATTTCCAGTCCCTTCGAGGGTCTGGGCCTGCGGAGCATGCCGCACACCGGGTAAGGAATGACAATGACGCACAAAATGATCTCCGTTGCGTGTAGCGAGGTGGCCAGCAGGGATTGTGCTGGGCTTTATTTAGATCTTCTTCATCGATTCCAAGGCCAGAAGGGACCATTGTGCTCGCTTAGCCTGACCTCCTGCAGAACGCGGGCCAGAGACCTGCCCCAATTAATCCCGTCAGTGGAGCTTTTAGACAAACAGCCCATCGTGAGTTAAGAATGCTCAGTGACGGAGAATCCAGCTCCACGCTTGGTAAACGGTGCCAGTGGTTCATTAACACAAAATGAACTGACTCAAGACCAACCAGGTGAGCAGAGAGCGAGTCCCTGTCCGGCGTGCGCCCGTCACCGGTACCCTCCCGCTCTCCCTTCACCGCTCCTTCCTGCCATCTGATTCTTATACCTGCTCATTGCAGCTTGATCCTAAACTGAGGCCCCTGGGTGCTACCGGAACACAAATAAATAATCTACTTCTAGCTACTTATCTGGCCCCATTCCCACAGCCGGCGTGTGCCTCACAGGCCTCGGGCTCCCTACCCCCTGCTGCAGATGGGGAGCTCAGGCACAGGCTCGGTGACTTGCCCACAGGGAGTCTGTGGTGGAACAGGGAATTGCCTGAGGTCCCAGGAGTCCCAGGCTGGTGCCCTTAGCCACTGGCCCACTCTGTGCCTCCGGTAACAGTAATTAACAGTGACAGGAGCACAGGTGTTATACTACTTCATGGCCACATGCACGCACCCTGGAGTCTACCCGGCAGCCTCTGAGCCACGGGGTGCGGGAGGAAACAGAGATTTACAATGCCCTGCTTCACGTCTATGGGATTCGAGCATTCCCAGGAGTCTCTGTCACAAAGAATAAAGCTCAGCTCAGACCTGGGCTCCTTTTCCCTCCACTCTTGTGGCTGAAGCCAGAAAACTTCAGTGGAAAAAAAGGTAATTGATTTCGTCCATATTAACAAGTCAATCACCAGGGTGTTTTTCTTTTTTTAATGACTCATAAGCAAACTTGACATGCCTGTTAATTAAATAGCCATCCTGGTTCTAATCCACTGAACGTTAATCACTGGAGAAATTAAAAGGTGTCAGCTATGAATACTCCATTATTCTAAGTGCTCTCCTGCCTTTGCTCCCAGGCGGGGGATCTTAGAGTGCAGCGCCCGGGTGCTGAGCCTACAGCTCAATGGAGTCAGGATTTGGGGAAATCTCTTTTCCCCAGTTTATTCTTGCAAACATTTTCTGGGCTTCGTTGGTCTGATTTGCCAGATATCTGCCCTATTCTCAGCCTTACCTGGTTACCCTAAGTTTAGCCTCTCTACTTTGTCCTATGGTCATTATCACCTTAAAGCAAACAAAAGGAAGTATTTATTCATCCAATGCACAGTCAACCTGTGGAACTCTTTGCCAGAGGATGTTGTGAAGAACTATAATAGGGTTCAAAAAATAACTTGATAAATTCATGGAGGATAGATCCATCAATGGCTATTAGCCAGGATGGACAGGGATGGTGTCTCTAGCTTCTGTTTGCCAGATGATTGCCTGTTCTGTTCATACTCTCTGGGACACCTGGCATTGGCCACTGTCGGAAGACAGGATATTGGGCTAGATGGACCTTTGGTCTGACCCAGTATGGACGTACTTATGTTTCTCATGTTATGGATAGTATCTTCCATCCAGGTTGTTCCCAAGATACCTTGCAAAATGTTCTGATCGTGCAAACCATACAGGAGTGACTGGGTAATGCAGCCACTTCTGCGGCAGAGCATGACAGCTGTTTCAACAGCACCACCACTCAGTCATTTCAATCAGCATGCAAAGAAGAGGACAACCAAAATCTGCCAAAAGCGATTGGCTCCCATCTCTGGTTCCTAGTGCTATTGGCACTCATGATGTGATGAGTCTGAAATTGAATGTTCTGCTATTTAAGAGCCCAGAATATACTTCCTTGCGTTGTTTGTGATCATGGCAGTTTGTGACTGCTCATCATTGCACGGAGAAAAATCTGAACGTGAAGCATGAAAAGAAAGATGGATAAAGAAGAATCTTAATATTCAGCTAGCACAAGAATACTGTTGCAGCCTGACACTTTACTAGCCCATTTGTAATAAGAGAGAAGTAAGCTGGTATGAGACGTATTGCCGAGTAATACTGTTGACAGGTCAAGACTTCTGCATGGAGATTAACAGCATTTTCCTATGGTTCCTGGGCTAAAGCATCTGCCAGGTTCACAACATTCTGATGACATTTGCCCATAGATCTGTGTTAGTCATCCAGACCCCCATGATGAAGCAATCAGTTAGATTTTCATTGCTGTATTAAATACTGGGGAATGAAAAGTGGTTAGGACTGATTTGGCTTCAGTGTAGTTGGATTGCTCTGTAGAGGTGGTCTCAGTAATTGCAAAATAAATAAACAAATAAATAATCTAATCTATCTACCTATCCCTATACACCCCCTTTATCTATCTATCTACACCCCTATCATCTATCTATCTATCTATCTATCTATCTATCTACACGTGAGTACAAAGATCAGTTCTGGCCTTTAAATGTTTGCTTGGGATAAATGGGAAGTGGATTTTTTTCTCCTTCAGGTTAGTATGTGCTCATATTCCTCTTGGGAACTTAAAAGGGCTGAGGGTCTGTGACCGGGGTCCTAGTGGGGAGCCAGCTGTGGTCACTCAATTAGGGTGAACGGCAAAGAATGGGGCAGACAAGCCCCAAAAAGCTGGTGGATATTCCAATACTTCGATTCACCAAGCCAGCATAAAACAGCTTCTTTATTACCTTACTGGTTACTCAGAAGTCCAAACAACACCGTTTCCTCAAATTGATCGAGCCTCAGGCCTCCATCCAGGTACCCATGTCACATATGATGAAAATGTCTGTAAATCTTATTTCATCATATAAAAGAAAAGGTTCTACCAATCCCAAAGGATCGGACACATCACCTCCCAGGTTATTGAATATTCCAGATCTTACCCAAATACACGCTACAGCCAATTCTTATTAACTACACTAAACTTTATTAAAAAACAAAAGAGAGAAAATATGGTTAAAAGATCAATATACATACAGACATGAGTTCAATTCACTGAGGTGCAGATTCATAGCAGAGATGGTGAGCTTCGTAGTTGCAAAGAGTTCTTTCAGAAATAGTTCATAGGTTATAATCCAATGTCCAAATCATAGACTATCAGGGTTGGAAGGGACCTCAGGAGGTCATCTAGTCCAACCCCCTGCTCAAAGCAGGACCAATCCCCAACTAAATCATCCCAGCCAGGGCTTTCTCAAGCTTGACCTTAAAAACCTCTAAGGAAGGAGATTCCACCACATCTCTAGGTAACCCATTCCAGTGCTTCACCACCCTCCTAGTGAAAAAGTTTTTCCTAATATCCTACCTAAACCTCCCCAACTGCAACTTGAGGCCATTACTCCTTGATCTGTCATCAGGTACCACTGAGAACAGTCTAGAGAACAATCTCATAGTCAGGGTGAACCAGCATACCTGATACCTCAGTCTTGTGACTCAAACTTCCCCTGATGAAGCCTAAGCAGATCTGAGATGACAGAATTAGGACCAAGGATCTTTTATACAATTTCGTGTCTTCTTTGACATGTCGGGATTTCCTCCGGGAACAAAAGGGAATTAGGATGACTTTGAAGGAGGCCCATCACTGGTACTTAGCTATAGAATTAACATAAGGCCATTTGCTTGTTCCTCCACCATTCACAGATTATTTGCTCTACATTTCAAAGAGAGATGAATACAGAGATATTCCGTGTTTACAATTCATTTAAATGATAGGATCTTCTTTTGACCTTTGAATTATCAGAAAACAGCACAGACAGGGACTGTTGATTACATTGTTGACCCTACTCAGACATATGTAAATACACAGAAACACAAACATTATCTCCCCACATGTCTTTTGAGGATGTTTAACCATTACTGGCTATAAATCACAGGGCCATTTCCTTAGACCGTATAAAGGGAGGCAGCTACATTGAAGTCAATGGAACTGAGCCCCCTTTACACTGGTTGAGAATCCGGCTCTCTATTTTAAAATCAGCTCAAATTTTCTGAGATCGGTTTTACACCCATAATTTATGGCATTGGCTCTCAACCTTTTCAGTCTGATTTGTCTTGCGTACCCCCGTTTCACCTCACTGAAAAACTACTTGCTTACAAAATCATACTTAAAAATACAGAAGTGTCCCAGCAAACTATTAGTGAAAATTTCTCTGACTTTCTCATTTTTACCATATAGTTATAAAATAAACCAATTGGACTATAAATATTGTACTTCCATTTAGTGTATCGCATATAGAGCAGTATAAACACGTCACTGTCTGTACGAAATTTCAGTTTTTACTGACTTCGCTCGTGCTTTTTATGTAGCCTGTTGAGAACCACTGATTTATGGCACCTGAAACTATGCAAGTTAGTCATCTAACTACCTGCTTTGAGGGTGCAATTAGGTAGCGTGTGTTCACAATTCATTGCAAGACATGTTTCAAAACCAGGTCTAAAATCGCTTTCCTGCTAAATTTGTAGCGAGGAGGCATTCTCCCTGACTGATATAGTGATTCTAGTTGCTGTTATTTGAAAGGGAATCTGGGATCTCATGGCATTAAATTACCAACCAGGAATTTTACAGGATACTCAGATCAGCTGATGTCGTGTGTGTGTTTCTGCAGGTGTGTTTGGGGAGGGAATAGTTGCATTTCTGTGGGCTTTGATGATGGCCTGGGCTCTCTCAAATCAGAAATCGATAGCCGATTTCCATTGCAGCCCTGCCCTCGTGTGAGGGGAAGCTGCAGTTGGTGTCCCTGGGCTAGGCTTAGGGGTGGGGCTGGAAGGTGGCTGCCGTGCGGTTTAAAGTGATTCTGCCCTGCTGGAGCTGCATCCCTTTGCAGCAGGCAGCATGTCCCATCCGGCCTGCAAATGCTGAGGAGCAGAAAGCTAACTGCAGTCCAGCTCCCTGCTCTGTTACGGATGATGCACCCCTTAGCAGGAGCTCGGTGAAATGTGTGCCACGACCTCTCCGGAACCTGCGCGATGCACAGAACAAAGGGCCAGGAATGGCACCATTCTCGGTGGAGTTGTCAATGCAGCGCAGTAAGTCATCTCCATTTTGCACTGCCCCGGTCCATGCAAATCCATTCCTGCTGGCAGAAAATTGGTTTGGAAAACCTGTGATCAGAGCAAATCACAGCCCTTCCTGCTGCTGACAACTGCCTCCAGGGGTTCAGGCTCCCATCAGGGGTTCGGTGAAACAAAGGGTTAATTAGAGCCAGAGTAATGTAGGGCTTGAACCAGCCTAATCAAATAAAACACAGCAGATGGCAGCATTGGTCCATTTTCCTAGCAAGCAAACTCCTTCCCTGCAGTGGTTGCAATGGGGCGCTCACTCTCCCTGACCCCGCGGATGGGAGTCTTTACCTTGCAAATTACATCCCTCTCGGAGCTGTGCAAACCCTACATTTATCAAGTCACTTCAATCAGCCATTCGGGGAGTTTCACAGTTGAAGGAACCATTCCGTTTTCACATTTGCTGGGTCTCTCAGCCCAGATGTGCCTTTCTGTGTCAGGGAAGCTTTTAAAACTCTCTCCCTCTCTTCCCTGCCTTACCCTGGGTCTGGCTCCGGCTTCCAATCCTAGGTGTGGGAGGTTATTGCAGTGCTTTCAGGAGGGTCTGACTCAGTGATTTCAGGGCCAGGGGAAGCAGTGGCCAACACAGAGGAGACTCACCCCTTTTCTAACTCCTCCTGCACTCAGTTCATTGGCTGAGCATGTTTCTATTTGCCAGACTGGGATAAGAGGGTACCGAGATGGCCCAACACTGGGAGAGATTCCTCTCTGCAGAGGGCAAGGGGCTATGTTGTGAGAGTCAGAGAAACCACTGCATGCTACCAAAGGAGATGTCCTCTGCCTGGGAAGAACAGCGTCATATCTGCCGAAGATTTCTCTCACGATCTCTTCTTCTTCTTCCTTCCTTCCACAATAAGAGTTTCACAGCTTTGGAGCTTATGTGCAATTGTTTGGGTCTCACGGGCTAGTGAAGGTGCCATGAAGTGAGGCCTCTGCGAGAGAAGGGCCATTAGGCTGAGGATGAAATCCAGCTCTGTGGAAAGGGCTGGCACACAGACCACATGTCACTGAGGTCCTTGGAAATGGAGCTGTGGGAGCAGCTTTGAGCATGCTCACTGACTGGTGTGGCTGCGTTGTTGTGTAAATACAGTTGGTGAACCCCCACTCCACTGCTGCCATCACAGTCCTGTGGCTCACGTACCCAACATCCGCTGGAGCTTGCACCGGATCTTTGAACTGTGAGCTTGTGAAATCGGAACGAATGTCACTGAACCTGAAATGTGCGTCCCAGCAGGCTGGGGCTGATGTGCAAACAAAGTAATAAACAGCTCAGCCTGCCACATCCTTTCACTCTAGCGAACAACTGGACAGAACACACGGAGCCCGAATCTGCACCCCGCATCATGTGCGTCCCACCTCCTGAAGTCCCGGCACTGCTGAGGACGCTTGGGCTGCAGAATGACTCTGCTGGAGAGTTCTAAGGTTCTAAGCTGCTAATCCTCTAAGGAGACATTGTTCTGCTATTAACCTAGAACCCTCACTAAGCTACGCATTGTTACTCCAGGACACTTTACAGTCTGCACGAACAAACAAACGCAACCCCATCCTCTCTCCACCTCTCAACCAAGATTAGGAGCAGAGTTTGCAATGGTGTCTCATATTACTATGGTCTCATTATTGAAATGTAGAAGGAAGTACATTTCCTAGGACATTCAGATGTCTTATTGTCCAAGGGAATGAAGAGAGCTGCCTGAGATGTCCAGTGAGTTTGGGATGCAGTGTCTCCCAGCAGCACATTCAGTGACACTCTCTAGGGATTTCCCATATTCTGTTGTATAGAAAAACCACTTGGGACACTTGATACTTTCCTCCTTCAGATTTCCCCCAACCCTCACTGAGCACATCCTAATCCTGGTTTGTTATTGTAGGGTTGCTTGTGAATGCTGAGCTGCACATAGGGTTTCTTATTGTAGGGTTGCTTGTGAATGCTGAGCTGCATACAGGGTTTGTTATTGTAGGGTTGCTGAGCTATGCAGACGGAGTTAGTTCTTTTCAGGGTTGCTCGGGATTAAAGGCTAGTGAGATCTCACTGCTGGTGGAGGTATCCAGTGATGGCTGCCCTCTGGCCCACGTACCGCCTGCCAACTCCACCTGGTCCATATGCCACTCAGGCCACACCCCAGGAAACCCTTACCCAGGAGTATAAATCAGTGCCCCTCAATGAGCGGTGCTTGTACCCATCAGGCAGGACAGGTGTGAGTGGACATCACAATAACATACTAGTAATACAAGACATTCTCATTTCAGCTGTGATCTCGTCTAACTGCCTGTGGCACATAGGCCATGGAGCTGCCCCAAAGAACGTCAGAAATGAGTGTGTGCGCCAGCACCAATGGAGTGCAGCCCTCAGCGTAGTGCACCACAGCAATGGGAGGGAAGATGTATCAGGGACAGTGGAGCTAAACTGCCTTAGATCTCAAGCTTAGCAGGATAGGGAACAGGGGCCAAATTTTCAGGGACTTGTAGACTCTAAAGCCCCTTGAAAATCTGGCCCCACATATATGTAAAGCGTTCTGCACTCCTATGGTACTTTGCAAGCCAGAATAATATTGGAAGGAAATTAAGTATCATGGGACATTTAACACCTACTCAGAGCAAACAGGACCTTGGTTATCCCCAGGAGTAAATGTCACACGACTCAGTTGATCAAGAGCAGAAGGATGAAAGGCTGAGTTGAACCTGCTGGGATTTGAACCTGGGTTGCAGGTTCTTCATGTTGCAGGCCTGAGGCTTAGTGGACTGAATGATGGCCTCCGCGTTAGGGGTGGACATGCCTCAAACACGCATTGTAATTAGTGATGAACAGACTTGGTATGGCACAGAGATTCCACCGGGATTCATTATGCTGGCTTGGGCAGACCAGTAATGTTGTGCACAGAACAGGCATTGGGCTCCTGGCAATGGCTGTTCATGTGAGCATGCCTGTTTCCACATGGCTGACCATGCTCGTGCGGGTGCTGAGGGATGAAATTTAGGGATTGGGTGACTGACAATTTATTCCATGGTGTCTGCTCCATGTTCTGTTGGGCTAGCTAGTTGTGGATGCATGAAACAAGGCTTGTAAATCAATAGGCACTTGCCAAAGCTGCCAATTCTTCTCTCCAAGAGAGCCTGTAATCCAGAAAGCAGCCCTCTGGAAATGGTCTTTTGACGGAGCTCCTGCCCAGAAGCCTGGAGCAGCTTCACACCCAAAATCCTTTTCCCGTGTAGAAGTTTGCAAGCTCACCGGGGTCTGCGTTAGGTACCGAGATGTATGGCTTGAATAAAGGGACAAGTCAATGGGAGTTAGGTGCCTAATCTGTTTTGTAAACCCCCATTGGCGTCTTGAGGAGCCTAATACCTTGGTAATTCTGCCCCAAAGTCCCTAACAACTGTGCCAGGCAACATCTCTCCTGTGATTCAGGTCTGGTGTCCAGTTCCCGACAGAGCTCCTGCAACAGATTTCACTCCACTGCTCCAAGGGCGATAATACAGTGACCTCTAAATCCTGGGACTGCTACAGACACAAGTGGGACAAGTTCAGGGTTAATAGAGTTGCTCTTGTTTTTAACAGACAGTTCAGTTTCCTGGCTCAGGTTCTCTTTAAAGTATCACCTAACTTAATAACGGTGAAGCCACTCCAGTTTAATTTATTGGCTCAGTGCACACACCCCATGAAGGACCCATGCGAATGGAGCAGATAGCTGAATAATGGGACATTGCAGTCACGGCACAAAGAGAGCAGCACATGCTCGCCGGGGAGCTGCTCCGCTGGTGTGTCGGAGGGCTAATCTTGTGTTATCATCCATAGAATACAATTAGTACAGTGTTATCAGGGTATTAATAGCGTCAGGGTGTGTGTGTGTGTGAGAGAGAGCGAGGGAGAGCTTTGGAGGATGTCACTGTCATGTAATGATAGAGCTGCCAGTGTTTAGCCGTGATGAGCTTTCCGCCAACGCCTGGGAAGTGGACGATTTAGCCAAGCAAATTACTGGTCAGGCTAATGTCTGTGCTCGTCAGTCCCACACTTTTATTGCAGCATTTGTGGGCTCACTCTCCACTGGACATGCAGTCTCAAAGGGACGGTTGGTGTAGGCTGGTGGTCGTTTTTGGACAAGCAGCGAAGAAGTAAATAAGCTACCGGGAGGAAGTATTTCCCCAAGCAGCTTGTCTGCAGAGCATAGACATCAGCAGGAGTGATTCGAAGCTGAAGCCTGTCCACCTTCTTTTTATCACCGGGTCTATCTAGAGCGCCTGGTTGGACGACACGCACGAGCCCTGAAAGGAACAAGCTTAGTGTGGGTCCTTTTCTGATGGCAGGCACTTGAGTCATGAGTGCATCTCCAGGACGGGCACCCAAGGGGCAGTGCCATCTCGCCATTCCAAGGTGTCTCAAACTCGGCCCAAGGAGGAGCTTGTCAAGGGGCAAGGAGTTCTCTCTCTGTGGGCTCAATCAGCCCTTGGCTTCTCTTGCCCCTTGCCAGGGAGGGAGGTGGAAGGCCCTTTTGTGAGTCTGCTAGCAGCCCAGGCAATACGCCATACTGCTGAGCCAGGGCCCTCGCCCGCTCTCCGCCTATACCGGGCGCAGAACCGTGAGAGCGAAGTGGGATCAGAAACGCCCAGCTTCCAGCATGGATTCGGCTTCCAGTGTGGAACGGGCTAGTTTCAGTAAAACAGCAATGCTCCTTGGAACTCTAACCCACGTGGTTGTGGAGAAAAGTGTGGAAATATGATCCCTATAGGCCAGAAGACAAGAAAGCAGTTACTATTTAAAAAACAAATCTGTCCCCCCCAACAACAAGAACAAAACCAAAACAAAAGCAAAGCCACTTCATGATTTTAGAACCAATCTCATGAGAATTTTCTGGGACTGACTCAGGATTTTTGACTGCTTAGGTTTGGCAGTGCTGAATCTGGAACATTATTCACAGACCAGGAGAATCTAGACATGGGCCTGTGATACAGACTTCAGATCCAGACCCAGACCCAGACTTTCCCCTAATCTGAGGGGTGTTTGGGATCTGGGGATTTGGTTGGGACCCATCTCTGTAGAACTCTTCTGCTCAGACAAGTCCCCATTGCCAGCAGCCGAAGAATGAATGAATGAAGAAACCCGTATCCGTGGTCGTGGCGGCTGGTCTGTTAATCGCTCCTAGCGGCAGGTTTCAAGGGATGACGCAGTCGATAAGAAGAGGGTGTAGCGGGTGCAATAAGCATAGCTTTCCTTGGGTGCAGAGCCAACGCTACTTGGGTAATAGTGGCTGGCTGGGCTGCATGATGGGCTCTTCTCTTGTCTGTGAGAACTGCTCTGCCTGTAGGACGGCACTAGGTTAAATCCACACGCAGACCGAGGAGAATGTCGGAGGATACCATTTCGAGAGAGAAAACTCTTCGGACAGCTGGCCCACTCCGGCTGCCATTTGAGCCAGCCCAGCAGGCGACCTGTCTAGTACCCCATTAACTCCATGATAACCTTTGCATGACATTCCTTCCTGCAGAATGAGCTGGCTGGCACCTGGTGGCTTCCCTATGCTGGAAACAGATGCCGGCAGAAATGCCTAGCAGCGTGGCGTCCAGGAAGAGTGCTAATCCTGCAGGGGCTCTGCTTCTGGACAGCAGATCTCCACCTTGTGGACTGAGGGATTAGCCAAAGGGACCATCTGAATTGGAGCAGCAGGTGCCAATTCTGGCCTCGTCAGCCTCGAGAGACCATGCTGTTCTCTTGATAACTTTATTATTTTAATACAAAAATTGCAGCCTTATCTTCCTAACTTCAAATAAGGCAGGATGTATCTCTAAGCCTCCCCTTCCTCCGGCTGCAACTGTGATTCTGGGAGAAATTAAATCCCTCCTTCTTTGAGGACAAAGGAGTCAAGGCTTTTCTTTCCCTGGCCCCTGACACTGTAGCAATAGAAAGGATACACTTTGGTACAGCCTTGCATCTGAGGAGCTCCAAGACCTTGCAACTCTCTTGCGAGACTGGGAAGCAAGGCGCAGAGAAGTTGAGTGACACCAAACATTGAAGCAGAATTAGAACCCAGGAGTCCTGACTGTGCTTTTGGATCATGGTGAAAGCAGAAAATGGTAAAAATAGGAACTTCTCCTTGGGATGGCATGTTTCCTAGAATGCTTTGCTCCGTACCCTTTAAAGCTCTTGATCTGTCTGCCTGCTCAACCTCTAAACCCTTCTTTTCTGCTTGCTCTTCTCCAAGCACAACATGGGGGCTACTGGAACAAAATAGTTTAAGAAGAAGAAATTTGCCTCGGTCTTATGGAACATTTCCACGTTTCATGTCCTGCAGAGTGTTTGCCACTTGTGTTTAAAACACCAAAGTTTTCCCCAGTGCATGTACTCTGTGGGGGGCGGGGGAGAGAGAGCGGGGAGGAGAAAGAAGGAATCATCCACTGTGCTCACTACTCTCAAGAGGTTGACTCATAAGAACGGCCATACTGGGTCAGACCAAAGGTCCACCTAGCCCAGTATCCTGTCTTCCAACAGTGGCCAATGCCAGGTGCCCCAGAGGGAATGAACAGAACAGGCAATCACCAAGTGATCCACCCGCTGTTGCCCATTCCCATCATCTGGCAAACAGAGGCTAGGGACACCATCCCTGTCCATCCTGGCTAATAGCCATTGATGGACCTATCCTCCATGAATTTATCTAGTTCTTTATTGAACCCTGTTATAATCTTGGCCTTCAAAACATCCTCTGGCAAGGAGTTCCACAGGTTGACTGTGTGTTGTGTGAAAAAATACTTCCTTTTGTTTGCTTTAATGACAATAGGACTAAGTAGATAGGCTATGAGAAGGCGTAAATAACACTTCCTGATTTACTTTTTCCACACCAGTCATGATTTTATAGACCTCTGTCATATCCCCCCTTAGTCGTCTCTTTTCCAGTCTGAAAAGTCACAGTCTTATTAACCTCTCTTGATACGGCAGCCATTCCATACCCCTAATCATTTTTGTTGCCCTTTTTCTGAACCTTTTCCAATTCTTTTTTGAGATGGGGGTGTACCATGGATTTATATAGAGGCAACATGATATTTTCTGTCTTATTATCTGTCCCTTTCTTAATGATTCCCAACACTCTGTTCACTTTTTTGACTGCCGCAGCACATTGAGTCGATGTTTTCAGAGAACTATCCACAATGACTCCAAGATCTCTTTCTTGAGTGGTAACAGCTAATTTAGACCCCACCATTTTATATGTACAGTTGGGATGATGTTTCCCAGTGTGCATTACTTGTGTAACAACAACTTCCTTGAACCTACCAACGTATGAACAATATTCCATATTTGTATATGCTAAGTGGCGAGCATTAGCTACACATGCAGAGCTCTGTCTCTCTTCTCTATGGTGCGCCCCGAGCAGGTACCGCAGCCTTCACCCGTGCTGGGTCCTCATCCCTCCAATTCCAGAGGAGGGGTGTTGGGACTTTTTGCTTTCCACTGAATCGCATGTATGGGATGCAGAGCCTGAGGCAGACTACAGGTGCCAAGCTAGTGCAGGGGGGTCTGATCTAAACATTCCTGTGCTCTCTTGGGTGGCCTCACCCCTGATGCTTTCCCGACCAGCTCAGAGATAAGCCCTTTGTGTCTATGCCCCTCGCCGATTACTGCTCATACACAGGGCGGAGGCAGGGCAATAGAGGAGACAGTCAGAGATGTTCATGTTCTCCTAGAGACCCAGAAGGAAAAAGCTTTGAGCAGGACAGCCAGGTGGAGTTGGTGAACCTGCCTGGGACTCCTTCCTCTCGCCCTGGGTTAGCGCTGCGGGGGCAGGCCAGACGGACAGGCCAGCCTGTGAATCGATAATTCCGCTGGGCTGGAGGGAGCCCATCTGTTATCAGTTCTGTTGGCCTGCAATGATCCCAAAGCAGCCAACTTTTCCCCAGATAGGGACAGCACCGACAAGGTGAACGACAGCTCACTGGTGCTCCCGCACCCTGATAACAAGACAAGGCCCTGAGGGTGAGACATGCAGGCATTAAGAAAAGTAACCCCCAGTCAGAGCTGCCTCTGTCTCTTCCCGCCAGCGCTCTGCCTGCAGGCCTGGGAGGGAAATGGGCCCCAGGCATTACGCAGAGCTGGGCAGGAGAGAGCTTTTGCTCCTGCAGAAAATGTCGATGGAAACAGAAACTTTGTTCACGTCACAGCTCAGGGCTGGACTGAGCCCTGCTCCCACCAGTCAGGGAGGGGAGAAAGGCTGCTCCCCCTCCCCGCATGGCTGTAGAGCCCCCCTCCCCACTCTTGGGTCAGGATGACATGGCGGGGAGGAGGGGGGGAGGGTAGCAGAGGGGCTGTGCTCCCCTATACTTCTTCCACCTTCAAGCAGGTAGAGGGTGGAGCCCTGACTCTGCCTCCCCTCTGTGCTGGTTGGACAGGACGGGGACAGGGGAGCTTCTCCCTTTCCAGAGCTGCTCCCTGGGGCAATAGGTCACCTCCAAGTCACAGCTCCCTCCAAGGGGTGCTCCTGGGGCTGAGCAGCAGGGCCCCACCCCATAGTCAGGGCTGAGCTAGGCACACACTAGCCCTCGGAGCAGGGAGCCTTTGACTCCAGGTAGCACTGCACCCTATAGTGGGCTGAGGGACCCACGAGTCTTCGTCACGGCTTTGTCTGGGTTACCCAGGCTGTCCCCCAATGTGGAGTCTGGAATAGCAAAGAGTATATTTAAATGCACGTTCCTGTTTGGTTGGAGCGGGATGAGAAGTCTTGGGGCTGGGGTTTGGTGCATGCAGCTTAAATGAAGAAAATGAGAAAACCGTGCTTGTGTGTGTATGTGTCTGCTCCCTGCAACGACCCTGAGATGAACAGGGGATCTACTGGGACAACCCCTGTTACAGTAACAGCTCCCATTCATACAGCACCCTTTGATCTCAAAAGTGCAGCTCAACCTACAGGCATGCAGCACCACCGATGTGCATCCAGGTCTGGGACAGAGGGAAGCCAGGAACGGGAACATAACGTGGAAACTGGAGTCAAGGGAGTTTTGAAGAAGGGCACCAGGATCTTATGGAAAGTGCTGTGGGCTGTCAATGTTCATGTGGAGCAGATGGGCCTGGGTGCTTGAGGGCTTGTCTAAGAGTCCTCCATCCAGAAAACTGCGTGGAACACAACTTTAAGGATTACTGGTCACTATCAGTGTAACAGCAGCATGCCCTGAGGTTTTCGGAGACGTGCGCTCTCACACACACAGAACCAAAGAGCAATTTATGTTTTTAAATGATATTTTCCAAAGTTAGAGCCAAATACAAAGTTTTCTCTGGGTACTGATTTATTCACTATTACTAACAATCATTTCCTTGGTGTTACGCACCAGTACTGTTGCTAGCGACACAGAAGGTGATTCGAGGTATTGGCAGTTTAATACAGATTCCTGTTTTGTACATTTTTTTTTCATTGGCTAGTGTATCCCACACACCTATCCTTGTGTCACCATGCCTTCTTGGGTCATAACTGAGAATGCCAAATTCAGGACAAACTGCTGAGAAATAGGGCAAACACAACCTAAAACTGGTGGTTATTCTTCCATAAGATATACCAAACCAGCAACAAAAGTAAACTTCTGTTTCATCACACTGGCTAACAAGAAGTCATAAAAGCAGTTTCCTTAGACATTCCAGTTCTTTATATCACCACCAAAACCACTGGGTTGAGAGATGAGTGGTTCTTTAAAAATCAGTGTAATCAAATAAAAGGTTCTTCTGATCCCAAATGACCAGCCACACACTCAGGTCAATATATATCTTAGATCTTACCCAAAAATCATGCTGATGCTAATCCCTTAGTATTTAAAATGTAAAGGCTTATTCCTAAAAAGAAAGAAAGAAAGGTGAGAGTTAAAATTGGTTAAAGCAATCAAATACAGACAATAAATGCAAAGTTCTTGGTTCAGGTTTGTAGCAGTGATGGAATAAACTGCTGGCTTAAGTCAAGTCTCCGGTTGCTTCCAAATCATTGGAAGGACTTCGGTCCCTTGGTTAGAATGCGCCCATTAGTACAAATCCATAGTCCAGAGGTTTGAGCAGGAAAGAGGCAAAATGGAGGAGCTTCCAGGGCCTTTTATAGCTTCTGCCATGTGGAGGGAATCCCATTGTTCTTACTGTGGAAACTTACAGTAACAAGATGGTGGTTGGAGTCACATGGACAAGTCACGTGTCCATGCATTTCTCCTAGTCATTGCAGGAAATCATTACCTATACCCCAGACAGCAGGTTTGCAGGACAGTCCATTCAGTGTAGATGGGAATCTCCCATGGTCCATTGTCAGTGAAGTGTTTCTTGATGAGCCACTGAATTTGAATAGTCCCTCCAAGATGTGCTGGCTGACTACCTTATGGGCAGTACCCCAGGAGCAAACATTTGAAATACAGGTATAGAGTAGGGCTGTCAAGCGATTACAATTAATCGCACTGTTAAACAATAATAGAATACCATTTATTTAAATATTT
This sequence comes from Terrapene triunguis, assembly GCF_002925995.2. Taxonomy (NCBI): domain Eukaryota; kingdom Metazoa; phylum Chordata; order Testudines; family Emydidae; genus Terrapene; species Terrapene triunguis. The sequence continues at coordinate 16,626,044 of NW_020664587.1, forward strand.
TAGACGTTTTCTACATTTTCAAATATTGATTTCGATTACAACACAGAACACAAAGTGTCAGTGCTCACTTTATTTTTTATTACAAATATTTGCACTGTAAAAAAACAAAAGAAATAGTATTTTTCAATTCAACTAATACAAGTACTGTAGTGCAATCTCTTTATCATGAAAATTGAACTTACAAATGTAGAATTATGTCCAAAAAAACCCCCTGCATTCAAAATATGTAAAACTTTAGAGCCTACAAGTCCAATTAGTCCTACTTCTTGTTCAGCCAATCGTTCAGACAAACAAGTTTGTTTACATTTGCAGGAGATAATGCTGCCTGCTTCTTATTTACAATGTCACCTGAAAGTGAGAACAGGTGTTTTGCATGGCACTGTTGTATCTTGTGTTGCAAGATATTTACATGCCAGATGCACTAAAGATTTATTTGTCCCTTCATGCTTCAACCACCATTCCAGGGGACATGCGTCCATGCTGATGACATGTTCTGCTTGATAACCATCCAAAGCAGTGTAGACCGATGCATGTTCATTTTCATCATCATGAGTGAGATGCCACCAGCAGAAGGTTGATTTTCTTTTTTGGTGGTTTGGGTTCTGTAGTTTCCGCATGAGAGTGTTGCTCTTTTAAGACTTCTGAAAGCATGCTCCACACCTCGTCCCTCTCGGATTTTGGACGGCACTTCAGATTCTTAAACCTTGGGTCAAGTGCTGTAGCTATCTTTAGAAATTTCACATTGATATCTTCTTTGCATTTTGTCAAATCTGCTGTGAAAGTGTTCTTAAAACGAAGAACATGTGCTGGGTCATCATCCGAAACTGCTATAACATGAAATATATGCAGAATTCAGGTAAAACAGAGCAGGAGACATACAATTCTTCCCCAAGGAGTTCAGTCACAAATTTAATTAACGCATTATTTTTTTAACAAGCGTCATCAGCATAGAAGCATGTCCTCTGGAACTATGGCCGAAGCATGAAGAGGCATATGAATCTTTAGTACATCTGGCATATAAATATCTTGCAATGCCAGCTACAACAGTGCCATGCGAACGCCTGTTCTCACTTTCAGGTGACGTAATTAAGAAGTGGGCAGCGTTATCTCCTGTAAATGTAAACAAACTTATTTCTCTTAGCTATTGGCTGAACAAGAAGTAGGACTGAGTGGACTTGTAGGCTCTAAAGTTTTACATTGTTTTGTTTTTGAGTGCAGTTATGTAACATTTGTAAGTTGCACTTTCATGACAAAGAGATTGCACTACAGTACTTATATGAGGTGAATTGAAAAATACTATTTCTTTTGTTTATCATTTTTACAGTGCAAATATTTGTAATACAAAATAATATAAAGTGAGCACTGTGCACTTTGTATTCTGTGTTGTAACTGAAATAGATATGTTTGAAAATGTAGAAAAACATCCAAAATATTTAGTAAATTTCAGTTGGTATTCTATTGTTTAACAGTGCGATTAATCACGATTAATTTTTTTGAGTTAATCGCGTGAGTTAACTGCGATTAATCAACAGCCCTAGTATGGAGCCAACACTCATAACTTCAAATACTAAAATGATACATGAACACAGACAGTATAATCCTAACCAGCAAATCATAACCTTCTCATAGACACCTTACATGCCACATTTTATACAAGATTTGTTGCAAATATATAACAGTGGTTGCAACAAGGATCTATATGGTCATATTTTAATCAGATAATGTCACACCTTCATATGGTCGACACTAGCTGCTTTGCCCAGGGCTGGCTCAATAAGGAGCTTTGATTTCTCAGATTTTCTGTATCTCTCACCGTTTTTGTCTAATGAAAGAGCAAATTAAAGAGGTTAAGGGGAAAAGGGATGTTTGCAATTGTGAGCAAGCCATTCGGGGCCCACTGCTGGTGCATTAGACCATGCCAATTAATTATTTATCTCCATGCTGGCTTATTCATGACATGAGATAATTAGAGATAATTAGTTGTAAGAATTAAGAGGTGGGCAGGTTGCCAGGTGGTGACAGGAGCAGTGGCTCTGTGGACAGAAATCTCCTTTTCACCTAATCACAAGCCAGTTTTAAGGCACCGGATCTTATTACACAGCAAGAGACCAAAGATGGAGTGGGACATGGAGACTGAACGAATTCTTCTTTGGATCGTCCCATCCATGAAGGGTTAAGGTGGGCGCGTGAGCTCGCCGCACCCACTGTTCAGTGTGTGGCCCGGCCGGCCCCGTTCTGAGCCAGAGGAGATGAGTCTGTTACAACTCCCAGAGAGGCGACTTCACCCGTTAGCTCCAGCTGTGGAGGCGCATGCTCTTAGCTCTGCGGGTTGCTGGTGCCCTTCCAGCTGCTGACCATAGTGAGGAGTGTTAACACTTGCCCAGCTGCTTGGGCAAAATATCCCTGAAATTTTAAAAGCCAGCCCCAGTCTCCCCAGGAATGCTCCTGAGGTGTGCTGCGGAGGGCGGGGTGGCGTGAACACGTGCAGCAATCATTACCCACACACAGACGCAGCTCTAGTCCATGCGAAAGCCCCTTTGGCTAAATTTCCACATTAGTATTTCTAGATGAGTCGCCTGTGGCCCCTTCTCTTGCAGATGAGACAAGCTCTCAGCCATGAGCTGTCAGGGCAGATTCCTTTCAAACCCATCTTTGCAGTCCTCTGTTTGATGTATTAAGGTCAGATTCCAGCAGCCTCCAGTGGCCCTTTGGCCTGTACCTGCTGCACGGAGTGCAAACCAAAACCAATCACCAGTTGTGTTACATTTGTCCGGAATTCTCCTGCCACCTTCCCCGTTTATCAGGCACCATAACGGTGCCTCCCCTCTTTACTGCTGTCACGCAAAACGCCAGATCAATGGGCAGCTGGTGCTGTAGCCATGGAAGTAATTCATTAATTAGTCACAGGATTTACGGTATTTCCTCCCCATCTCCTCCTCCTGGCACATTTATCTGGTAATTGCTGCGGTAAAATACGTGTGTGCAGAGAGGTGGGAAGTGCTAGAAACTGGAGCCCGATTAAATGCCTAACCCACGGTGGGAGTTGTTCCATTTACTTCAATGGGCTTTGGATCAGATCCTCAGTGCAGAGGGCTATTATCCTCTTATTTACTTGTCTTCCTCGCACAGTACATCCAACATGTTACGTCCCATCTGTTCGTCAGCTTCCCCAAACAGGTGAGCCGAGGGAATGGGGAAGATGGAGACATGGTCCAGACAGTCTTGTGAGAACGTTAGAAGCTAGGAAGGCAATTTTGAGCTGCCTGGAGCAGGGTTCATTCCAGACCTGGGGATGGGGGAGGAGAGCACTGTGACGCTGGCTGCCCTGATTAGTACCTGCACCCCCTGCCCGACAACCAACAACTACAAAAAACCCTCCTGTGATTTATAGCCTGAGTTTGAAAATCTCAAGTAATTTCAATGCTGCATATGTCATCTGTGTTTGCAGAGACTGTCACTCAGAGACAGCTGTGCAGGAGTCTGGCTGCCATGCTTAATATTGTCATTGCCACGAGAACAGACGCCGAGAAAACTCGTATGAAATCATTGCAAGTGACTGCGTAAGAAACTCAGCTGTTCTGGGCAAACGCAGGCTGGATCTGACCAAGGTCCATCTAGTCTAGTCTCCTGATTATCACAGCACCCATGGGAGGGAGGGAAACATCCTATCCCCACTTTACAGATGGGCCAGCAAGGCCCTGAGAGATTAAAGTGGTCAGGGAGCTTGTAGGCACAGCTGGGAATAGAATAGGGTGACCAGATGTCCCGATTTTATAGGGACAGTCCCGATTTTTGGGTCTTTTTCTTATATAGGTTCCTATTACCCCCCACCCCCGTCCCAATTTTTCACACTTGCTGTCTGGTCACCCTAGAATAGAACCAGCATCAGTTTAACACTAGCTTGCTATTTGCACCACAAGACCATCCTGCCTGCCTAGCGTGACCCACCTCTAATCGCTACACAGGACAGAGAACATGGAAACTGCTCCTCCAGCAAGGGAATCGTCTGAGTATTGCCTGTGTCTGACACCTGGTGTCGGGAGCCCCAGCTCCGCTACCTCCAGTGGGTTCACAACGTATCCCCACAAACACAATGGGATGCTGGGAGCAGAGCCAGGGGAGGGAAGCTAGCTGCAGACAACATCAAATAACTGGCCACTTATTTTAATGTAATTTTAAAAACGCAGTCACTTGATTTCAGAGTGTGAATCTTGCGCATAAACACCCATAATCATACACACAGTTACACACCTTCATGAATGTGCACAACCACACCAACAGGAACACACAGACTCATGCACACACATGTAGTCTCACAGGCTTGCACACATGCACACACACAATCACACATGACACACACAGTTGCACACATTCTTGGGTCTCCGTACATGCACACAATCACACACCCACATCACATGCACAACCCACCAACATTCACACACAGTTACACACCTACAAGCATCGACACACACAATCACACACATGCACAGCAGTACACATTGTGCAGACTTTCAGCTGACCATAGCAGGAAACCTCTACTCTGCCTTTACACTGTTCTAAAACAATAGTCACGGGAGTAACAGATTTTTCTTCTGCTTGTAGATACAGTTGATCTATGTAGAAAATATCAGCTACCACATAGAAAGGGGTGCAGAGGCCAGGTCCATTAAATCTGTTGGAATTGGTACATTCGACACAAAAACTGCTATAACTTAAAGTCAGAGTCTGAATAATAGAGCTCTGAGCTCAGGCCCACAAGTGAAATAGATGATTGTCATATTGCCTTCAACACAGAAACACAATCTGAAATCAATTTCTTCTGTTAGCTAGAGAATAGGAAGAAACAGCCAGGAAACATCAGAAAAGAATCCTCGTTCCACTTTCATATTTAAACAAAGCCAAGCCCCCAGGCAGCTCCTCTCTTTGGAAAGTGGATGTGAGGCCCCCTGCACCGAGCCTTTCAACCCACCATTGATTCCTGCTTCCCACATGGGTTTGCACATCATTAAAAATAATAGCTCCACCGGACCTCACCAAAAGGTTTAGGTAGATTCGAAGACTGTTGTAAGTGACTGTTCTGGCTGTGCTGCCTTTGGCACCTGAAGTGGCAGCATAATTTCATTAAAGGCTGCTCACAATTAGCTATAGAATAAAGACACCGAAAGCAACTCAGATTTGTGGGTGAGGAGTCTATTTCTGGGGCTAGCTGAAAAAGAAGTCAAGTTCAGAAAACCACAATCTCCCCCCATCAGGACCTAGGAGGCAGGGGGAAGGTCTTGGAGATGAGGCTGGAGGAAGGGGCTTGACCCACTTCAGAATTAAATTCAGAGACTGTCAAGGATGGCTTTGCAACAGGAAATGACTAGAATTTAATTTTAGGAGTGTCCTGAGCTACAAGAACAGAAATCTTACTGAGGTTCAACACTGACCCTTAGAATCAAGGCCAAATCCTGGCGCTGTTTAACTCAAGGGGAGTTTTGGCACTGAGTTTGGCTGTCTCCTGATAGCCAATATAAAATCACTAGTTAGATGCTATTGTCTTTTTTAAATGCTCCCGCAATAAATATGTTTAAGAGGTGGGGGAAGTAATGGGGAGATGGAGGGCCTGATTCTGATCTCACTTGCACCATTGGGGAGGGATAGCTTAGTGGGGGGCATGGGGTACACTCCGGCACTGCCCCCCTCCCGCCCGGGCCTGGACGAGGTGGGCGTCATTGGGGCGTTCCCACCCCAGATGTCTATGGCGCTATGAGAGGGAATCAGTGAGAGGTGGGAAACTCAGCTAAAAGCAACTTGCTTTGGGGTGGGGTGACCAGATAGCAAGCGTGAAAAATAGGGACAGGGGGTGGGGGGTAATAGGGGTCTATATCAGACAAAGCCCTGAATATCGGGACTGTCCCTATAAAATCGGGACATCTGGTCACCCTACTTGGGGACATGGACCCCAGCTGTGAACTGAATCTGGTGCAGCTCAAGGCAAGGCGGCTGCTGCCCTTCCTGGATTCGTCTCCCCTGCCCCGTCCCCTCCCTTCCACCCCCACAGCAGCACCCAAAGAAGCAGCACAGGCAGGGTTTGGTTTGTGCATTCCCAGGAAAGTTCATCTCAGACACAGGCTCTGCCCCGCCCCTCCCCTCTCTCCCAAACAGCCGAAGCAATGGACTTCGAGTCCTTCTCGGTACATTCAGAAGCATGATCCTGTCTGCAGAATTCTGAATCTTTGGAGGTTTCTATGTAGATCTATTGTATTCTATATTTTTTAACCTCAGCTAGTTTCAACAACAAGCATCTGCGGCAAAGCACCCCGGCCCCATAGCTGCTGCTTTCTCCCTGTGACCGTGCCTGGCCCAAGCACCCTGTTAGCTCAGAAGTCACGTGCTACCTCACTATAATATTAAGCCACAAGCATCCTGCCAGCAGATGCTTCCCTTATGAAGCCCATTTATTAACTCTAGAGCTTAAAGCAGCACATTGATGCTGAGATTAATGAATGTGTAACTAGTTAAATGGCCGTAATTAATGTACGCTCTGGCTTTGGATGTGTCTTGGGGTCAGAACACAGAATGGGCCGAAAAGAGCATCCTGGCAGGGGACTAATCAGCCCGTCAGTCTGTAGCCAGGTGGGGAGGGAGACACAGTCGCTGTAATGTTGGAGTATCGGATTTTTCTGGATTAGCTATTCTGCTCTGGATAGCAGAGGAGTTTCTAACTAATCCAGTCATTACAAAGGTACTTAAAAAGAGATTACAGGGTTTAGTCTGTCAATGAATTTCATGGCTGCTCAGTGTAATTGTGCCACCGCCTCCATAAAGCCTGATTGTTTTAGAAAAGTGGCCTGACTCCTTGCATTCCGCCGCCGGCCGCACCGTGGGGCAATATTTTAGCCAGCAACTGGGCCAGAGGAAGGGTTATCAGGAGGGTAGAGTTGGGGATACATCAGGAGGAAAGGGTCACACTGGGAGGGGATTAGGTTACATTGGTTCAAGCAGCTTTGGCTCCAGGGCACCTAGATTAATTCTAGTTCCACCGTCCTGGTTCTTTAATATGGTGAGCGCTGTTGTCTTATATTTAGGTTGTTGGCCTTCTGGGGTGGGGACTATGTGTGTCTGTGTTCTTTGTTCATGGAGTCCTGGTCCAGGATGGAGGCTCGAAGGTGTTACTGCAATGCAGATGCTAAATCATAATCATTGTAATCCTTAATAATAAAAGACAAATCGGAAAAACAGATTTTTAAAAAGTCTCCCCTAAAAAAGGTAAAAGTAAAAACCCCGCAGTCAAGAGAGGAATGCTGGTCTTGTGGTGAAGGTGCCAGATTGGAACTCAGGAGGTCTGGGGCAAATTTCTGGATCGCATATGGACTCCCTGTGTGATTCTGGTCAAGTCACTTAATTTCTCTGGACTTCCTTTCCTCATCTGTAGAACCGGGACGTTGACCTTTCTGTCTTGGCTGTCGTGTCTAGTTAGAGTGAGAGCTGTGGTGGGAGGGAATGTCTCAGTTTGTGTATGTGCAAGGCCCAGTCGCTCTTGGGATGAGAGACGGTTGAAACTTTTCTGTCAAAACTGTTTTATGATGGAAAACTGGGTTTTTTGACTAAACAAAATGTTTAGCTTTTGTGCAGAAAAAAATGATTTTTTTAAAATAAAAACAGAGCACTTAAAAACCTAGACGGTTTTGCTTTTTGGCTGAGAAACCAAAATATGGTTCTGTCATAGTGCCTCATGGGAAATGTAGTTCTGTTCCCTCATGTGCCCATTCTCTTCTATGGGCTTGGCTATGCTTTACCTCCCAGGATGGGAGATGTAGTCCAACCCAGAAACTCACCCTATAGAGGAAAAGGAGAGTGAGAAGCAATTGAACTACAACTCCCATGAGCCTTTTCCAGATATTTTGAGTTTGGGCCAAAATATTTTTGGTTTTGATTTTTTTTGCCAAAAAGTCAAAAATTTCCACACCAAAAAATGGTCGTTTCTGACCCATTTTAGCTGGGGCCTCTACCAGGGCCGGCTCCAGGCACCAGCTTAGCAAGCAGGTGCTTGGGGCGGCCACTCCGGAGGGGGGTGGCACGTCCAGCTATTCGGCGGCAATTCGGCGGAGGGTCCCTCACTCCGACTTGGAGTGAAGGACCTCCCGCCGAAGTGCCGCAGCTCGCGATCACGGCTTTTGTGGGGGGTGGGGGCTGCTTGGGGCAGCAAAAACCCTGGAGCCGGCCCTGGCCTCTACGCTCTCTCCCAATACAGCTACAGTAATAATAACCACCGTGGAAGCTTCCAGGCCTTTAAAACAAGGGTGCACACTATTTTAGAAATCCCCTGCAGCTCCCCTAGTTTAATTCTGTCTCTCTGGGCCTGACCTCTCACTGGGCTGTAAGAGTCACAGTCATAATAAGCAGGAGGCTCATTACAAGGATCTTTTGCTTCGTGACAGGAAAATCATAGGGCCAACAACACACAGGCCTGCCTATGCAAACACAACGTCCTACTTTAAATCATTACCATTGGGTGACTTATTTCTGCAGCGAGTGCCTTGTGCAGGGCTAAGCTGCTTTCTCCCCAGAGATCCCTGCTCAGAGGTCACACTCTCAGCTCATCCACACGGCACTCTCTATCATTTTCATTACCACGTTGGTTTTTATAGCAAGAGACAGAACATATCCATCTTGTAAAATGCTTTTGTCAGACAAGCCGGGGAAGGTATTAAGAGGGTGGAAAGGATGGAATCAGAAAGGAGCAGGCAGAGATAAAGAAGCACTCGACATTTATTAACTATAGAAAGAAGTTAAACCCTGAAACGTATCCTCTCCACTTATTGTTATGATTACTGGGGAAGCGCCGCAGAGCAAAGAGAACGGTGCCATTGGAGGAGAGGAACCCGAGTGGAAAATGCCGGCCCAAGTCTGATTAACTCCCTCCCCCACTCCCAACATTGGTCCCTCTCTTTAACGAGGAAGAAGAGACTCTTTTCTTTTCCTTCTCCAAATGTGAGGAGAGATTTGAATTTCTAATCAAGACAGAGCTGAATCCATCTGTGTGAGAGAAACTCGGCTTGACAGATATTCTCCTGAGTTGGGAGAGACATTCCCGCAAAGGGGAAGGGGAACAGGCTAGTGGAGCCTGGTGGCAAACAAGGGATTAACTTAAAGCCCTTTTCAGCATCTTGCTTCTTATATCCCTTTGCTCTTGTGCACTCCGGTGCCGATTCAGGGCACATCCAAGCCAATGGGACTCTCCAGTGGGGTTTGGATCAGGCACTCGGATGCTATGAGGATGGGGCCCACGTGAGCAGAAATGGGGATCTCTATGGGCAGGGCGGCCCCCAAACAAAGCAGAACTGTGCAGTTTGGCCCGGGGTGGGGCTGGGTGGGCACCAGGTCCTGAGTTCCACCTGTAGCTGATGCACATAAGCCCTGTTGCATCCATCACTTGCTGCTAGGGATTGTTGTTACATTTCAAGCCCTGGCCTGTCGGCCTCAGTTGCAGTAGGAGTTAGCAGCACCCTGAGCAGCCTCACTTACCCGGCGAGTGGGATCCTGCCATCTGTGACCTGTCACCAAAGGGTCAGTTTGGAAACAGCGCCACAACCGTGGTGAGGAGACATGAATCCAGTAAAACCAGGGTGGAGTTAGTTAGCGAGTGGTTTTGTAAACATCGGGGGGTGGAGGAGGCGAATCAGGCTGGATGACCCCAGATGTCCTTCCCGGCCCCGCTGCCTATGATTCCAGCATATAGTTATCAATGAACAGCTCCCAAGTTGTTGTTAGGCCCAGCTGGTGCTGGCCTCGAGCTGCCCTGTGGAAGGAATCAGTCTTAGAGCTTCTCATTTTACTGCTTCTCTTCCTGGTCATTCAAGGCTCCTCGGTGCTGAGTCACGTGGATGCAGTGGGATCCTGATGTTGGATAGGGTGACCAGATGTTATAGGCGCCTATTACCCCCCACCCCATCCTGATTTTTCACACTTGCTGTCTGGTACATCCCTGTCAATGAAATGTACAGACGTGGAACAGGAGTCCAGCCCAAAGGCCCTCAGGAGGATCACATTGCTCTCAGTCTCCTACAATGCACCTTCCCTCCCTCCTTGCTCCCAGAGGGAGGCGGATGAAGCCAGGGAGTGAACTGTCTTAACGTGAATGTACAGGTTGTTTGACTTAGCCACTCTACCCAACTGGATTCTGGGCATTATCCAGCATGGCTGTTTCAATGTGCCTCTACTTCCACCAGGATGACCTCACCCCACAGCTTCGCTTGACTGGAAATGGGAGGCTGTTGGCAAACAGGCAAAGACCCGCCTCGGCAGGAGAAGCCAGCTCTAGACTGTGGAATGCACTGCCCGATAAAAGAAGAATGGGCATCAGCCTTGCTGCATTCAGAGCCGAATGGAAAATCCATCTCCTCTTAGTTTTCCCAGAATCACTCTCCAAACAGCTCAGTGTCCTCACTCTTTATACAAAACCCTAACAATAATCTTAAACTGGTTCCTGGAAGAGAGAGAGAATTTCAGCTGGAATAAAGCAACGTAACTTCATTGACTTCAACTATGTAAACTGATTTACACCATCTGAGGTATATTTATTTTTCATGGAAAGCCCTTAAATACCCTGGTAACGGGTGACCTTCAAAACTCCTGACAGACTAGATTAGACAAGACTAGAATGCCTGGTAAGTGTTTGGGGAGCATATCTGGCCATTGTTATACCTGGAGCAAATGTTCCTTAGATCTGACATAACTTCTTTTCTTTAAAAAAGTTTCTAAATAGTAATGTGTGGAGAATTTATTCACCTCATGGCAGCCAAAGGTGAATGGGCATTAAGAAGAGGTTCCTTTGTATTTCTGAATGAAAAGAAAGCACCAGCAGGATTTGAACGTACAACATGAGCTGACCTATTGCTCTGCATACACTTGCCAGAGCTCCTACTGTAACAACCTGACCCTAAATGTGCAGCCAGGAGCTCATGGGCCTATCCAGGTCTCAGCTCAGAGGGGAACACTCGGCTTTATTTACCATGACAACCCGGGAACTACAGAGGAACTCGGGAGAAAACCATGGGGCCGAGGACACTGGTGATGGAGAATTGCCCTAGCGAAGTTGGGAAGCTCCTGCTGATGCCGACTCTTCCTCTTCCCAGAGAAACAGGTCTGAGGAAATTAAATGCAACTCACTGGAATGTTGAAACTCTTGTCATTTATATCCACTACTGCTTACGAGCTTGGTGAATCGGGGTGTTAGGATGTGATACTGCAGTCCTAAGACTCCAGATGGAGTCTGGGATCTCTCTGGCCCCAGCAGGATCTGAGACTAAAAGACAAGCGGGAACAAGTGGGTGAAACGTTACTCTGTGGGTCAAATTCCCCCTGTGCAGAAGGCCGACCTATGGCCCTACTTAAGTCTCACTTCAGCCCATAGACTTAGGTGGTGCATAGGCCTCGGTGGGGTGGTGGATGGAAGGGCACGTTTAGCATAGACCAGCTGTGCACACCGAGGGGGTATAACCAGCCAGCTGGTAGCCTAGTCCCAGGCATTGCAACAGGAAACAGGATTCACAGCTGAACATTTCAAGCCTTGAGTCAAATCCCCAAACTCATGAGGTCGGCTTAAAACTTGTTTGATTTTAATGCATAAATAATACCTAGGACAATAAAATAATAATTTGTGGGTTCTTTGTCCTCTGGATTCTGAGCCTTTGAGGGACCCTTGGGCCACATTTTCAAGCTTTTCTCTGCAACCAGGAGGGCTAGAGACTTGCTTATTCTTTTAAATGAAAGCTGAGATTCTCACCTAGGGCATTTCTACACCGCAGCTAGGAGCATGCTTCCCTGCATGGGCAGACAGACGTGTTAGCTCTGCTCGAGCCAGCATGCTAGAAATACCAGCGTGGCCACGGCAACAGAGGTTGGTTCAGACCCGGATGGGTAGCCCGAGCCACTGCCCGCCCGTGCCACAGTGACCACGCTGCTATTACCACGCTAGTGTGTGTCTGTCTAGCTGCACGGAGAAGCGCAGTCCCAGCTGCTGTGTAGACATACCCCCAATGACCTGCCTCAGCAGCCGGGGCTTTAATAGAAACACCAAATAGCGCGAGACCCACGATAAAATCACGGGTTGGCAACACTGCATCAGGCAGTTTCAATAGGTTTTGCTGCCCATGCTTTCTAGTACTCAGCCCTCCTTAGCCAGCTGCTTGTAACAGCTCCATTGTCTCTGCGGGCCTAGTCCCTAGTGGGAAATGCAGGGTTAGTAGTGAAGTTTCTTTTCTTTCATGCAGAACTTTGGCACAGGCTTCCTGAGCCTGGAGGCTTCTCTTTCTTTCTTTCTTTCTTTCTTTCTTTTCCGTTTTGTAAATTTTTCGAAGAGCCTCTCAAATGTGACCAGACTAGTAATGAAGAGGCTGAGAGGAAATCGATAAGGCAGCGGAGTGAGCAAAAACTAATGAGAATCTGTAGCTGAACCTAACTACGTCCACTTGACAGAAGGGAGCGGGTGCGCCAAGCCCCTGCGCCCCAGTGCCTGGCAAGCTCCCGGTGCCCTGCAGGCAATATTGACTTACAACAAACAACCGATATTACATCATAAATAACAGCGCTGGAGATGTACCCCACACAGTGCCGGGTGACGAGCGAGAGTGTTGCGCCACCTCAGGGAGGCAGCCTGAAAGCGCAGAGATGGAGACGTCTGGGAGCCGTTCTACCAGAGGGGGGAATTCACCCCTCGGAAGAGGGGCCAGCACAAGACCCAGGCAACAGAGCTAGTGGAGAATTTTTTGACCACATGTTTTTTTCATCAGTCCCCAGCACTGAGCTCCAGAGTGAGCCTCACTCTGCAGGGAGAAGAAAGGAGGATTTAAGAGATTCTCTTTTCTCCCTTTATCTAGTTCAGTGCACACAAGTGCTGCGTGCCTGGCACTGCTTGGGCTGTACAGATGCTTTCTCCTCTCGGCAGTGCCTCTGCCATTCATTGCATGCTGCTCCTTTTAGTGGCCCAGAAGGGCCAGACTTCAGTGTTTCCTCACAGGTGAATTAATTAATGAGTGTTTGCTGGCACAGACTGTTTAACCCGCGTTCCCTACTGGATCTGGTGTTGCAGCGGGAGGTTTCCTTCCCCAGGCCTGCTGCCAGGGGAGGGTGCGTCCTTGCAAAGCTTGAGTGGGTGGATGGAGGACAGCACTAAACCCAGTCAGCTGGGTCCCAGTGTGATGTCCCGCCTGCAGCGCGGGGCTTCTGAGGTTACAGCCATTACAAGCTCCTGGCCTCTCAGATCGTCCATAAAGCAGTGGGGTAGAAGGCTTCTAGGCTAGACCCAGATTCTGCTCTCCTGGAGTTCTCCTGCTGTGAATTGCTGGTGGGTATCCATGCTAGAAATGCATTTAAAACACACAGACCAAAACACCTAGAGTCAGGGAGAGACGGCGGCACGGGAGCAAAGGGGCTATGCTGAATGCTAATGGTGATAGAGCGGGACAATGCCTAGATACCACAGGAATGTCGAAGGAAGCTAGATAGAGGGCACCAGAGAAGGGGGGCCTTTGTGTAAGGGCATGGGCTGCAGAACAGCGGCCTGGTTTAATAGATTTCAAGCCCAGAAGGGACCATTGTGATCATCTAGTTCAATCTCCTGTATAACACGGGCCAGAGAACTTCCTCACAATAATACCTACGGCCCATCTAAAAATTGCCAGTGATGGCGAATCCGCCAGAACCCTGGGTGAGTTGTTCCAGTGGTTACTTGTGCATTTAGACCGCACGCTCTTTGGGGCATGGGCTGTCTTTTTGCTATGTGTATGTACAACGCCTAGCACGATGGGCGTTATCCCTGCCTGGGGGCTCTCAGGGCTGCTACAGTACAACTGATGATAAGGATCGCTGTACAGCAGTCACCGTTAGACCCTTGGACTCACCAGTGGCAGGTAGAGTTGGCGTTGCCAAGGTGTCTGCAGTATTCCTAGAACTCTGAGCATGAAATAATGCAGGTTAGTCCACATGCCGCTCTGGGCACTGGCACTGTAAAGAGTCAGGCGTCTGTCAGGGTTTTAGGGCGATGGCTGCACAGGGACCGTGCCAAAGCAGAGCACTGCTCCACCTATTGTTTTTCTGGTAGCACCTAGAGGTCCCGGCCAAGCCTGAGGTCTCATTGTGTTGGGTGCTACACATACACCTCATAAGAGACTGTCCCTGCCTTGAGCTTACAGCCTCCAGAGACAAGAAGGGCAAAGGGCGAGAGGAGGAAAAAGAGGCCATGAAAGTGAGTAGCCCCAGGGCATGCAGCACATCAGGGAATAGAACTGCCATCTCCTGAGTCCCAGTCCCGTGCCCATTCACTCCCCTCCTTGCCTCAACATTGGCTCATATCATCAAGTTTACCATCTCACGCCCTACTGGCCAGGCCTGCCTCCAGCCGTACTGGCTGTCCCACCTGCAATAATGTCTGATGCTTCAGAACAAGGGAGGGGAGAGTGATCGGCCATTTGCCCGCTTCTGATTTCGGTTCTTTTCCATTTTGGCCTGCAGTTCTACAGCTCCGACCTGATGATTCTGAGTCTGTTAAGGCACCAGAGAGCACAGTGCGTAACGCAGAGGTGATATTTGCTTACTCAGTATCTGGAAAAGGTGTTGCTAGAGCAATTGTCTTCCAGTAGCACATTGTTCAGCCTTCCCCCCCCGTGCCTAGGGTTGGCTTTTGTCTGCTATGGAGGCTGAATAGTCTCCCTTTGCCTTCAGAGGCAGGATCCCTTTTGCCAACCCGGCCCCTGTTCTCCATGAATGACCATAGCGGTTAAAGCCAAAATGTGCAGTTCATGGCCTAGGCAGCAAGACCCTTGGGGATGCTGTTCTGTGCCTGGATCGTGCAATCTGCTCCTCGAAGCTATAGCACTGAGCCCCTCATAACTTTGCACGGCCTGGGGCAGAGAGAGATGTCAGCTGTGTTGGACTTCCCGGAAGCGGGACCCTGCTGTAGGCCATGGTTTCGCATCACCCAAGGGGCTTGTGGGCAGATGTCGGGATGGGGATTCGGCCCTTGTATTGCCAAACAGGAGGGGGATTCGGCTAGATCCTGGCTACATCAGAGGGAGCTCCAGGAAGGTCCCGTAAGGAGAAGGTTGAGCACCGGTGCTGTAGAAAGCAGGTGTTGCCATGGATGGCTTGAAAGCGAGAAAGGAAATACGAATTCCTTAACATCAGCAGGCGCAGCAGAGCTAGAACGGGAGGGGTGCTCCCTGCATGAGACTGGGTGCTGATTATTCTTGAGTGGACTGAAGTGGTTGATGCATTGCTGTCTGTGCAGCCATGGAATAACAACCGGGCTTGGGTCTGAAGGACCCAAACCATGTGCATGGCCTCTGTGAGCCCTCGTGCATGGACTGCATATGGCGCATGGGCAGAGGATGATCCAGAGTGCTACGGTGCAGGCTTCTGCCCTAAATAGGCAGCAGCACATTGTGTAAATGAAAAGCCCCGTCTTGGACTTAATGAAGCCATTAGCTGCATGGGAGACCAGACTAGACGGCCCCAGGATCTGCTCCTGTATTGCAAATCCTCCACTCAGATTCCTCCACTAGTTTGTGACCAGTGCTAGAGCAGTGGCAGGAGATTTTTCAAATATCTGGTTGCTGCTGCCCGCCAGAGAGCAGATGTCGCCCTTAGCTCAGTCAGTAGATCTTTAGACCCAGGGGTTCTTTCCCACAGATGACCCAGACAAGGGCCTCCTTCCACGTAAGTTTGCAAACCCTACGTGTGGATACTATGGCACTTATGGCTCCCTAACCAGCTGCTGCTGAGATGAAACCACCTCCCTAACTTCTCACAGCCACATGATCTAGTCCTCTAGTCAGGGAACATAATCGCTATGTGCTATTGCGCATTAGAAGCCCTATTTGCGCTAGAATTAGATGAACCTTCATCATTACTTGATTCTGTGCCAGTCCTCATGGCACGTAGCTCAGCATCACCCACCTTCTGAATGGCAAGAAAGCAGCATGGGACCCCCAGAGCTCATTCAGCAAGCTCCTGAGGTGCCCATTGTTGCGTGGCACGTTCCAGACCTGTTGGGAGAGCACAGGAGCGGGAAATTCGGGGACCAAAAGTTTTATGAGATGGAAATGAAACCCTGGGCCTAGGGGCATCGGATCCTCCTTCCCCACCCCACCGGAAGAATTTCTTTGGTGCATCAAACGCAGGTTGTAATGTTATTAACTTCCCAGCCGCGAGCTGGCAGAAAAGCAATCATGGCTGTTTCTCCAAAGACTGAGCCAGGGGATAATTGAGTTGAATGGAAAGGAATTACTGCTCTTTGTTGTCTGGTAAGCAGATGATGCGTTGAAGCTCCCAGTCCTTCCATATTGATCCAGTTTCTGGTGATTCAAACAGACTTTAGAATTAAGGAATAAAGTTGTTCAAAGAGGCTCTGATACTCTCTGTAAAACTTGGAAAAAAATTCTGTTTAGAGATGATTCCCCTTCTTGCCTTGGGATCCGGATACAGTGCTGGGTTCATTATAAATATCTAAGACAGACAGACCAATGATAGACAGACAGACAGGTAGATTCTGGTTAAATTCTATCATCAGGCCACTATCCCTCCTTGGGGATGTGGTGAGAGCACATGCATTTTAGGGCTGGACAAGACCCACTAATTCTGGAATAGACTTGGTTCTAACAGACCCAAATAAACAATGTTGTGCTTTCCAGGCTGCAAAAGGAGAGTCTAGTGCATGTCTCTGACAGCCGTGCTCAGTGCACGACACGTGTGTATGAGCCCTGCCATCGGTTAGAACAAGAGGAGAAGGATACCCAGCAATGAATGAACTAAGCATCAACCAAGCAGCGTAATGGGTCAGGGAATGGGTGATGGGTTACAGAGCCTCCTACTCCCATCCTGGTCAGAAGTTCAGTCGTGATCAGAACTGATGCCTCCCTGAAGATTGTTTACGTATGCGGTTCATGTGCCCATCTCACATAACCTGCTACCTCGACCGGCAGTCATGGCAAAGAGACCAAGGAGCGAATGGCGTGTGGGGAATTGAGTTAGTGCTCCTCCCAGGGCCCGGCACAAAGGCTGTGTGGGTGGCAGCTGGAAGCCTGTGCAGTACACGTGCCGGGCTGAATTTTGCACTTTTTCAGCTTCCGAGGCTGTCAGGTCCAGCTCCTTGCAGAAAAGGAAATCAGGGAGGACTCCTGGGAGGTGCCATGATTTGTGGTTCGCTATAAGGAGGCTGAGATCTGGAGCCTGGAGCTTAAATACCGCCCTGCCCTAATAGGGAAAAGTCTGTAGCCATAAACCGCACTGCTTCTGCATGATGGATGCTGAGATGAGAACTCGGCCCATGAATGTGCCTTCTAACATTGAAGGGAGGGGTCCGAACGGATGTAGAAAAGCCCCACCCCCACAGAGTTAGCAGTGTCCCAGTCTGAACTGAAACGCCAGCTGAGAGCGCTGCGGGACCCCTGTTCTGCTACCTCCCTTTTGCTGCAGCGCTTTGAAGGTGAGCCGCAGCCGTACTTGCAGGAGTCGAAATGCAGCCTGAATCCTGAGAACGTAGAGTGTATTGAAAGATCACTGAAGTTTCTGTTATTGAATGTAGAGTGCACTGGGTGGACTGGCAGAAAATCAATCCTGAAATATAGCAGCCTTTACGGCTGCCTCTAAATAGCTCTGTTATGATGGTTTTAAGGTGAAATTATTAAAGGTCACAGGAGGTCAAGTACACAATGTAATATAGCTGAAAATTGCTGCCTTTATCAAAAGTTGAGAAAATAATACTCTTGTTCCCTCTCCCCAAGGTGAGTCGCTGTTTATTTTACTGTGAAAAATAGCCACTGAGGCTCTTGAAATGGTCCTTTGGTAAAAAAAGAGTCCAGCTGTTAGAGGGATGCACCAAGCGTAGGCTGAAACATTCAGATCCTGGGTGCACATCTGGGCTCCCAAATGGAAATGTGATCAGGGAAAAAACCCACATCTTCAGAAACAAGGCGTTGATTTCAATGGTGCGGTGACGGTGCCCCTCACTGCAGGGAGCCCCGTCTGTGGTACACAAGCACTAGGCCAAGGATACAGGCTACGTACAAGTTGTCAGTGGATGTAGCGAAAACCCCAGGTAGCTGGAGAAGTCCTAATTCACAGCCGTGGCGTAAACATGTTAAAAGCATTTTTCAGGCATAAGTGCTATAGAAATGTGATTGTCGCTAGTCTTACTAATCCCGTTGTCAGCATCTGGCACATGATAGCCATAGACTAGTGCTGACAGGGGGGAAGGCACTTCCTTTTCAATGCCAGGGGAAGGACCGAGTGTTGAATGAATTCTTACGTCACAAGCTGCACACTGCAGATGGGGGCTGCGTGCTATTTATTTACAAGGCAAATCCTGACCGTTCCAGTCCAAGCTGGGCACTGCCGTGACATTGCCTTAAAAAGTGAAACGGGCCAGAGGGCTTTGTAGTGGCTTTTGGGTTAGGCCTCGTTTTGAGAATCGAATCCTTGCAGTCAGGAGCAAGACAGTCATGGGAGAAGCTCCTCGTAAACATCTGCACAACTAACTCCTTCTCTTCCTTCAACTCCTTTCTCACAAGTCTCCTTGCCCATGGCTAGGCTGCCGAGACCACTGTCTCTCAGGGTGACCGGCACAGGCCCATTGTTTCCCTGCACTCCTCATCTGTCCGTATCCATCTGGTGTCTCTTGTCTTATACTTGGACTGGAAGCTCTTTGGGGCAGGGACTGTCTTTGTGTTCTGTGTCTGTACAGCGCCTAGCGCAGCGGGGTCCTGCTCCATGGCCGGGGCTCCTCGGCACTATGGTAAAAAAAAAAAAAAGTGCTTCAAAAGCTTTAATTTATGCTCTATGTGTATCTTTGAGCCTCGTCTCCAGGCCCGTTGGTTTTACTCATTGCCTGGGTTCCTTACCCTTCTGTCAATTGTCCCGAGGCAAGCCAGCTACATCCATTTTCAAGACTGTCTCTCCAACTACTGGGGTCTAGAAACTTGCTCTTTCTAAAGGAAATGAAAGCTGTGATTCTCCCATAATCACTTGTCTCCAGGAACTGAGGCTGTGAGTAGAACGTCGGCAGTTAAGTAGTAGGGTTGGCAACCCTGGAGACTGAATTTGGACCCAGGTGCCAGGAGAGTTTTCTGCATGAGTGAGATAGAAATAATAATGTTATCGAGACGTGGGCTTTGCTCCATAAACATACCCTGAGCAGCGTGACATATGCCACAGCAAGGACGTGAGAGCAGTCAGCAGAATATTTAGATTGATGAAGAGGCCGACCAGAGCAGGTTGAGCCGGTTCAGTTTGCCAAGGTGCCCTAGTGGTTCCAGTCTCTGCCATTGCAAACTGAAACCCTCCTGCAGCAGTGCCCGTGAAAGGGAAATCTCCTGAAGTGCTTTCTGCATGCTCATGAATTAGCAGCTAACGCCTCCGAAGAGACAGAGATTTATAGCAAGAGGGGAACATTTCAGACAGACTGGCATTGTTTCGGACGGATTTATAGTGCATGTCTGCTAACCCTGCCTCTCTTTGTGGCTGCTGCATTATCCCATGTGGACTGTGCGGGGTGAAATTTGCAAGCACAAACTTGGGGCTAGATGAAGCGATCTGGGGAGGAAAAGCTGAACTGTGTCTGAGCAGCACTGGCAATCTCTTAAGGTGTTCAGATCAGATAAAACAACAGGATTATTTTAAAGTTCGCCGTCCCCTTCCATCTAGCTGTCCCCATCCTGCCCAATGATTCTGTCTGTATATCTATAACACCCCCCTGGTACCCTGCAGAAATGATCCCAAACAGTGCAGAGTCACCCTCATGTAAACTGTAAGGCATGGGCCAATAATTGCATAATGAAGCATTTTGTTGCCCTAAGTTTGTGACCACTGCTACGAATCAGTGTGAGGGCATCTATCTAATCGCTTTCTGAAGGCCTTATCACCATGGTGTTAAGTCAGAAGAGGCAGGCATTTCACTTGAGGACAGGATGTTTCATTATGCATGCAATAACTCAGGCCCTTTGCATCTTTCTCCTCTTGACAGTTCACGTCTGCTGCAGGACATTGCAAGAGACAACCAGCTCCATTTCCTACTCCCCAGCTTTCCCGGGAGCATCTGCAAGAGAGGAGCCTCCCGTCTATCTGAAGAGACATTTTCCATCCCCCAAGGAACATGGCAGCCCAGAGCAGCTCCACCCACCTGGAAATGCGGGACTTAATTCTGCAGTGTGGCCCAGCAACCAGGTTGAATTGAGACCAAGGCTGGCTTCGAAGGTTGCATGAATACATCTGCCAGAGCAGGTGTGTCACAGAGCCAGCTGAAATGGGATTTTTTCAGTGCAGGATTTTAACGGGATACCATCAACTTGAACTCTCGTCAGCTTCCAGAAGAGAGTTAAACGTAATTCCAGGTGTTAGTTGGCCCTTATCTTGCTCTAACAATTTTTTTGTGGTTTTACAATCAAATGTTTCCTATTTTTGAAAATATTTTTCTTCCCTTTGTTTTTGTGTGAAAGACCCAAAGGCAAACAACAACGGAAACTGATTGTGCAGGGGAAACAGTGAAAGTGAGGGTGCAGAAAATGCCGTGCAAGGCACAAATTAAAGAAACAGGTGAGAGATGGAAGAGAGACAGAGAGAGAGGGAAAAATATTCTAAGGTCTCCTATTTACAATAACCTTATTGGAACAACAACAAAACAGAAATGTGATTTTAAATGACAGTCTCTTTAGTTGGGCTGAATATTTCCAAGTCTCTCAATCTTCTGGCTTCAGGGCATAGGAGGATTACTGCCTGCAATCGGGAGGAAATTTCCCCCTCCTATTAAAGCATTTCACAATTGGGTGCATTATGCCTCTGGTGCATCCATCACTTCATGGATTGTCACTGGAGACAGGATACTAGACTAGCTGGACCCGATCTACGTTGGTACCGCAGTCTTCAAAGGAGCAGGCTTGGAGCTCATGCATTTGCCGTGGGCAAATATGGTTGTTGCACAGTGATAGGTGGGGAAAGTAATTGTGTGTGCTTGAATTTTGATTCCTTTGATGAGATCAAATTCATCAGGGACTGGGGTCTATGAGTTTTACTGGGCCGTCCACTTCAAAGTAACCTGTAAGATTGGAGTCTGTGTGGTGGCCATCTATAGCTTGTATCCCTGAGCAAATGTAATATCTGGAATGACCTATCTAAAGCAGGCTCCCTATTTACTCTATATTGTCATGCCAGCCCCCACTGCGCCCCTGAAGCATTAGCAAATGGGTAGCTGGAAATCCTGAAGCTTCATTTTCTTTTGTGAAAATGGATGTTTGGAAGGGGTGGAGACCTTGGTATTTGTGTAGACAGATGCTGCTACACCTTGTGGAGGAGCTAGTGATCCAAAACTGTCTCTCTGCTATGCGCGCTAACACACACACACACATACAAACACACACAGTGAGGCATTAGAAGCAGATCTGGCAGATTCAGCCTACTCCCCAGTAGATATTTGTGTATCATTCAGCTGTGCAAAACCAGGCACCCTCTGCTTACTGAAGATGCCAAGGTCTAAAAGAGTAGGGAGCACTCCAGGCTAGGAAAGAGGGGCATGGGCAGAGCTGCAAGGTTGCCTGGAGGTCAGGGGGCTGGTGCATTGATAGCGTTGTGGTGGGAGAAGCTTGCACAGTGCCTGCCTGAGTGGTGTCTGGGCTCGAGCCACACTTCGCTCACAAGTATTGTTACACTGTGGGGTAGGCCATCACACCAGCTCCTGGAAGCTGTTCATATAATAGTGCCCTTCCATTCAGGTCAAATGAGGGAACAGTTAAATGCTCCTTTGTTTAGGGATAGATGAAACAATGGAAAACCTCCACCCAAGGACTAGACCACGTGCACGTCTGGGCACTGGCTGGGACATGCAATCCAAGGGGTTTCCCAGGGATCTGATATCAAATGCTGGGGTGGGGCCGGGGGTTGATTTGTTTGTAGCTCTGTATGTGTGTGTGAGAGAGAGCCCGCGTGGGAGCACAGATGCACAGAGAAGGCAACAGAAAAGCCAAAGAAAGAGTCAAGAAAACTGACAACATTGCCATGAAAGAAAGCAAAGAGAGCAATCTCTGGGGCAGAGTGGTGGCTGGAAAGAGTCTTGGCGCTTGAGCAGAGAAACTGTCTCGTGTTGTTTGATTCCTACTGTGCTCAGGGAAAGAGCACTCTGTGTACTGTCCTTGTAAGCAGACAGGATTGCATCAAAGAAATACCTGACCCTATCATAAAACTTTCCTTCTAATGGGAACAATCCACAAGATCCTCGAAATCGGCTAACGGCTCGGGTCAAAAGAGGTAACAGTATTAAGAGTCATGCAACTTGCTGGAAGTTCTTTTAAAAGCTGACTCTGGCAAGTTGCACGCACAGGAAACTTCATAAAATCACAGTGGTGCTAAATTTTCTCCCCAGGGATAAATTCAGATGCCAGGGGATAATATAGGCCTTGGCCCAGCTGGCGACATCTAAAGGCAGAGATCAATTCCTAAATGCACATCTAATAAAACTAGATCAATATCTTAGATTTACATCCTCCGAGGGCAGCCCTGGCGGAACTTGATGACCTCTCTGGAGCTTCCCTCTGTCCTTTATGCTATATCGATTGCACGTCTCCTGGAAATGGGCAAATTATTAGAAGAAATTGAATATGGAGGTAACACAGGACATTAATCTCAGATTTAATGCCGCTAGTGAAGTTGTCGTGATTCATTCACAATCAGCCATGAGCTATAAATCTAAAAATGGCCCCATTTGTGGCAAATAGCTTATTGGTAGAGCATATTTATTTCGAACCTATTAATTTTTTATATAAAGGAACCAAGCTGCTAAGATAAACAAAATTCATTAAAAAATCCTTCCCTCTAATAAAACTAAAAGTATTTGGAAAGTTTAATTTAATTTTTGTCTGTCGTGCCTTTTTGTCAATTGCCTTCACTAAACTTGGGGCAATGAAAACAGATTGATCTGTTTCATTTTCTCTTTTTTGTAAATTTCACTTTCTGAGTTAGCCTGATGCTGTTGTTGTATTCATGTATCTGCCCAGGCCCAAATAAGAAATGCGATATCTGTCAAAGACCCAACACGTGGGACACCCACAACATTACTCAAGAAGGAAACGTAAAAGGCTGTAGGCTCGTTTCCTTTATTGTGATTAACTCTTCCTGGGAACTCAGTCTTATAAATCTTTATTACTGATGTAAATAATTGTCAGGGATAAAGGCAACGGGACCCCACATTTTGTGGAACGTGGGTAACTTTGGGACTGGAATGAGGGACTGTTTTAAGGACCACAGCTACAGCTACAGCTGGTTGAATGATTCATTGAGGATCTACCATTTTTTTTTCTGCCTGTGAGTCGCTGCCAAACCAGTATGTTCAGTGAAAAATCTGGATGAACAATTTTCAACCTATGGGTGGGTAGTTGACTTACTTTTCTATCTGTGGTGTGTGATTGGCCACCAGAAGTCATGCGGTACTGCATCTGCTTCCTGATTGGATGATCAATATTTTAAAGAGGAGAATAATTAACGATAACTAGCAGTGGATGCATGGAGAACAATGAAAAGCAAAGAAAGAAGAATTATGTTCTTCAGCTACACGTATTCAAGGAAATGAATTCATGTCAATAACAAAGAGCGCTATGTCTAGTCGACAGGCTGGTTAGCGAGACAGCCCAGCACTGCTTCATAACTACACAAGCACCCAACTTAGCCCTAGTCTGCTCTGCTTCTACACCATATCATCCACCCGGGGATGCTCAGATGCTCAAGATGGCTGTGTTAGCATAGTCCGTCCCTCACAAACATTACCTCGCGTCATAGCTACAGTCAGTTGCTCTTGATTTTGGAGGGGCCCAGTGCATGATTGTTGAATGCTTGCGTTGGCAATGTTGTGACTGGGTCATTGGCCTGGCAGCCCGGAGTCCTGCCTGTCAATCCCAGCTCATATACCAACGAACCCTGAAATCCGCATGAGGAGCTTTGTTTATCGCCGTTGGAGTCAGAGCACTGAGCTAAGGAGAACGCATTTCATGCACGTTACCGCTGGAACCCTTAGTTTTGTCGGCTTCATTTACCTTTGCAATTAATGGGAATACAGTTTGTTTGAAAATATTTCCCTTCGCTAGTTAAGCTGTAAAAAGTCCCCATCAGTCCTTTATCCAGACTTTTTTTTTTTTTTTTTTTTAATTTCCATTTATTTTCATGCCTGGAAATTACGGCTAGTCTTCTGCCAAAGATGAGCTGCGGGCTTATCATTATCAACAGCGCTAATGGATTCCCTATCACACTCGTCATCTCTGGGACCTAGTTCGCTATTTGATCAGACCATTCCCATCCATGCATACATTGTCTTTATCTCTGGGGTTCTGTGGCGGGGTGTATCAGCTGGGGTTAACCCTTCTCTCTTGGCTGAGGAGGCCACGCCCCCCCAGATCTGCTGGGCATGCTCCAGCTGGAGCCAGGATATAAAAGGCAGCAGATCAGCTCAGTCTGGGCTGACCGCCGGCAGGGAAGGAGGTGTGTCGATAGCTCCTGGGAGAGGACTGCCTGCACGCCAAGGCGCGGAGGCCAGCCAGACGGAGACGGACCCCGACACACCAGCTCGGGATGTTGCAGAGAGTGGAGAGACCAGAGAATCCCAGAGATGGAGAACCCCAGAGACTCGGGTAGGAAGTGACTGAGGGAGGCTTTGCGGGGAAACGGTTACAGAACTGGACCAAGACTACAGACTCTGGCCACTAGGCCATGCAGCCCTGAGACCAGGGGCAGCCCGATGGACTCAACCGCGAGGCTGTAACGCACCTCTTCCCCACCCCCAAGGGACAGGCTCCTATACAATTATTTATATACGTGCCAGGCCCCATGTCTTCAGTCAACAGGGAGAACAATTCTGCTTCCAAAGGGAGCAATCTTTTCATCTCTCTTCCCTGTCCACCCAGATTCTTGTATTTGTCACCTGCCTTTCTGCTAACCGGATGGGTGCCTGACTCTCTCATTTGCAGTAGGTAAGATTATAAATGTTTTCATCTCTAATTCATGACAAATCAAATTTTCATTACACCAAAAAATTTATAAGAAATAAATATTAATCCTCAAAGAGGGGCTGAGTCCAATGAATCACTTGCACAAAACTCTCCTGAAGCTCATTTGCCTTTCAGATGTTCATCCTAATTTCTCTTGCCGTGTTGGTTAATTAGGAAGCTGTTTACGTTTACACCAGGCCATGCCATGCTAGCAGCCATCTGCCTTGTGATCCGGTTCCCAGTGGAGCAGGGTGTGCCTACATCATAAATATGATCATAACCTCTGCGGCTAATAGGGACCCTTACTGCCAGTTCCAGCAGGGAGGCCGAATGGCAGAACCTGGATGTTAACACCAGTCTTGCGAACAACCATTTGTAAGAACTGTTCTTCCTGATGGAAAAATAATAAATCACAGACTGAAGGTGAAGTTGACAAAGAGCAAGTTAAGATCCCTTCCCATTGTGATGCCCCCCGTGCACTGGAAGTCACTTTGCAGAGGTCTGGAGGGCAGGAAGACAGCAATGCCGCGCACCAGGCTGCAGCTCAGGCACCGGGCCTACTGTAATCGGGAGCTGTTTGACTTTATGAACTTGTCCATCTTATGGACACCTCGATCTCATTCGTTTGTACAATAGGCTTCTCCTGCAATAGAACGGGACGGAGAGCGAACTAATGGCTTGCAATAGTGGGTGGGGGAGGGGGCACACGAGTAGGAGAAACTCGTACGGATGCTGCCCATGCTTTATATAGCAGAACATCAGGAAACCGCGTGTGTATCGGAGCTGTCCGTACTGATCGGTTGTTACAAGTGCTATCTGTGGTGCTGTACGTGCTTTGCCCTGTTTGGGGGGCGGGGTAGGGTGGGGAATAAATAGATAGATAGACAGTGATAGCACCTGCTTTTGTGCTCTATTTAGGCCTTGCTTCAGCAAATTGTTTACGCCTGGGCTTAACATTAAGCATATGCTAAAGTCTGTCCCTGTCCAGGCTGCCCCCATCCCTCATCCAATCGGGGCATGTGACTGATCTCCCCACGATCTCAGTTTGTTTCATATTCAAAAGAACATTTGCAGAAAAAAGTTTCACTATTCACTTAGTTATTAAGATAAGAGAGATAAATATTAAGCTACCGGTATGGGTTTGAAACCAAAAATAGTTACTTTCCTGTTCAACTGGAATTTGAAACTATACATACATGCCTCAGAGTCTCTGATTGTAGTTAACAGTGGCAGTGTTGTTCATACCCTAAGCAATGATGCAGTATTTATATGCACCTAGAGCAGTGGGTCTCAAACTTTTTTACTGGCAACCCCTTTCACATAGCAAGCCTCTGAGTGCGACCCCCCTTATAAATTAAAAACACTTTTTATATATTTAACACCATTATAAGTGCTGGAGGCAAAGCGGGGTTTGAGGTGGAGGCTGACAGCTCGTGACCCCCCCATGTAATAAGGTCCCAACCCCTAGTTTGAAAACCCCTGACCTAGAGCTTCCATGTTCCACCCTAGAGGTGGTTGCTTTTCAGTGGTGGGTTAAGAAAAATGATTTCCCTACCCAGTGCACACATGTAACCTCGTTTGTAAAGAGGCTAGTTTGGAATCCCCCTTTTTGGATAAAAGGCCCATTAGAAATGATAAATCATTGCCCAATGCTCTGTTTTGCGTATGAAAGTCCCCACGTTGTGTATTTTTAAACATTTCCATCCAACCATTTAAAAATATCCTAATTTTTTAAAAAATGTGTTTTTAAGAAGAAAAGAATACCCAAGGCTAACAAGCTTGCTTCTTTTGCCACACCTGGAATAAGACACAGTTTCTGTTTAGAGAAGGGAATCGATGCACCATAAGCACTTGGAGGTTGTGTGTAAGCCTCTAAATTTAGTTCACACAACAGCTGGTGCTGCACAAACTTTGCTGAGGTTATCAGACCCTGCAGACTTTGCCGGTTGGAAATGTATTTTATAGAGATTTGTAGCCTAGCCTGGCTTCAGTGTCAACATATAAATAATATCAACACTGCAGCAGCATGGCAGGAAATGTTTACACTCCATTATTGACCTAAAACAAACGTTCATTGAGATGGCTTGAATGCTTCCATCCATAATGCCTGCTACAAGCCCTGCATAACCCCTTCTGATATGGCCTCTCCATTAGCTGAAGAGAAGCACTTCAGCAGCAAGACACACGACAGAACCCTGCGCGCCCTTCCTGACCCCAGCGTTTCAGCTGCCAGGGTTTAATAGCCCTGTGCCCCCTTTATAGGCGGCCAGTGTCTCAGCTGCAGGCACTTAATAGCCCTGCTCATCTTAACTGGCCTCCAGGACTGTAACTCAGCTGCTGCTGTTTAGGCGAGTGACAGCTTTAGCTGTGCTCTGCTTGGCCTCCAATAGCAAAGAGAAAAAGGGTTCAGGGATCCTGGGATTTGCATCCCCTGGTCCTTTCCAGAAGGATCAGACCGACAAACAGAGCAATAGTTTTTCTTAAGCATTTCGGTCTAATTCTATTTACCCTCCGAAATGAAGTTTTGAGCTAACTATCTATTCTGCTGAGTTCTCGTCTCCTCTGGTTCTTATCCTCTGCCCATCACTAGGGCATCTGAACCAATCCCAGAAGGGCTGTAAGCGATGTAACGAGAGCCTGTCATGAGTGGCTCTTTCCTTCCCTCTTTTCCTTCTCTCACCGGGGAAAAATTACACGTGGACTAAAAAAAAAAAAAAGGTTTGTCGGCATGATGTGCTCTGTGCTTTTATTAGTCAAGGCAGGTGGGAGGTGCACACCGTAGTGTGTGGCTTCTGCCGGAGTTCATCCCACCAGCCCGTGGGAAAGCACTCTCTCTCTGGCATACACAAGTTGACAGCTCCATTGGCTAGAGGGATGGAGTTACTGACTGTGGGCCTCCGACCGGAACTTTAGGTGCTCGTTTAGGTGTCCTGGGCCCAGGTCCATCAGTGTCTTGAAGATAAGGCCTGAGACCGTGAACCTGACATGCTAATCTGTGGGGTGCAGAGCAGTTAGAGGCAGCGTGGGCAGCAATACCGAGGGACCCCGGCAAGCCTGGAGTTGTCTAACCCAGTGGCAATGCGTGAGGCATGTACTCAGGAGATTAGCCCTGGGAAACGGAGCCCAGATGACTCAGTCACAGCAAGGCATTCTCATCTGCTGGCTGTGGGCAGCTTGTGTGCACTGAGCTGGTGGGGTCTGATTCCTGGCCTTATTGGCACACGGGTGCCCATATTATGAGCCCACCACCCCAACAGGCCGTCTACTTGTCAATCTCAGCAGGGGCGTGAAGGAAAGCGAATGCACTGCTTGGAGGTGCCAGGGGAGCTCCATCTGATTCAGGGGCTGGCCCCGCTTGCAGAGTGGTTGCTCCAGGGACAGGGGCCAGTCTGCAGCCAGGTCTGTCCTCTACCTTCCACTGCCACCAAACTCTGGCCTGCCAAGGATTCGATCTGCCTTGTCCATGTCACACAATCTCATCTCCGAGAGGGGCCGCTTTTAAATCCCGGGAGATTATTGTTATTATTATTTTATCCTTGTCATTTCATTGCAGTTGAACCCCCTAAAAAGTATCGCGTCGCTTTGTTGCTGAATGCTTTATGTCTACAGCCTGCTAACAACATAATTATAAACAGTATATTCAATGAGTTCCTTTAGTTCAGTGGTGGGCAACCTGCACGCGGCCCATAGGGATAATCCGCCGGCGGGCCACGAGACAGTGTTTACATTGACCGTCCACAGGCACGGCCGCCCGCAGCTCCCAGTGGCCGTGGTTCGTCGTTCCCGGCCAATGGGAGCTGCGGGAAGCCTCGTTCCTTTGGTCTCACTCCATGAGGGTGAAGTTCACCCTTGGCAGAGGGGCCAGCAGAAGTCCTAGGCTCCAGGTGAGCTTCAGACCAGGGTTTAGTGGGAGTTACGTGGCGCATAATAAAGCGGTTCAACAATTTTGTCTAATTCTTTTTTATTTTTAAAAAAATCTTCTTTTCCAAAGGAAATTGTCACCAAAAATTTCAGTTTTGTAAAAAAAAAACCATGGGTTTTCAATGAAAATTCAAAAAATGTCCACAATTTTTTTTAGACAAATGAAAACCTTCAGTTTTCATCAACCGTTTTTGTGGGGGGAAAAAGAAATCTTTTCCTGAGCAGGTCTAGGGCGCTGGCCTTCCGAGAGCGGCTCAGTGGGGATTCGTGGTTCCAGGGCCTGGTGCTGCACTACGCCCTGGGGAGCATGTGTCCATCTGGAAAACTGGGACTTGTACTTTTAAGAGCTGTTTTTTATGACACACGTGTAGGAGAGGCGAGAGAGAGACAGAACACGGCACAGACATGAAGAAATGCAGTAATAGCAACAAGAATGAATCAAGTTGACCTGATGTTTTGGGGAAAGCTCACTGATACCTGCATTAGTTAATTAAAATGCACTAAGGGAAAATCTATAGAGAGGGAATTAATCTAATCTGCACTGCTAGAGCCTGTTCCCGGCAGCACTGCTGGCTCCATAACGTCAATGTCATGTGTTTGAGAGGGGGCTGCTACCAGCTGCAATGCTGCCTCTGAAATATTCCAATCTTGTCTCCATAATAGCTTCTGTCACCGCTGCTGACAGGCCGAGCATTAAGTCTTTGGCACAATTGTAAGAATTATTAACATACTCGGTTTTTATATTATTTGACAGCTGTCGTCTCTCTCAGCATTTGTGGTGACTGACGCACAGCTGCCCCTCTCTCCCTGGCCTGGGACTCCACCCTGCAGGTATGCATTATGGCTTCATTGCTTCCTGTGCACCAGGGGCTCTGGGCACTGTGGGAATGGGTCTGGTATTCTGGCAGGGACTGGTCTCTCCTGATGGCAGCACTTGGGAGCCCGCGAGCACTTAATCTGCTATTGCATTGGCTAAGTGCTGCCCCTGTGGCCTGCTAATTTCAGAGGCGAACAGAAGAACTAACTTATTTCTGGTGAAAAGTGACACTGAGCTTTGAGTAGGGAAGGAGTGATTAGAGCAAAACACGATGAAGCCGCTTGTCCCAGTGCCTTCAAAGGGATCTGTGGGTGAATGGAGACTCGGTTCCTGGTTCTGTAGCTTCCTCACCCTGCTCAGCTCTGCCACAGCACCGCCAACATCCTCTACCCATGTGCCTTTGTTTCCAAGGCCTGAGCTCCCATACTACTGTGCCAGTGCAGCTCCGCTGCGAGCTCCGGACCTGCAGCAGCCCTGCCCACTCCAGGACCTGACCACGAGGCCAAATCAAGGAGTGGGTTTCTAGTATGGAAAAGTGTCCACCAGACCCCAGCCATCTGGGTGTTTATCTGGCCCCCATCGCCACAGGACTGCAGGGTGTCACAACTAGCCACGGCTTTATCGGGAGGGTAGAAGAGTAGCCCAGCCGCTCCACAGGATTCCTCTCCCCTGTCCCCTCCGCCCTTTGAGAGCACGGAAAACCTGGCCGCATGCGACATGCCCAAGGAGCATGTGACAGATTCAGGAACTGAACCCTGAGCTCCTGAGTCCACAGCCAAGGCCTTAGGCACAGGCCCATCCATCCCCTCACTTCTCTTCCAACTTCCACCAGCCTCTGCTCTTCTCGTTCATATCCTTGTGTGTAAATGAAGCAATTCAATTCAGGGGCCGTTGTGGAAGAAACCTATTGAAATACACCTTGAAGAGTGGGGGCTTGGCTGAACCCCCCGAACTGAGTCTGAAAGACAATTAACAAATCACGCTGGTTGAAAGATCGGGACTCCTTGCAAAAGCGAAGAACGAACCCAGGCTACTCCAACGCTCCCCTGGCCGTTCTGCCTGGCCGAGCAGCACCCCAGCCCCAAGGCCAGCTCTGTGCATTTGGTCTTTACTAGATAAGAACAGATGGAATCCCCTAGCCACACACACACACGCATTCAGCGCCGACTTGAAATGCCAGGCTACGCTGGTCTGCCAAGCAGCAGGTACCTAATCCACTTTTATCTAGTTACTGTGACAGTCGCCCTGTTAAATGGAATGGACTATTGATTTTTGTCTCACTTCCAGCCGAAGTATTTTCCATCACAGCCCTGAGTAGAATAGAAGAAAAGCACTTCTTATTAATGACAGTGCCAGTCAGGGAGTGGAGGGGCAGGCAGAGAGCTTGGTGGGAAATAGAGGCACCCTGGAGAAGGGATGGGAGGTTAAGGGCTAGATTCCGACTGTGCTCACGTGCCAGGGGGTTAGCGTTCTCCTTGCACTGCTTCCGGGGTCTTGGGTCAGCACGGTGGGCTGAATGGATGCCTAGTCTTTGTGCTGCCCCCTCACAGGGATGAATTTCACCTACCTCACCATCCCAGGGGCTCTCTGAGACCTGACCTGAGCTGGCCATTGTTCCGGCCATGCAGTCCAGGGACCATACTGTCCCCTGTCACACTTCTCTACGGGAAGAATGTTAGCACAACTGAAGAGGGAGGCCATGCAGCTTCAGCAGGGTGGCTAAAGGGGAAAAAAAAACCATTTGCATTTTCTCCACATATTTTTTGGCAATGTGGTAAGGGGAAGAAAAAAACCTGTGTCTGCAGAGCAAATGAGTCTGTTGCAATGAAGCTTGCCTGTAAAATGTTAAGATGCAGATAATACAGGAAGAGTGTTTGAAACCAAATGCCTGGCAGTATTGACAAGGTGATTTTTGTAAATGCCGTTCAAAATAATTTAAACAATTAATTTTGGCATCTACCAGGCACTTGTGCTATCTATCGGAGCAGAAATGAGTATGTGTCCTTCATTATCTGCCACACTATTCCTTATTCTTAATCTTCCCTCCTATCCCTCTAAATCAGGATTTCTTCCCCTGGGCAAAACGAGGCATATGTTAATTGAAATTGCAGCACAGCTGAAAAAAATTGGATTTCAGGTTTGTACTTGGCCGCGTTTCTCGTGTCTGGAACACGCTGCTCAACTGTTTACAGGCAGAAAACCACCAAGGGACGCAAAGGCTATTAAAGAATAAAGCTGAGCAAATCGCGGGCACGTGCCACACAAACAGAGATGAAAAATGAAACTGGATTATTCTCACCCCCCGTAATTGGTGTAATTCAGCACTTTATCTATGAACAAAAGGCGACAGGCCTAGTCGTCTGCCAGATTCCAGCTGCATTTCAATGAGGGGCAGCCGGGGAACACAAGGATATAGTTTGCTTTATCGTGTGTATTCTTCTCAAAACCCATTTGATTTCCCGTTTCAATCAGTTCTGCCCTGTCTCGCTCTGCTGCTGGCTAGCCATTCCCCGTGCCCAGGAGACCCCTCCCTGCAATCGCTTGGCTTTGGGACTGGATGCCATGTTGCAGAATCTCTTTGTATTTTTCATTTCCAGTTGTTCGTGTTTTATTGTGCCATATGAATGAGGCAAGTTATATCTCGCCTGCTTTGGTGGCAGGCAAAGTCCTTCTGTTGCTGTTACCTAAAGACTAATGGCAGGGGATTTTATTGCAGGAATTGCAATCGCTCCCCCGGTATCTTTCTGGTAGGGAGACAATAATTCAGAGGCAGGAGACCCTCCAAGGCTCAGTAGTTTGCTTTGGCCTAATGCTTAAGTAAATGTCTCTGAACTCTTTGGCTTGCAAACACAGCTGGAGCTCATGCAGGAATAGGCTTCTGTCTGAGATATTGAGTACCTCCTGGGCAGATGGGGATATGGCGTGAAAAGCCTCGTGGTGCATCTGTCCTAGGAGAAAGCCAGGGAGTGCTAGCACGTGTGGCTATTGTGTATTGAGAACAGGACGAGAATCCAGAATCTCCCAAGTCCTCATCTTCTCTCTGCCACTGATGCATGGTGTGGCCTTCGACAAGTCACTTCACCTATGTGCGCCTTGCATTTCCATTAATAAACACTACCCACCTTCCAGGGCTATTGTCATGGGCAGTTAGTGTCGGTACAATGTTTTGACAACGTAAAGTGCTATGCTGTCTGGGTACCAGGTAATGTAATGAACTGGCTAGTCTGTGTGCAATACTGCCCTCTGCTGGGTAAAATCAGAACTGCTAAGTTGAGTGTCATAGGCCCTAACACGCGAGCAGCATAGGGAGATTCTCTTTCAGCTCCAATGACAAGGCCCTGTGCTTTTGGAGTGGAAGTGTGTGAGTGCTATCCCCATTGCTGCTGGGAAGTTCTACCTGGTTAGGAGATACAATGGGGAAGTGGTTAGCGGCTGTGCATTTGCTACAGCATTATGTATTTATTACCTCTCATCTGGAGAGACCTGCCCTTCGCTACCCAGGACTGACTCCTCTTTGGTGTGTGCTTCAAACTCAGCGCATCCAAAGAAGTGGGCTGTAGCCCACGAAAGCTTATGCTCAAATAAATTTGTTAGTCTCTAAGGTGCCACAAGGACTCCTGTTCTTTTTGTGGATACAGACTAACACGGCTGCTACTCTGAAACTCAGCGCTGTGCATCTCTGGGAGGCTTCTAACAATATCAGCAGCATCTATCCAGAGTGTTATCTAACTCGAGTGAGAAGGTGCAAGCTCTTAAATGCCTTAATAATGAGACACAAATA
This sequence comes from Terrapene triunguis, assembly GCF_002925995.2. Classification (NCBI taxonomy): domain Eukaryota; kingdom Metazoa; phylum Chordata; order Testudines; family Emydidae; genus Terrapene; species Terrapene triunguis. The sequence goes on from NW_020664587.1 coordinate 16,659,564, forward strand.
ATCAAGATGAAAGAGCAGCCAGCGCCTTTATCACAAGCCGCGTGCCTACTGCAAAGGTCCCCGCTTTGCCTTAACTGATCATTTCAATATTTACTTTACAGGCCCCCCTTGTCTTGTTTGATGGCTTTTGCTGTAGGAGGAATCAGGGCTGTGCTAATGATCACAACTAAAAGTGCTTTTAAAAATGCCACACTTTACAGCTTTCGGCAGTTTTTTCGTCTGGGTTTAATATCAGACGTGATGCTCAGAGTGGCTCATGCAAAGAAATCAGGGTTCCACTCCCTGGTCCCCGCCTGCCCTGGCTGCACAAGGAGACACGAGAAAGCCAGCACCGGAAATGAGCCCGAATGGAGGGAAGTGGGTCTCTGGCTGCCAATGCTCCTTACAAGCAATTCTAGCAGCTGGGCAACATGTGTGACCTTTCAAACACACTGGGAACCAAATTCTAACCTGTGTCATTCCTAGGGACCTGTCTTTGGCGGAATCTGCCTGGAGTACCTGGAAGCTGCACTCCTTGCACATTGTGTCCAATGATGAAATGCCAACTCCCAGGACAAGTTCTCAGGGCCCTTGCTGAAGCAACATACGCAGGACTCCCTGCAGTGTCCTCATGATGAACAACCCCCTGGCCAAGAATCTATCGCTTGGGGAATTTAAAACTAGACTGGACCAAAAGTCCATAGGGTATACAACAGGGAGAATCCGCTTTGTTCTCAGGAGATAGACTGGATGGGAACCCAATTGGGTGTTAGGACTATCTGACTACCTAGGTGGGACCAGCCTAAGGATCTCACCTCTATGCCTCTCCCACTTCAGAGCTGCTGCGGTTTCCAGAGTCTAGTAGTGCTACTGCACACAGGTTACTCAATGCCAAACTAACGAGTGGGTAGGGGAAGTGAGTAAACACCACCCAGCTATGAGGCTCTGTCCCTCACTCAGCCCTGGCGTGTCTCTGTTGCAGTCAGTGGAGTTACCCCAGGGCGAGTAAGTTCTACAGGAATCTAGCAGTTAGCGCATACAGGAGTCAGGACTCCTGGGTTCTATTCCTGGCTGTGCTACTGGCAAATCCGATCCCTCTTTGCACCTCAGTTTCCACAGCTGGGGGACAATGACACTCCTTCCTTGTGGGGGAGGTTTCATTAGTGCTTGGATGTGTCTAGCGCCTCCCACCCCAGGACAGTGATGAGGAAAATGGAATACCCGAAGCATGAGCAACATCTGACGCCAGCCATCCCTGACTAAGGCGCAAAGCCCGCCTCGCTTCAGCAGTGCTCTGATTTCGCGCTCAAACAAACCGCCTGCCATTTTGCTACTTGCACGGCCTGACTTGCCTACTGAATTGCCTGGGGCCGTTCACATCACCCACGCTGGTTGGCTGCAGCGTAGCTCTGAAAGGTCCGTGTTTCATTCTCCATAGATGGCAGAGTTCGACAGCTTTGCAGACAGCTGCAGCAGGAGACGCATCACTCCTTATAAATTAAGCTTGAGTCCTGCTGTGTGGATGCACATAACAACTGGGCAGCAAAATGGAGACTAAGAAAGGACGACAGGTTCCAGGCGCCTGGAGTCGCTTCGAGGGTCTGATAGAAGGGTGGGCAGTGAGAAAAATAATCCAGATGTAATAATTTTTTGCACCAAAGATGCTGTAAATATTCCCTTGTGTTGTGGGGCGAAGGAACTCGAATCCTCTTATCTCAGTATCAGCCACCGAGCCTCCTTTATCTGAAAATGATGATTTTTTTGGCAAAGTCTCTCTCTTGCTGCTTCTTTGTCTGTTAATCTGCCTCTGTCTCTTTATAGAAGAGAATTACAGAGGCTGTTCAGAAGTCTGCTTGCTCATCTGTCTTTGAACCTGGTTGGCAACATGTGATTAGCAGAATTGAGCAAATAGCAGAGAAAGACATTTCTGCAAATACTCTTTCAAATTTGAAAGCAAATTTTGATCTGGCAGCATGTGCATCTCTTTTGTGCTAACTCCCCACCAGCATTCCAGCGTTTGCTCTTTGCAAGCACAAATATGCATGAAAAGCAAATTTTGAGCTGGAACATTCATGAAGGGCAAAATTTATTCCACTGTAAAATTCACAAATTTACAATTTGCTGTGCATTGATGACTTTTCTATGTCATCCAATCAGGAGTGAGAAGCAATACCGTGTGACTTAGGTAACGTTTCAACACAGCATGAATTTTGAATTGCAAATATTCTCAGTGGATGACCTGCAAACCAAGAGTTACTGACTGTAGGAAGGTGAGAACCCTCTCCCTGTCCATAAAATGTTATTCAGTAATCGCAGGAAGTTGCACACATCCTGTTTCCGCAGAGCTCTGACCCAGACGTGTTTTCTGTTGCATCCTTTTGTGCCAAATGGCCTTTCCAGCAGTTCTGGGACTTTAACCCATTGCTACAAATGTACGCGGCGGGATCATTAATTAAAACTGAATCGCTCCGCTGGCGGCTATGTGAATTGGCTACTGTGATGAGTTACATCAAGTCTCTGTGGGGTGACCCCTGAAGTGCCCTCAATACCTTTTACTAGAGCTCCACATTGAAAGATTGACTGGTAATTAATTTTGCAACTGCAGAACAGGGGCTGGGGGAGTCCATCCCATTGCTGGTTCACAAACAGCAAGTGTTAGTGTTATCAGTGTTAACGCTCCTTCTAGTGTTATCAGCGTTAACGCTCCTTCTAGTGTTAACCAGTATGTTGCCCTTGGTGGCATGTGGCCCTGCATTGGATGGACGGACCAGCGTTGGAATGAAGCCTGTAAGGGCCACCCTCAGGGTGAAGGGAAGCACATTCTTCTGGCCAGGTGGGATGGGACAGCGGGGTCCTTCTGCTTCATCCACCATGTGACAGGGTTAAAAAGAGACTTTCCCTGGGGCAGGTTATTGCTTTTCTGCTACTGCAGCGTTTCTTGGCACTTCCTCTGCAGCCTCTGGAGGGCGACTCGATAGGCCAGCCGCTACTCTAACCCCGTCTGGCAATTCTGTCTAGGTGCTTCTCTGGCCCTCCCCTCCCCATAGTGTCTGAGCACCTCTCAAGCAGTGGGTTTTGTCCTCACAATGCCCCCGTGAGGGAAGTATTATCCTCATTTCCTAAATGGGGAACTGAGACATGGGGTGGACTTCATGACTTCCCCAAAGTTACACTGGAAGTCTGCAGGGTGGAGCCAGAATATGAACTCAGGACTCCTGACTCCTAGCCCAGTGTCCTCCCTGCTAGAGTCCACTTCTTCCGGCCTTCTGCTCTCCCTGGGTCAGTCTGAAAATGCTCTAGCAATGCTGCCAGGAGCTCTGTCCTTTCCCCTCTTCACAATGCCAGTCCCAGGTCACCTAGGTGCTCACAGTGCTACTGGGGAGCCGGGGAGTGCTGCAAAGCTAAGGGCTTGTCTACACAGAGAAGCGATTGTGGAATAAAGTAGGGTGTACATTTAAAGCCCTAGAGCTATTCTGGAGAACCTCCTCATGTGGACACTCTTATTCCAGAATAGCTGTAGTGGCACAGTTGTTCCAGAATAGTGATGCCAGTCAATTTATAGACAAGCCCTTCGCCACTAGGGCAGTCAGATGTCCCTTCCTCATTACACTGGCAGCTTTAGTACGGCAAAAGAGACTTTAAAAAATGCAGCTGTTTTACAATTCAGACTCGATGAGCATCCAGAATCCGGGCTACAAGTTTAAAACACCGATTACTTTCTGCGGAACACTTAGAAGAGTCTAATTCAATTGGCCATATGGTCCTGGTCTCCCTCCAATCTACTTTGCCCATCCCTGGGGCATATTAAAGGGAAAGGGGAGGGGGAAATTGAAAAAATGTAAATCACATTTTAATAGACTCATAAAAATACACAAAGTGATGACCGAGAAAACTTATCAGATTTTATGGGCATGTGCATCGCTCAGCAGAATATGGAAATGCCACTCAAATGGCAAAGCTCCCCTTACAGAAAATTTCACAACATAATCCAATTTATACCTTTTGCTAGACAGAACAGCCAGAGTAGATCAAGCCTTATACATCACTGTCACCTTGATTTCCTGTGTGTGCCAGTCAACGGGAGCAGCAGGCTGGCATGTGTTGCCACTTTACATGTCACAGTAATTAAATAAGCCCAGATGATAGCCCCCTGTAAGAGCAAAATGGTAGGGTCGTTACATGGCGTGTGGTTTGAATACTGACTGGTGTGAGTTTAGGGATGATCTTCCTAACTCCCATTACCCTCTGCTGCACTCACAATAAAAGATATTTAAAATAAATAAATACATAAATACACACACAAACATCCTCACTCCATGGAATAGATAAAGTTTAGTGCAGCGTAATTGCTGCTTGATAATTACTTTCAGTCTCAGAGTTCAGTTTCAAGGTCACTGGGTCAAACACCGACCAAGAGTGGAACAGGAGCGCTAGTATAAATCATTTTATGATGAAAAGAGCTGGTTGCGGCTGACAGGAGACGACGTGGGTTGGCTTTTTCAAGTTGAGCCCGGCCGTCTATTCAGACGACAGGATCATTAGGGTTTGCTAAGTGTTTTGAAGACGGAAAGTGCCGTATAGTGCCCAGCATGATGAAGCATCCCTGTTATTTTAATCCATCCTACTGTAAGAGGTCATGAACTCACGGCAGTGAGTTGGAAGGTGCGTGGGAGCAGTGGTTGGCATGCTCAGAAAACAGGGCTTGCTCTCTTAGACTGTAAGGCCAGAAAGGACCATCATGATCATCTAATCTGACCTTCCACACATTGGAGGCCACAGAATTCCCGCCCCCCTCTCGTGGGGCCTGAGCCAGGGCTCACTGAGGTCAATAGGAGTCTAGCTATTGGGCATCAGACCAGGCACTTAGTATTTTCCAAGAAACATCTCATCTATCCCATTCAGCACTATGGTCATGGAGCACCTCAACGTTCTACCTACTGAATAAGCTATACCACAAATTTCTGGGTCTCACATAGCAGTCCCCCATCCAAGCTCTGTACTCTCCCAGTATGGCTTAGCTTGGGATAGCTTCTAGGATTCATTCACAGGGAAGTACAGGTCCCTGAAATCCCAGCCCTACAATCCCCTCTCACCCAAGGCAGCAGATACATCTGCCAGCTGCCTCCTTGCAGGCAACCGGTCTCAGACTCTCGAGGCTCTGTTTAACAAAGCGGCATGCAGTTTATGAAACCTACTCAGTGCTCAAACTACCATCCACCGAGAGCTGCATCCCCCTGCCCGGTTACCCAAAGGGCTCTATAGCTGTGTGATAGTCAGGAAGTTGTGATCCCCAATTCATCTCCTAAACCCCTTTGGACTCATCAGTTTCCCTGGGGACTTGCAATGACTGCAATATCTGGGATTTCCATGCGGTACTGTCAACCCCAACCATTCAAACATCAAGAGCGAGCCCCCCCTTAAACCACAAGATTGGCTTATAAATCACGAGATTTTAAAAAATAACCAGCGTGGGGCAGTTTTTATTTTGCCTTCTGTTTCACGAACCGTTCTCAAGCTTTCTTTCCACCACCACCGTTGGGGTAGAATCTTTTTATTTTTTGAAATGCGAGCTGAGATTCTCACATGATCCCCAAAGTTGGGGGCTTTAGTAGAAATAGGTAACAGCACAAGAGCTGGCAGCATTCTGCCCATTAGCTTTGGGGGAGGGGGTAGCAAGAACTCCGACCTGTGCCCACATGCCAGCGGGCCAGGCACGAGCCACACGCTGTCAGCACTCATCTTTATTGTGTTTTTATCTCTAATGCCAGGAAGAAAACCTGGCCCATGTGGAAATATCATTCATCCCATCAAACGGAATGTTATGGAGAGCTGTCACTCAGCGCCAGCAGATAAGATGACACACTAGTGACTTCCCCCTTGTGTTCTCTTAGTAACAAGTAAATGCACTGGCACATCTTGCCCTGGCTTGAATCAGGTTCTTGTGTGATCGCTGTGATTGGGGCAGGTGGGCGGGGATGGCAAAGTGACGGGGGAGGGGGGCAGCAGGGAGACCAGCAGGAGAGGGAGGGTTGAGTGAAGCGAAAGAGGTGGGAGAGAGGGATGGAAAGGGCAGGGCAGAGGCGTGTATGTGTGTGTACATTACACCTGCTACTGCATGGAGTCAGTAATGCTCCGCTGTGTGCCATAGCCCCCGTGCTGCTCACAGTCGAGAGAGTTTACTTTAGCTGAGCCGGCAGGGGCCTGTTCTTTCAGGTAGGCGAACATGACCTTTATCCCTGATGTAGCTGTGAAATTCTGATTGGCCATGATGGGCAGGATCGTGACCACTGTGAAATCCCAGGGCACCCGCATTTTGTGACTATGTGCGCATGCACATACGCACAAGCAGGCGTGCACACGCACATGTGCACACATACACAAGCAAGCATGCACAAGCATGCTCACACACGCACAAGCAGCATGCATGGGCAGGTGCACACACGCGCAGAACAGTAGCAGAGGGCACCATCCGGGACGAGATCCTGCATTGCGCCATGCCTGGCTTCGGCAGTTTGGTAAGACCAGATGCTGCACCAGCTAAGTCTGTTTCCCCACTAAACCCACTGCCAGCCTAGATCAACAGCACCTATCCTTTCTCCCCACGGTTATTTCCTGAAAGTGCTTGCTCCTGCGGTCTTTGAGACAGCCGCCTCTGCTGAGCTGGGAAGCGGGGAGTAACACACAGCATCAGGGGGTTTGATTCCTTCTTGTTCCAATAAATAGAATTTACTCTTTGCAAGAACTCTAAGCCCCAGTTTCCCCAGGCCAGCGGCTCCCGAACACGTATAGTGATTCAGCCTCCCTCTGTGCCCTGTGCTCTGGCTGCCAGTTGGTGCGTGTGCGAATACCACCCCTCCTGCTCCTGTGCAGTGCCCTGCCCTGCCCTGGCTTCGCGCTTTGTGCCGGAGAGGTGACTTTCACCCTCTTTCTGCACCTGAAGGGGCTAACATTATAACACTAGCCCTATGGATGCTGCAAAGTCAACCCCAGAAGCACCCGTCTAGGTATTTAGGGGGGGATGAGGAAATAAACATGGCAGCACTCATGCTGGCTGGGTGACAGGCTGGGACACAGACCGGAATATACCATCCTGATCGGCTGGTCACTGGTCAGCCTGCCCATCTCCAAAGTCCAAATCTAGTGCGAGCACCTGGGGCAGCCTCTTCTATTCTGAGGCAATTGCAACAGGTTCTTCAAAGCAAGAGGGAGGACTGGATTTGCACAGCACTGAAGGCGAGCGGATCTTTGTGGAGAAGCCCCAGACTGGCACTATTGAGCTTACGGTGAAAGCCACACCAGGAGGAAGCACACACCTCTCTGCCTACATCTCACCCCCCATGAGTATTGAGTTCAGGCCATGCAACAGATCACAAAGTGCCTTTCTTTGGCACAATGAAAACTTTTCCTGCATCAGCTTGTGCTGTCTGGGTAGATGTCCAAACAGCACAATGCAGGACTTAGCATTCGCTCTGAATTAATGATACAGCCTCAGCCCAGAGTGAATATTTAGCATGCCAGTAGGCTGAGAGTCCCGGAGATAGGAAAACGGAGCTGTCTGAAGGGGATGAAGTGGTAAGATCCTTGCCCCCTTTGCCTGTTTTATTAATCTCACTAGAGACACAGCTGCGCCTTCTTGGTTTCACATCAGTCTCTTCATCAACAGTCTGCTCACATTTAGAGCCAAAGAGAGGGAAGTTATTAAAATAAATGTGGCGAAAGTTTATCTCAGGCCTACAGGACCCATGATCAATGTAGCGCAATGGAGGGGAAAGAATATTTACAGTTCCTGTCGCTACACTTTAATAAACTTGATGAATCCATTCAGTGGAAGTTGGAATTTGGGCCATAATCTCACCGGCAGGAGAGGGGGAAAGGAGCCATTCTCATACATTTAACGCCAGAATGCACCTCAACATTTGCAGTATCTCTAAAGTTGCCTTCTTAGATGTCATTCCGGAGCTGCTGAACCAAGGGGCTCAGAACTGCAGGCACAGGTTGTGCCTTCAAAATTTTCACACGTAGGTGTCTGTTTTTCAAAGTGACGGTGAGATTTTTTGAGACTCCTAAAAGGGCCTGGACTGCAGAGAGCGGATGCTCAGCATGGCTGAAAATTTGGCCTCTTTGAGGCATCATCAGCTGGGCAGCCAAAAATGGAACCCCTTCCCTTACCCCCCAAATCACTAGCCACATTTGGAAACATAGGCACAGAGGTTTGAAGTTAGGCATCTAAATTCAGATTCGGCACCCAGATAAAAGTGGCTTGATCTTCAGAAGTAGTCAGCTCCCACCTCTCTTGCTGTGATCCGTGGTAGCTGAGGGTGTTCGCAGTTTCTTAAAAATCATGACACTTAGTTAGGTCCCTAACTATGGATTGAGGTGCCCAGGATTGAAATGTTGAGTCTAAATAGCTAGTAATTGTAGGCCTCGGCATGGGGAAACGTAGGCCTTGGAGAATTAGCCACACAGGCCAGAAGTCTCTCCGCCACGCCTGCCTAGGCGCGCACAAAGCACAGCAGGATCTGATTTCGGGGGTGGTTGTTCCTCCACTCCATGGTCTGATCCTGTTTCTCCCAGCCAAGTCTGCAGCTTCCTTTGCTGCTGCGCTCACCTGCCAGCTGCCACTAGCAGATTCCCTGAGTGGGTGGGAAACGCTGTCAAAACTTGCTTCATCTCATTGTCAGGAGAGGAGCACGAGCCCGTGCGTCAGGAGGAGGCTGAAGTACAGAGCCGGGGACGGCTTTAGCCTCACACACAGCGCTCTCAGCTAGGTTACAACCTGCAGTACAATGGGTGGAAAGCTGGCCGGGCAGTTCCAGTGGCAGACTCTTGCTGTCTACCCAGGCCTGCGGGACTGAAAAATAACATGTGCACGCAAGGTTACTTATGAGCAAACAGGTCAGTGGGGCAGGTCAGCTCTGGGGTCTGCCCACCTCTCTAACACAGGCCACAGGAATTCCCTCTGTTAGCTCCTGTTTGAACTCGAGCAGAAAAACATCCAATATTCACTTAAAAATTCCCAGTGCTGGAGAGTCCACCACCACCATGACCCTGGGTAAGTTGCTCCACTGGTTAATTACCCTCACTCGCTGTTATAATGTACGCCTTATTTCCAGTCTGAATTTGTCTAGCTTCAACTTCCAGCCATTGGCTTATGTGATAACTTTCTCTACAAGACTGAAGAGCCCGTTCTCAAATATTTGTTCCCCAGGCAGGTGTTTATAGACTGTGATCAAGTCACCCCTTAACCTTCTCTTTGTTAAGCTAAATAGATGGAGCTCTGGAATCTGTCAGGTTTCTAATCCTTTAATCATTTTTGCGGCTCTTCTCTGAACCCTCTCCAATCGATCAATGTCCTTCTTGACTTGTGGATACTGCACTAGACACAATATTCCAGCAGTGGTCGCACCAGTGCTAGATATGGAGGTAAAATAACCTCTCTGCTGCTACTCGAGATTCCCTTATGAATCCAGTGATCACATTAGCTCTTTTGGCCAGTGTGTCACACGAGGAGCTCACCTTCAGCTAATTATCCACCACACTCTCCAAATCCTTTCCAGAGTCCCTGCTTCCCAGGGCAGAGTCCCCCATCGTGTAAGTATGGCCGACATTCTGCGTTCCTAGATGCACATGGAGCCATTAAAACACAGATTGTTTGCTGGGGCCCAGCTCACCAAGCAGTCCAGATCGCTCTGTATCAGTGACCCGTCCTCTTCATTATTTACCCCTCCCCTAATCATTGGCTCATTTGGAGTTTCTCAGTGAGGATTTTATGTTTTCTTCCAAGTCACTGATAAAAGTGTTAAACAGTGCAGGGCCAAGAACCGATCCCTGCGGCACTGCACTGAAAACGCCCCCACTTGACGATGATTCCCTGCTTATAATGACGATGTTTGGAGAGCTGCCAGCGCTTTGCCAGGGGCGATAACCCCCGGGGACAGAGTGCTACCTCACTCCCCGTAGCTGAGAGCAGGAGAGAAGAAGCAGGAGGAGCAGCGAGAGAGGGAATGCCAGGGAGTGATAACTAAAACCCATTTCCCTCTCCCCACTTCCCTCCATTCCCTGGCTGTCTGTCGGATTCCCACTGTTCAAACTGGGGACGGGTGGATACAATTCCTCCTGGGCTGGGCAGAGAGCAACATAAGCTTCTCCAACCAAGACAGCAAGACTGGATGCCTGGATGGGACTTTCTGTGCACAGAAAATCTACGCCAGCGGCTAGGTCGGCACAGCTTTCTCACACCCCTGAGCGCCATAGCTATGCTGACCTACATTTTAAGTGTAGACTAGGCCTAAGGCACCTTTATACCCCTATAATTGCCCCATGCGAGGGGCTGCGCTGGTAAAAAATCACCCCCTCACCGACATAGTTATAGTGATAGAACTTTTCTAGTGCAGACCAGGCCTAGGAGATTTGAGTGCCCAGATCCAGACCCAAATTCCTTCAAAGGTTTTGCAAATACCAGCCTAAATGCCTCCTGTCTCACAGAGCAGTGAGCGAACCCTCCTCTCTCCGAACTGCGTAAGACTGAGGCTTGCGTTCCTGTCCCATTCAGTTGGACACTCCTGAAGGGACAGCGAGGTGAGAGGGTTGTGGGTGAGGAATTTTCCCAGGGATGATGCTCCAGCTTTGCAGCCTGGCTACTGGAGAGGCTCAGAATTTTGCCTTTGGAAATATTTTCAGTTGAAAAAGGGTCTTTTTCTTCTAAACAACAACAACTAAATAATTTATTTCTAAATTTTCCATTTGTTCAGTGAAACCCCTCAAATTTCCCAGATGTTGACATTAAAAAACTACATTGGTTTGTGTTTTTTCCCCCAGCACAAAACTGGAACATTTCCATGAAAATTTAAAACACCCCCAACCAAGTTTGTCTTTGTTTCTGCTCCCAATTCTTTTGTGGAAAATACAGTTTTCCGACCAGCTTCACTGTCTACTAGTCAAGATAGTTACCTACCTGTTGAGAGGCACAGCTCATCAAACAGAGACGTGTGCAGCCCTGTGGAATCAGTATTAGAAAATAGAAAAACTTGAATCTTTCCTCCCGTGAGTGATCCTTACTAGCAACAGATGAAATTCATCCCTGTGCAATGAGACAATACAAGGTCTATGCACCCATAGGGCTAGAGTGGGTCTTACGTGGTACCTAGGCCTTGTAGGGCTGAAGTAGGGCTAGGCCTAGTGCTGGCCCTGGAGTGAATTTCTCTCCAATGGACCACTTGCATGAGTACAGATTGCTCATAAAAGTAAGGTGTGCAAACTTCAGCCCCCAATTAGTATGCAGTAATGCCATTCTCCCTGCTTGTGAGGATAAATGGCCCAGGGTGTCTATAGGGCTATAGATGTGCTGAGTATTATTAATAATAATAATTTAGCTGGTTACTGTCAGCGGTAAGAAAGAAAATGTTTGGTGGCTTGACACGAGTGAGAGGGAACAAAAGGAAGGTGTCAGGTGGGTGAGCTGGGAAAGTTCACGCCTATAATTGCTCTCTAATTGTTCTGCCTTGCAATACATCCCTCTCCTGAGTGTGTTTTGTTCTAACGCGCACAGAGAGCAGCTATTTTGTCGAAGAACTTAATTTTTGCCATTATGTCGTCTGGCACAGTCCAGCTCTGAGTAGTTACCACCTATTATCTGTCTGCTATAAAGCTAATATTGACACAGAGGTCCTTGAGGCATTGGCTTTGGGAAACTGCCAGGGAGGCTGGTTTCAGGCAGAATAATTAGTGGGCACAGATGCACACATACGATACCCTTGACTGGTGTGCTGCCTTTATTCACAAGGATGTACGTAGGGGTCAGTTTTGAGTTTTTTCTTTTCAAAGTGCTTGCATTTAATACCTGGCTCTGAGCAGTAAGGATTTTCAGTCTGAAATTTGGTTTGCATAGAGAGAGCCTCATCTGAGCTCCACCATTAGGATCTTAAAGCACTTTACAAGCATTAACTAATTAACTCTCTTAACAGCCCATGCTTTAAATTAATTCCCCCCTGTGCACAATAGGGACGCGGTCAGTGTACAAATCACATTTCCATCGGGTTTTGGTTTACCTACTGTTGGTACAAATAACACCTAAGAGTATTCGGACGGAACGAGATTAGAGAGGAAAGAATCCTGAGTAACTCTCACTTTTGCTTCTACATCCTCTGGTTTAAATGCAGAGGCAGAGGGAATTATGCGGGGCACAGTGCTCTGTGGGTAATAACTGGGAAGGACGGGGAGTCAGCCAAGGCATGGCACTGAGAAAGTTACAACGCTCAGTTCCCTTCCTCTCCACCACCCCAAACCCCACCCAGTAACAAAATAAACAAACTGTCCAATCCAGGGCCTGGGATGGTCAGACACGTTGGAGCCCGGCTGCCTGGGAGTCCCCATTGGGTTTCTCCTTTTACTGACTGATCCACTGATCCCTCCCCTAATTCCAGTCCCTGCTTCAGGGACGCATGGCAGAATGGAGTCAACAAAGACGCTGATTTTATTTACGTGGTTTTGAAATCCGCAGAGCGAAGGAGTGTTTCCCGCAGGCTGGTGCCAGTCTCTGTTGAATTCTGGATAGGAGCTAGGTATTATTATCCCCGTTGTGCCTGTCCGTCCTCTCCCAAACTCACCCCGCTCGTCTCTTGGCCACCTTTGTTTCATCCTGTATAAGGATTGCGAGGTCTGTGGGGCAAGGACCGTATCTCTTTCTCGGCCCTGGAAGGCACTTCGCCCACTGCCGGGCACTGCAAACGAATCATTGTTACAGTACCTCACAGCATACCGTAGGGCTCCACGTTATGGTCGCGCCGCGGAGGGCCCGGCCTCACCTTTTGTGGAGTTTGGCACCGTGATGGAGATTTTCCGAGGCAGAGAGGGCAGGTAGGCACGCAACGCCCTTGGACAGTCAGGGGGCGTTGGGCTCATAAAGCTAGTGCGTGCCACTGACCATCTCCCCTGGGTGCTGCCTAGAGGGGGACGTTAAGACCTGCATTTTCCAAAGGGGCCTCTAATTCTGACCCCATTTTGGTGTCTTTGGGTCGTCTTCTCAGCCGTGCTTAGCCACCCCCGCCCCTTGTCGAATGTAATGGGAGCTGTGGGTGCTCAGCACTGCCTGAATGTCAGCCCCTCTCAAGGTGTCTCGAACTGAGCACCCAAAAGTCAGCACCTAAAACCAGAGGCTACTTTGAAAAATGTGGGCCTGACTGACAAGAGCCAGGGCTGTGCGCAGTTCCCAGCCACGCCTGGGCTGGAGAGCAAGACCCTGGAGCCAGGATCCCGCTGCAGGAATTCTTTCCACAGGAGCGATTTCCTCATGCAACGTGCTTCTCTCCTGCTCGGCATCGCAGCCGGCAGCAGCAATCTGTTCTCTCGCGCCCTCGTTTTTTAACCGTCACGTGTACACAAACACCCAGAGGCAGAAGCTGTTTTCACCAACACTTGGTCTTGCCTTTTGGATTTTTCCAAAGAACCGATGACTTCTCCCTAAAGCCTGGTGAGTCTGTAACGGACCCGAGACATTCTCCCTGCGGCTCAGCGAGTGCTGGGTATAGCAGTGGGTGAAACCGGCCAGGTGGGTAGCGGGGGCCGCAGGACAGACCCGGAGAGACAGTCAGGACTGCGCACTGGGAATTCGGGTGCTCGCTGCAGAAGGGTGACTCCTCAGGGCAGGCGTTTCTCTCCGGAGTGGCCCAGTGCCCGCCATAGCTGCAGTGCTGCAGGAGGGGCTGGCTTTCTGCTGCTGCTGCTGCTTAACTTGTGGCTGCTTCTCTCTCTCTGGAAATGACCCTCTACAAGATTTTAAAAAGCGAGGAATGCTTTTGGGGACCCAGCTTGAGACCCCTGACAACACCCAGAAAGTGCCAAGCATCCACCTTCGGTGACTCAGCCCCTCTAAGGCATTTCAAGTTGCGTACCTGACACACACAGCCTCTTGCTTTGGGAAAAGCCTAGGGTGACCAGACAGCAAGTGTGAAAAATCGGGACAGGGTGTGGGGGGTAATAGGAGCCTATATAAGAAAAAGAACCAAAAATCGGGACTTTCCCTATAAAATCGGGACATCTGGTCACCCTAGAAAAGCCCAAGAATGCTACAGGTTCTTTGGGAAGCCAACGTGTATCCCTTTGTCGGATCGTGCAGGGCAATGGAGTGGGGATATGAACCCAAGTTCCTTGGCCCAAGGAGCTGGCAGTCTAAAGAGACAACATAGGAAGGAACCCGGGGCTTGGGATGTAGTGAAATCCTGTGTTAACATCACCACTGGAGGATAGTTATGTCCTATGTCCTCAGCTCTATGGTCTCACCAAATATCGCTTTGCTTGGAGCATCCTACAGAATTCAGGGCCAAGTTTGCAACCACTCTCAAGGCATTTTCTGCCCTGGCCACTCTTTTTGCAAGTGCAAAAATCACACGCACACTTGTGGTGCTCACAGATCAACTGCAGGTGGAGATGCTCAGCTACAGAGCTATGGACCTGATCTGCACCTGCTTTGATAAGCTGTAGCCCTCACTGTCCAGTGGCTGCAAGACTCAAACTATCTTATTTATACAGATAAAAGGGCGCGAACTTAACAAGATAACAAAAGGAAGCAGAACTGATAAGTTTGCCTGGGGCTAGACATACATATCTTATTTCCCTACTAACTATTACCGACCATTAGCTTAAGTGGACCCATTGTTTCATATCTTAATGTTTCTCTTCCTGACAACTATAGTTCAACATTCCTTATTCCTGCTTAAAGAAACAGACAGCATTTCTTTAATCCATTCTGTTTTTACAATATAATTCATTCTACTTTCACAATATATATATAGGAAAAGCACATTGTTTTATCCACCCAGTGTTTTTTAAGTCATTTGCAAGTCAATATTTAATATTGTTTATAGATATATATAAACACACACATTTGTATGCGCACACACACACACACACACACACACATTTAAATATATAAACTCCAGTGTGTTTTTCAGCAGGGAAATCATCAGGAGCTGGTAATATTCCCGGAGTCTTTTCATGTCTAACTTGCTACTTCTCTGGCCCACCTGGAGTAAGTTAGCTTGGAACCAGCAGGGGAAAAAACTGCTACTGTCTTAAAGCTGATTTACCTTTTGAGCTGTAAAGCTCAACGTTTGTGCCTGTGCAGACTGTCTGGTGCTGTTCCCCAGGGCTGTGATTTAATGTTTGTTTAGAGATAATTTCACTGGCCTCTGAGTTTACAAGCGGCTGCAGCTCCCATGTACTGGAAAGCTGAGTACACGGTGTGTATGGAGGGGTTGTTTACTGCTGCCTATATACTCAGGAAGCAATAGAATAATCATTGCAGTATATTACATGGGGGGATAATCCTTTATTTCCATCCTTTTATAAACTCCTGCTCAGGGTCAACTATTGTTGTTGTGATTTACCAAAGGGTTCATCTTTTGGCAGGCGAGTTCCATCTCGGTGTCTAAAACAGCAGGGACTGACGGGGAACGTGATGCCTGCCCGCAGATAGGGAAGGGTTTTGGGTGCAAAGCGGGGAAGGGAATTATTTGAGGATTATTACTAAGCGTAATGAGGTGAAATTCAGAGAGGGGGATTTAGGCCGAGTAGCTGAGAAATACGCTAATAGGGAGATGCACTCGAGAGTGGAACAGTTTCTTAAGAGAAGTGGTGAAAGCCCTGTTGCTAGGAGGATGATACAATAATTGATGGATAGCGGAGAAGCCTGGTTCACTGCCCACTGAAGTCAGTGCAAAGACTCATTGACTTCAGTGGGTGCTGGTTTGGGCATTGGAGGATTAGTGGCTTGGCAGACTAGAAAATGGAAGATGGTTCTGGCCTGGAGAAAAGCATGGGGCATCAAGGTTGGCATTGCTGGCAGATGGAGGGAGGGTGACGTGATAGAGGCTAGATCAGCTATTGGAAAGTGACAATATGACGTGATGGTTTGATTGCGTTGTGCAGCACCTCCAGTACCGCAGTGAGGGATGATGCTTTGGAGTGACAATTAGTTGTTGTTGTGTGTTTTTGGAGGGTGTCCAGGGGATTTAAAGCTGAGCCTGGAGCTTCGAGGTCCCCTTGCTGGTCTCTTTCTCCTTCAAAGGTTTTACATGGCTGTGCAAGTGAGGGGGGCGGGACACGGCCTTAAAGTTTGAAAAAGTGGTCAGTGGCTCAATCCAAAACAGAAATAGAAGTTGAACAACGACGCCTTTTGCTGTAGGATGCAACAGGAGCCATCTCCTTGCCCCCCAAGACCTGCAGTAGGTGATTCTTTCAATTTTAGTGCTGGGGAAATTAGAGCTGGTCTCACATTTTCCATCTTTTTTTTCCCCTAATGGATTTTTTTTGGACTAAATGGAATTTTTCACAGGAAATGTCAGTTTTTGTCGATATTTTTGGGGTTTTCATCTTCCCCCTCCCCCAAATCATTGCCTGACTGGCTCTTCTGGGAATGCCCATGTATTGATTTATTCTTTTGTTCAAACGTCCAGATGCCTTTGTTAAAAACCTGTTTGCATGAGATCAAAAATGGCAAGATACTTTGGTGACTGGTAGCAAAAGAGGGAATTTGAAACAAGACATAGGCCCACCCCAAGGAGAATGGAAAGTGCCACCCCGACACAAGGCAAACGATAAAGGCAGAGGCAGCAAGCTGCTCTCAGGCAGCGCTATCACTCAGATATCACGACCATAATGATAATAAGGGACAGTTCAATATTAAATATGCAAATGCAAACAGATGGTGCTGAGGAATGACTGGCGGCGAGGGAGGGAAAGAAAACGAAATGGGGAGAATGCTTTTCCTGAGCATCGTTCCTGGCAGAAGCCATGATCACAATTCAACATCCCATGAGACCAATTCATTGGGGAGAAAGGTCAGCAGGTGGTGTGAGAAAAGTGGCAGGTGCAAGAGAGCACCGGGGGAACACGACTGCTCATCTTGCACACCGGTGCTCTGTTGGAAAAGTGCATTGTTTTATCCACCCCGTGCTTCTGAAGCCATTTCCAAGTCAATATTTAATATTGTTTATTGGTTGGTGCTAGCAGCTCCCTGGCCCTTTCTCCCTGTGATCGCTTGGCTCTGCTCTTTATTAAACACTTCCCCGTTTTGAAAAGGAAAAAGCCACGAATAAGCAGGGCAGGAATGAACTGGGAAACACACACACAGTCCTCTGTTAGTATAAGTTGCCTCGTGACACAAGAAGGGGACATTCAATGAAATGGAAAGTAAGTACATTTAAAATTATAAAAAGAAACACGGTCGCACATTATAAGAAGGTTTGTAAATAGTTTATTAAGAGTTATTACATGACTAATAGATGTTTTAATAAATGGTTAATCGATTATCATCAGCAGGTCACTAGATTCCTTACAACCGTGGCTTATAACCATTTAGAACACCATTTACTGATATGCTTATGATTGAGATTCTGTAACAGCTAATCATTATGTCAGTAACATGCTTATAATATCTATGAATCATTTACAAACTATTTATAACATACCCTTAATATAAAGTGTGATTGGAAATGCTTTTTCTGCACAACACACAATTAACCGTGGAACTCATTGTAACAAGATATACTTGAGGCTAAGAGTTTAGTAGGATTCAGAAAAGGACAGGACATTTATGTGAATAACAAGAACACGTGGAGTCACAATAAACAATAACAACAACTTGGGATCTAAAACCTCCTGCTTCAGGGCATAAACCAACCTCTAAGTAATGCAGTCAGGAAGCAATTTTCCTTATGGGCATCCTACCCCATAACTTCAGAGTTTCTTATACCTCCCTTTGAAGCAGCTGCTACTGGCCACCATCAGAGACAGGATACAGGGCTGGAGGGACTTGATCTGGTGTGGCAGTACTTGTGTTCCTATCTTCTCAAGCATCTCTTCCACAATGGCCTTTCAGGTTCTTTCCCAGCAGCCATCATGCACACCGGCCCGAAAAGTATTTAATGAATGAATTAATCCATTGTTAATGTGACTATTGCACAGTGTTTCACTGAATGTGGTGCTTGGGGGAGTTAACAGACTGACACATGTGGAGGAGGACAGTCTGGATAGTAGCAATGCAAGCTCTCCTCACCCTGCCTCAGCTCTCAGGTAGAGAACTGGACCTCTTTTAGGGATGACAGAGAAGTTCAGTGTCTACGGTTCATTCAATCCTTGGCGTATCTGTTGAGAATGCCAACAAAGCTAGCTAGGAGTAACTGGCATCTAACTAGCTAGCTGGCTAACTAACTGAGACAGTTGCTTTTGTGATGTGGGCCCCCTGAATGCCTGGGAAACAGACCTAGGCAAATCTGCTCATTTTTGGTTAGCTAGAACCGGGTCAGCTGTTTCCCTGTTTGTTGCATGGTACATTTTGCCCCCTTCACCCTCTCCAGGCGTGCCCTACCCCTCTGTGTTCATTGGCGGGAATGGTGACATTTCACCTTGGATCAAATTTGCATATTCTTTGACCAGATTTGTTCATTCATGAAAATCCCCAAGGCAGAAATTTTTGTCTATGCTTTTACGGGGCAAAGATGGAATGTGTGAGTTTCCTGGAAGACGGAAGGTCAAAGAAATCATGATGTGGCCAAATCTTTGTTTTCCCTCCCAACCTTTGTCTACCTGGATGTAAGCTGTTAGGGGCAGGGACTGGCTCTTACTGTGTGTTTGTACAGTGCCTACCACAGGGAGTCCGGTTTTCGTTGGAGCAGCCGGGTGTTGCTTTAATGCAACTAATAATGATAATAGTATTAATAGTGTTTGCAAATGCGGCCCGTCGTCTGTCTGGTAACATTTAGGCCCAGCATTGCCCATGTCCACAGGTAGCAGGGGTTCTTTTTTCCCCCCACTAAAACTTCTGCAGTGCCCAGCAAAAATCTGTGCTTGGAATTTGGGTGACAGGACCCTGGCTTTTATTTCCCCCCAGGCCCTGTGGCAGCTGCTCTGGACGGAGCGCAGCCTCTTGCATGCCACTTTGATTTCTGCAAATCTGTTCACTTCTCGGGGGGGATCCAGTTGATACAAATCACTTCTCTCCTGACCTGAGTAATGATCGTATTCACGATGACAGTGCGGGTCGCCTTCCATTTCACAAAGCAACAGAAACAGAGGGTCATGGGTGGGGACAGGGAATCAGGCAACACTCTCCAGAAGCAGAAAGAGAACAAGAAAACCAGGAGCACTTCACAGGGCCGCCCGGGGGGGGGCAAGTGGGGCAATTTGCCCCAGGCCCCGGGCCCCGCAGGGGCCCCCACGAGAATATAGTATTTTATAGTATTGCAACTTTTTTTTATGGAAGGGGCCCCCGAAATTGCTTTGCCCCAGGCCCCCTGAATCCTCTGGGCGGCCCTGGCACTTCAGCTGGTGTGTAGTGACGTAGCCCAGCTGAGGATCTTTCATATGCATCCACACAGCTAAGCTAATACTCTCTTGGAGGCGCTCATCATCTCATGTCACATCTTTTTTCCTGGCCTTGATATATGCAGACTTGCCCTGCTTCTATCCAGTCAGAATACTGCTGGAAGGGTCATTTCCCAAGCCCATTGCTTTGACCATGTCACGCCCTGTCTGTGAATCCTTCCCTGCCTCCATCTTCTCTATTGTCTCAAACATGAGCTACTTGTCTTCCCTTTCAAGGCCCTTCCCGACCTGCCCCCATCCTACCCATCGTCTCTCATTCGGTACCGAAATGTTGACTTCCGCCTTTCACCGGCCAGTGGTGTCAGCCTCTGTCGCCCACTTGTTACATTTGACAAACAAGCACCTGTCTTCCATGCCTCATGCCTGGGACAAGCTCCCTGTAAACGGCTGCAAAACGAACTCAGTAACCTACTTCCAAACCCTCCTGAAAACTCTCCTCTGCTGGGAGGCCTAAAAAACACTGAGGGCTATCACGCTGACCATGGTGTTTCCTTGTACTCCCCTGTCTTTCTGTATCCAGCTGTCTCTTGCTTTATACTTACCTTCTAAGTTCGTTGTAGCAGGTTGGTTCTGTGTTTGTACAGAACCTGTCTCAATGGGGTCCCGGGGCCCCTGGCTGGGGCTCTCAGGTGCTATAATAATGAACAGTTAATGTTCTCTGCTGACAGCTAGCTGAGGATATATCCCTCCCTGGGTAAACAGTATGTAAATGTAAGGAGACCAAATCCAGGGCTAGTTTGACTTTGTGTCTGGAGTCCTTTCAGGCTCTGCCGTTCAATTCTGGTCGGGCTGGCTGGGAAATGGGCAGTGGTAACCATAGCCTTGTTTTCAAAATCAAGGGAAACATCGGACGGGAGAGCAGATTGGTTTATTTTCCTTTCTACTGCTAGAGCAAGCAGCCTCTGCTTGTTCTCATTGATGTCTGCTGAACAATCAGCTGGTGTGCTCTCGCTAATCAAGCCAGTCACTTTTTGGCATCTGGTCCGAAGCCCTGCGGCATGCGTAGAGAGACGTCCGTGGTTTTCCGTGGGATTGGCATCAAGCCCTAAGGCATTTGTCACTTATAAAGATCTTCTTGGTCTTGGGCATGAGCCGGGCCTTGTGCAGTGGCTCTGGAGAGGTCTGTTCAGAGAGAGGCTAAGGTCGGGGGTAGGAAGGTTCTTGTAAAGCCGGGCGTGACTCCTCCCAGACGCCGTGGGTTTTTGCATGGCAGGGCTGCTTCTCCTCATTGAGGACAGTGGTCACTCCACAGTCGACAGCAGCAAACGGCTTCCTGGAGCTCACCGCTCCCAGGGGGCAGAGAGCAATAACGGCCGTGCGTGCCTTTCACACCCGAACAGCCATCAGGTTCCCCGGAAAGTCTCAGGAGCCACCCAGCCAACATTTGGTGGCAGGAACAGTAACCGATGCAAAGGAGTTAAAAGTAAAGGCTTCCACTGCAGAGCCTGGTTCTGAGCTACTGGGTGAAGGTGTCTGTCCTGAGCCCTGAACCCTGGGGAAACAGAAGATAAATGGGATATTTAATGAGTGGTTTTAATGGTTCTGGCAGAGGGCATTAATTCTTTTCCTGCATTCCTCAGGTGAACGATACAGCAGCAGCTCCCTCCCTTAGAGAAGAAATGATGATCTCTATTTATCTTGTCTAGCAGCCCAGCTCTGGAAGCATTTTTAATTCAATTTTTCTCTTTTCCCCTCCTTGTCTCCCTAGTTGTAAGTTCCATTAAAATCTGGTTTGCTGGCTGTTTTACAGGAGCCCTGTTCAATGACAGGTGGCAGAGATGAAGCTCACGGTTATTTCTCTTTTCTTTCTCTCTCTTTTGAAGGTCTGTTCAGGCTGAAAACCAGCTGATTAATTGTTATTTTCATTCAAATCCCTGGTTTCTTTCTCTTAATAAAAGAAAGAATGAAAGAAAGAATCTTCCACTTTTTGTAACTGTGTTGTTAGTAATAGTTATGTCTGTGACACTAACGGCCTATTTAATCCAGTCTCTAAATTCTCATTTAGGATGCAGATTCATCAGGTGGATTAGCAAAAAAAAAAAAAAAAAAAGAGAGAGACAAACTGTTGGTCATGAAATTTGCAAACACTGGGCTTGATCTGCATCATGTACAGGTAACTTACAAGTTACAACAAAGTGAAAGGAGAATTAGGTCCATTATTTAGAAGAGCTCTTTTCTCCTCACCTCAGAACCTAAGGGGAAGGCTGGTCTGATGTTTAAGGCATGGAGCTGGAGAGCTGGATTCCAGTCTGGTGCTGCCAGAGGCTGTGTGTGGCCTTGGGCCAGCACTTAATGTCTATTGAGCATGTGGTTTTCAAAACTGCATTACTAATTTAGGAGCACAAATACCATTGTCTTGTGATACGCAGCGTAGTTGTAGCCCTGTCGGTCCCAGGCTATTAGAGAGACAAGGTGGGTGTAGTAATATCTTTTATTGGACCAACTTCTGGTGGTGAGAGAGACAGGCTTTCGAGCCACACAGAGCTCTTCTTCAGGTCTGGGAAGGGTGCTGGGGAACCTCACAGCTAAATGCAAAGGGGGAACAGATTGTTTAGTGTTAGCACATATTCAAAGGGAGCATTCATGGTGAAGTGGCCCATTAACACTTCGGCTGTCATAGGACAAAAGGGGAGTTAGTGGCTTACAGATAGTTGTCATGAGCCATAAATTCAGTGTCTCTGTTCAGTCCATGATTTGTAGTGTCCAGCAGAGTTCTGACTTTAAGCTCCCAGGCTCGTCTTTTGAAAGTGTTGTGCAGGTTTCCTTTGAGGATGAGGACTGAGAGGTCAGATGCAAAGTGGTCGCTCAACAGTCTGATTTGAAATCCTCCCACTCAACATACTTAAATAAGTATATGCACAAGAGCTCTGATGCAGTCTGAGAGCTCGTCTAGTAAATGTAAGTCTAGAGTGTACTTTCATACCCAAATTTCAATAAACCTCGGAAACTGCCTAAAATGCAACTTTTGACCCTCCAGGAACAAGCTGTTTATTTTTACAGTAATGATTGCAGGCTACCTGGGAGAAGGAAACAAAGCGATTGTATTCCCAAGGGCCAGGGCCATCACCCTAACCAAATCTGACACTTCCAGTGCTTGACAGTGTTTTTAAAAGCTTCTGTCAGCTTGAGCAGATCTAGAGTTTGGCAGTTCCAGGCAACTTGAGCTCAGAATCTCCAGCAATGGGATTTTATTAAAGAAATCTACAAGATAAAGTCAGTTTTGAACTAGCCCCTGGCAGGAGATGGAAGAGATGATAATGAAAACTGCAGTTTAGCAGAGTTCATGAGCCAGAGCAGAACAAAAAGCCCTCCTCAAAATCTTTGTTTTATTTTAAAACTATTTTCTTCATTCACATTCATGCCCCTTTTTGTTCACTTTCCCCAAAGTTTCTTGCACAGATAGTGGATTCCAAAGGTCCACGTGTGAGGATTCATGGAAAGAGAATTTGAAATGGACGTGTATGAAACTTTGGGCCAGAGATGCTTGTGCATTCATCCAGCCACAGAAGAGAAACAACGTTCTGTGACTTATCTGACCAGTAAAAATACTTGGATAGAAAGACAGACACTGAGGCCCAGATGCTCCAAGTTATTTAGGTGCCTAACTCCCACTGGCAATAGGCCCAAGAGGTTAAGTAACTCACTTAAAGAATCCTGCCAGGTCAAAGGCAGAAGTAGAACCCAGGCATTCTGACTCATATTCCCTCTTTCTAAGGAGCAGAGCTTAGAGCAATAGAGCAGCACCAAGCAATTATTTAAGAAATAATAAACATCTAATTAACAGGCCGTGCAATGAGTTAAAGCAGGGAAGTCATGATCGGGGTGGGACCTGGCTTGTGGTGAATAAAACTGCAGCGGTTTGTAGGACACTGTTCAACAGAAACAAGTGACATTAAACATTTTTTTAAAAAGTAGCTTCTTTCGTAAACCTGGTTTTAATAAACTTGCATCACCTCCTGCCTTTCTACAGGTCTCCCTGATGCCTTGTGATACCGACAGGCACTGACCTAATGACGCATTTTACGATGCTAATGCTATTACCAAAACGCTGCTGGCTGGGAGCTTTTAATTCACTTCCCACTCCAGAGGGATTGTCTGCTTTTTCACTGGGCAAACAATAAGGAACAAAATATTTACACAAGTCATCCGGGGTAGCAATATTGTCCCATTGATTTTGTGTCGCTTGGATTTAAGCAGCTTAAACATTATTGGTTTTTCATAATAAAAATTAGTGATGGAGCGCTTTGAGAACCACAAGATAAACAAGCACATGCTAGGATTTTTATACATATAACTCTCTTCCCTGCCCACAAGCTGTTGCATCCTGGGAGAACCAAGTCAATTAAAAAAAAATGAAGGGTGGAAAAATATTAGGAAGGGGGGGAAAAAAAGAGTTTTGGCTAGAGCAACTAATAGCAGAATGGTCAAACCCAACTCGTGCTGTTGGTCTGTTGGAGATCCCCCCAGATCTCCAGACTAAAGAGCTGCTAACATCATGTGATGCTCACAATAGCTGGGAAGTTGCCAGGAAAAGATATTGGACCTGACTTGCCTCTCACGTAGGGTGACCAGATAGCAAGTGTGAAAAATCGGGACTGGGGTGGGGGGTAATAGGAGCCTATATAAGAAAAAGACCCAAAAATCAGGACTGTCCCTATAAAATCGGGACATCTGGTCACCCTACTCTCACGTGAGTGTCAATCAGGAATAACTCGGCTGATGTCACTGCCCGAGTTCTGCTCAGCCTCTCCATCCATTTCCTCAGCTGGCTGGGCTGGTGGCGAAAAGGATCGCCAGCAGGTGATACAGCTTGAAACTCAGCCTTTGAGCCAGCCGTTTAAAACACAAACCCAGCTCCCCGCCGCCCCCACCCCTGCCAAGTGAGGAAATGGATGGAAACACAGAGCAGAACCTGCACAGCAATGCCGAGAGAAAGTGAATTCCCTGATTGAAACCCGGGGGCTCTCGTTTGGGGGAAGGAGGGAGAGACGAGGGCAAAGAATGAAGCAAATTAATTGGCTTCTGCAGCAGGAAAGGGTTGGGGGCTGACACGGCTAAGGAGGTGGCAGTCAGCTCCATCCCTCTGCGATGGCACCCAGAGCAGCACTTGCTGTTCTGCTGAGCATGCGGCTGGCTCCCCAGGGCTGAGCTATAATAACCAGTGCTCTCAGGTGACAGTCCTCCTACCCAAAGGAACCCCTGCTCGGGGCACCGAGCGCTGAGTGTTTCGCATCCCTGGAAAACCAATTTCTAGCCCTATAAATCTCCTCCTTCTAACTCTCCATTCCAGTGTTGCCAACTCTCACAATTTTGTCATGAGTCTCATGATCATTATTGTTTCCCTTAAAGCCCCAGCTCCTGGAGTCAAGTGGATTGGGGATGATTTCAGCCTTTGTTCCTAAAGAAAAAGTAAGTTTCTAGCCCTTGAGGTTGTGTGGAAAGCTTCAAAATGTGACCCCCGTGCACCCTGAAGGCTCAAAAAGCAGAAGGCAAATAAAAAGATTGCCAACTGGATTATTTTTACACAATCTCATGATTTTTGGTGAGCCTGACTTGTGCTTTTTGAACACTTCGGGTTGGCAATGCTGCCATTCAAAGCTGAGATCAGCCCTGAAAGGAACGTGGGGTTGGAAACAGAGCAGCAGTGTGTGCCATGAGGGCCGGATGAAGGGCCAGGGTCTGACAACATGGCCTCCACCTGCAATGCAGAGGTGCAACCCATAGAGACCACAGGTCCCAGAATGCACTGCAACTGGCTGCCTGATGCAACAGGGAACACTGCATTGTGGGACTTGTAGTCTCTGAGGCCCACATTGCAGAAAAATCCTTATTGCTGCAAGAATCCAGGTGCAGAACAGCATGCTGGGACCAGCAGTCTCTGCATGATGCATTGCCTTTGAGAGCTGGGAATTCAGCTCTAAGTCTGAATTTCAAACTCCTCTAAGCATGAGGGGTTTTCTGCTTAGGCTCCTCAATGAGGGGGGTTGGCTCTGGTCTTAGATAAGGATTTTGAACATTCCTCATGTTCTGGGGAGGTTTAGATTCAGAAGTCTGGATCAGGCCCATCTCTGGTCATCCCATTTCTAGCCCTTATTGGATCAAGATGGAGCATCATGTGCAGCGATCTGCAGTCTCTGCAGGATTCACCACCCTTTTCAAGCCAGCAGAGGCTGCAGTCTGTACCATTGTGTACACGTTAGGTGCTGCTGTCCGGTTTTTGCCAAGTTACCAACATGTCCTTCAGATGGGCCAGGTTTTGATGCCTCTGGTGTTTCACAAAAGCTGGGAGAACTGCAATTCTGGCAGATGCCCACAGACTGCGTCACATGCTGACATACATGTGGAGTGTCCTGTGTGTGCTGGGTTTGTCCACGCATGATAATTACCTTAGACGCAGCATGGACACACCTGTGCTAAATATTAGTAATAAACAAACAAATGAATGCCTTGGCAGTGAATTATCCCGTTGTCCTCAGCGGGCTTGTTTGAACAGTGAAACGTACTGTGGCTTTGCCTCAGTGTTGGTGTTTATTTGCAGTCTCCCCAAAACTCCTGGGACCCGAAGTGCTGTCATAGACCAAAAGGCTGCTAGATGGCCCAGATAGTAGTACCTAGGTGCATGCACTACCAACTGCATCTGTTCAAGAAGTTTTCAGCTGACATGACCAGGCTGCCTACTTGCTGGGCCTCTGTGGCTTTCAGAGGGCTTGCTGGGGTGGGGTGTATCATGGCATTGTGCTAAGGGATTGAGATGCCCCCTGCAAATGCCATGCACTGCTGTGCTTAGAAGCTCTGAGTCTGGTGAAATTGCCTCTGAAATCCACTTTGTGACAGCAGTTGCTCAAGGAAGAGCTGGGTGGATATTTTGCCTTCATGCATA
This sequence comes from Terrapene triunguis, assembly GCF_002925995.2. Taxonomy (NCBI): domain Eukaryota; kingdom Metazoa; phylum Chordata; order Testudines; family Emydidae; genus Terrapene; species Terrapene triunguis. The sequence continues at coordinate 16,685,803 of NW_020664587.1, forward strand.
TGTCTCTAATATGGTACATTTCCATCCGCCAGATGGTCCTGGGCTTGTACACAGCTTGGGGGACGGCGAGGGGAGCAGCGGAACAGAGGGACTTTAGCTTTGAAACTCAAAAGAGCAACGCTACATGTGTTGATTGCAGCCTCCCCACTGCTGGGGATGTCTGTGCCCTGTTCAGTTCGGTGGGATTTCTTTCTTCCCAAAGCTCTGCCAGCCCTCCCCGCATGCTGCATAGATTAGCTGGCATCGCTCTAAATGCTGAAATACCCAGACATCTTGCCTTTGGGCTCAAATGCTGCTCCAAAGCCCAATGCAGTCAATGGGAGTCGTTCCAGTGAGTATTATTATTACTATTCATGTTTAGCATGGCAGTGCCTAAGGGCCAGCTGAGAACAGCGCCCCGATGTGCTAGGTGCGGTACAAATGTAACCCACACGCCTGCTGGGTGCAGTGTTCTGTCCCATCTAGTAGCACTGAGACCACTTAAAGAGAGAGATAAAATGAGCCTGCTCTACAACCTTAACTAATAGGCAGTTGGTTTTAGGTTCATGCAGTAAGCTCCCGAGGTCCCCAGTTCGATCCTGCCCACTGACGACCAGGGTCTGTTGGCGTTACACAAACACCAAGTAGCAGACAGTGCCTGCCCCGAAGAGTTTATAATCTAACTAGACCAGACAGACCCTGGGTGGAGAAGGGGTAGAACACATGGGCAGAGTGAACAATGGGATGGCAGCAAATGCCATGCTAGTTCTCTGAGTTTTTGGGGGTGGGTTTAGTTAGGAGGAGATCAGCTGAATGGGAGGAAGCAGGCAGGGAGAGGGGACCTGAAGGGAAGGGGAGGAGGGAGTCAGTGGGGCCCGGGTGGGGTGAAGCTCAGGAGAGGGAGGGGGCAGGAGAGGGTTGGAGCAAACAGACAATCAGCACAGGGCAGAGGAAGTCCAGTTCACCGTGTGGACATTTCTTCAGCTGTCTGAAAGTCCGTGCTTGGGCTGCTTCTGCAATCTGCTCCCACTGGCTGACCTGTTCCTCCCTGCCGGGTCCATATGGCAAGGAGGGGGTTGGAGGCACCAGCTGGGCCCTAGTAGCCCTGGAGTTCGTGTGTGGGTCTTCTCTACACAGTGCCGGTTCAGGCAGATAGATGGTGGGTGGAGGGGTAACCCCAGTGGGGCCCCAAATTACCCCCTGCTTCCCAGGGCTGCAGTCCCTGCTTTGGCTGCTTCTGCACCTGCCCCTCCCGGCTGAAGTCTCTGGCTGGCTCATCCCCGCAGGATGCCTGATGCTCACCCTGAATGAATTCCCTATATCTGCTTATTATTAGGATTATTTACATTGGGGAGCCCCCAAAGCCCCCAATCTGGATTGTGGCCCTGTTGCGACGGGCACCATCCAAGTGCACGAGAAGACACTCTGGTCCCTGTCCCAAGAGCTGACACAGCAAAGGGGCCAGATCCTTCGCTGGTGTCGAATGGCGTAAGCCCCTTGACTCCAGTGGCACTCCCGGTGTAGGTCTGTAACTGTGCACACTTGGTGCCAGACAGCAATGGATGCCAATCCTAAACGAAACCAAATCGTTACAAAAAATAATAAGGAAGGGTCTACACTGCATGCCCCAAAGGGATTCCCTCTGCCTCCCTTCTGCCCCATTCTGTCGCTCTGCCCCCTCTGACCTCGCCTTGCCCCCTCTCTTTGCAGGCAGGTCGGACCCATGTTGGGATCTGATGTCAGGAGGTGCCAGATCAGCCTGTTCGCCCAGTCAGCTGGGTGATGCTCCGCCCACAATCTTCTGTCATGACGGGATTGCAGGGAAACCACCCACCCATCCCTCCCCTGAAAGTTGGAGCAGGATAAAATTATCGGCTACTGCGCTGAATGAGGCTGGGTTTGTTTCCCTTTTACCGCTTGCTGTGGGTGCCTATGCATGAGCTGAGGAACAGATTGCTGGTTCTCAGCTAGCAGACCCATTCGTGCTCTCAGCATCAGGATGTCAAGGCGAGAGACCAGAGGCAGAGAGGGGGGCTGTTTGCCATATGGGTCTTTCGTTGCTCCACTGGTATTTTGGAGTCTGGAATTCTCCAGGGCTCCGCCTCAAGGAAGCAACCTACCTGCTGTAGTTTGGAGCCTGCTGTATATATTTAAAAAAATCAGAGCAGAGGATTTCCCAAATGCACAGCTCAAAAACTCTCCTGTCTCTTTAAATATGCCACTAACCCCTCCTTCTCCCCTCCCCCCCCACAAACCTTCGTAATTTATTGCTCACCTAAACCTGGAAAACTAGCAAAATCCTCCCGCCTAGAGATATTCCCCAGTGCAAGGTAGATGGGCCAGCAGCACTGGCTGTCCTTGCTGATACCGGTTATTACCTGGGCTGGGAAATTATTTTCTAATGAAGGGAAATCAAGCTGTAGGGGATTAATAGATGTTATTGTGTCGATTCTCTTCTGCACCTCCCCAGGCTGCACTAAAGGAATATCATAGTATGCAGATACCATTGGTATTGTGATCATTAGCTGGAGCGGTGGGAAGTGCTTTATGTTACTGAAATTCTTCCAGGAGCCCCCACAGAGAAGGAGAAAACTTCTTAAGAGCGCAGTGGCATTTAAGGGATTGCTGCCTGCTCTGAGCAGATGTTCCAAGGATTAGACATCACTGCTTGCAAGACAGCTTCAAATTAAAAAACAAAACAAAACCCAGCGACACTATTTATGGGGTGTTTTTGCATGTGCTGGAAATCGGAGATGAACATACCAGGTCTGGTAGCTAAAATTGCAGCCACACACACCAAGTTTAACGTGAAGTGGGGAGCAGCCGGAGGCTGGGTTTGGTAAAATGGCTGAAGGAGCATCTCTGAATATTCGGGCTACTTTCACTTAGCTCCTGGAAGCTCTCCCTGGATGCTCCTCAGTCCTCTGCTGGCCCTGGAGGGGAGGACAGAAAGGCTCCTGCTTTCTCTTTTTTGGGCTGATAGTGCAGGCTAAACTTACACAGTCTTCCTCCCCACCCAGCTCAGCCGGGGCAGCCAGTCCTGAGTTGCAGGGTCCCTTAGCACCCAGTAATGGGACTCTTCTGAGCAGTCGTCCAGTTCTGTCTAGGTTTGATGCTGCTGCTTTCCCCACCATAGTGTGTGAATAGCTCCAAGGCTCACCAAGCTCACGTCCAGTCGTACCTGAACCTAAATCTCCAGAGGAAAAGCTGCTGCATTAACTTTCCTTCCCCACAGAGTCCCTGGATGGGTGGGAGGCTCATGCAGGTCACCATGCTACAGCATGTTCCCTAGAGGTGTCACAGATCTGTAGAAAGGAGCGTGGCTTGACTGCTCTGAACTTTTGCCCATCCATTGAAATGAACCTTCACATTCACTCAGGCTTGGGTAAGACCCCTTTCTGCTCCGATTCAATTTCTGACTGCTCCTACCGCCTCACTCTACCTGTTACTCACTCTTTTTCATACCTTTTAAGACAGCCATCACTGCGGGGAGACCAGCCAACCATCAAGCCAGCTGGTAAACTCCCATTCTTCTCAGTATAACCTTCTCGACTCCAGAATGCAAAGCTTTCCCGTTCCGTGGCTTCTCACTTGTGTTGCGCCATCTCTTGAGCGCGGAGTGAGTGTGCAACTGGACATGGGAGAGGAGTGCTGGAGAAGTGCAGGAGGGGTGGCCAAGTGGGCTAGAGATGGGAGAATCAGGGTTTCATTCTTACGGAGAAGGAAAAAGGAGGAAGTTTGTTTGGGAAGGGAGCAGATGCCTACGGACAGAACTTTGGGGGCAATTCCTTGGCTTCTCTCTCCGCAGTACAGGGAGTGTTTTGTTACTGGGTTTCATCTCTGAAAAATCCTCGCACCGTGTCTGATAAGTTCTGCCCTCTGCTTCTCTGAGAACTGAATGTCTTGAGATTGATTCTCTAGATCAGAGGGAAATTTTGTACTACTGGAGAGTCTGCTATAGATGGCAGCATTGGCACAGCTAGAGATGCTGAGTCCTCAGCTGGGTTTATTGAGTTTAATTAATATACAAAGTAGAACTGAAGACGTAATATAGGTAATTCCGAGCATAAATGCTTCCCTCCTAGTAGCCCCCTCTCAATGCTCCTGGAGCTGCTCTGCCAGGACATCCCTAATTACCTAGGAATAGCCCATTTAGTTTGGGTCGTGGGCTCCACACCTGCCCCACAGCACACAAGACCCTCAGGATGTCATCTTTGCAGCCTCAACCACAAGAGCGAAACTCAAGTCACCAAAGTCCCTAGCATTCAGAATCTGTTTCTTAAGAAAGGTTTTAACCCATGGACTCAATGAACGCTAGATCGTATGTATTTCCCCATCTCTTCTTCTTTATTATGTGTATTTCGGCAGCATCTGGGGACCCCACCCTCCGTGGAATTTGTGAATAGGTTTGGTTGACCCCAAACAGCCTTTTTCCGTGAAAAAGGGGCATAGTTTGTTGGGGGCATAGTTTGTTGACCATAACCTAAAGTTTGTGGACATATGCAAATGATTTGTAAATGTGCAAATTAGTTCATTATATAATCTGCATAAAATGTCACACATTGGAGTCACTCAAAAAGTCGGCCGCTAAGCAGGAATTCTGCCAGCCCAAAATTTCCACTCAGGAAAGTGGGATCATGAGCCCTGGGCTATGTCTGGAAGGCAGCATAGTCCAAAGGTCCGGCCAGTCCAAGTAATTAAACTCCCCTTAGGTTCACAGCCTGGAAGTGCTGTGCTGGGTATGAGAAAGAGACAGAGAGCTAGATGGGTTTTTCCAAGCCCTCACATCTCTAATATTTATAGTGACTGATGATAACTCAAACATGGTTTGTGATTCAACCTGATGAAGTCTAAGCCTTAAATCACACGAGCCTGTCAAGTAAAGTACTTTAGCCTTCTGCCCTCACCACTGTAAACAGAATGCATCTCCCGCACTCCTGGGAGCAATTTAATGGACTGCTTAATACTGCCAATAGATTTTTGAATGCTTTGTGTTCCTCCTGGAAAGGCCCCCTCCCTCCTTTCCTTTCCTACAAGGCTTTCCTTGCCCTTCTTCTGGGTAAAACGAAAGAGAAAAGCAGCTGTGTAGGCAATGGACATTTTAAATGCTGGTCCTCCGGCAGCTACTGCAGCATAATGTGAAATAAAGTAGGGCCCTGATCTTGCCTGCACAGGAGCAGGGGTCCAGGTTAGAAGACCTGAGTGCTGGACTGAGGCTGATGCTAACTATGCATGGGATCATTCCCATCAGGATGGCACGTAGGGCCGGGGTAGTCGATGGGGTTAGAAAAGGGCAGTCCCCGGGCTCCCAGTGATAGCCTTTTGATAAGAGGGGCTGGAAGTGCCTTTCTGGCTTTGGTCCCGTTTCTGCCGCATGGCAGAGAGAGTAATAATTATAATCAAAGTTTGCACTTGCATAGTGTGTGCCACTCCAGGATCTCCAAGCACATTCCACATGTTAATTCATAAGGAATTGATTGTAATTAATCATTATTCATAATTACCAGCCCTCATTGTCATTAATTGCTAGACACCACCACTGTGCTGGGTGCTGTCCCTGGCACAGTTCCCGTTCCATGGAGCTTTGCACTCTAAATATGAGCTAACTAAAGCCCTGAAAAGCTGCCATAACAAGTAACACCCTTATCTGGACACGGGGAAGCTTCACTCCAGAGATGGAAGCTGGGAAGTTATTGCTATCTTGGGGTCCAGTTGTACATGCCCGTACTCATGGGAAAATCCCCACAGAATGGTGAGAGACTTAATACAGGGGGACACTCCATAAGCCACAGGGTGGCTAGTGTGCTTAGGAAGAGGATGGCTACCAGTGAGACTGCTTGTGTGACTTACGCTGCAACCGGAGGTCTGACTGCAGCAGGAGTAGACATATCTGAGCTAAAAGTCTAGCAGTGAAGCTATGGCAGCATGGAACTGGCCACCTCAGAAGTACCCAGGATCCCAGGCAGATCTGAATGGCCTGCAGTAAAGCCAGCGCTGCTGTGCTTCACTGCTGCGGGTCCCCATGCTTGCTAGATTAAAGCCCCGATTATAACATAGATAGACCCTAAAGGTTTGTGGGATCTGCTCCAACGTATCCATCACCTCCCACTAGAACCCATTGATTTGATTTCTGGTTCTGATGCATTTTTGTAATCTTTCTTTTTATTAGAAAATGAAAATCTTTATATTTGTTTTTAATTTAAAATACAAGTTTGTTTCCAAAAGCAATTAAATCCCCGTCTCTTAAATGGATTCGGTAATTTGATCTAACTTCAGCCGGGAAACGTTTGCTCAGATTTAATAATTTGTTGACTTTGCAAAATAAAGTAAAATTAAATAAAAAACGTGCAAATGGAAACCCACTTGCTGGTAAACCCTACCTGCCATGGGCAGTTTATCACAGGAGCAATGATCCATTAGCTCCATACATAAATTAGAATCATGCCTCCAGTTTATGGAGTTGCAAATTGTCTGCTGCTGCCATTATGTCAAAACTATGCTTTGCCAAGAAAGAAACATGATTATCATCTGCATTGTCTACTGTCGATACATCTTGCTGTCTGGACAGTTTAGGGTTAGGTATAAAAGTTAAACCATTTCTTGCTTTGATTGTTATCTTTTTGCATCCCATTAAACACAAAATTAACTCGTTTGCACATTAATGCAGCACAATAGCATGTAGTGAATACTGTACTAGAGCACTGAAAACAAACTCCCAAAGAAAACAGCATCCATCATGCCTTTTGTGCTGTCTGTAGGAAGCAACGCAGTCCTTGAAATGACATCAAGTCATAAATATTTCCCTCAATGCACATGCCGTCTAAGCAACATGTCTCCTCGCTGTGTGCTGGATTACAAACACATAAGCTCCCTATTATGTCTTTGTGGAGAAGAGGGACTATCGCAGCCTCTGGCAGATGTGCATGCTGCTGTCTGAATGTGGTAAACTGGAAAATAAAAGGCTGGTAGCCAGGCTGGCAAAGCTTATTTTCTCCCCATTTTCAAACACATTCAAAATGCCTGGGAAACAACAGGCCTCTGTGGCATTGCACCAGGAATGAATCTGACCAGGTGGCTCAGTTAGCCAGGCTTTGGAGCCCTAACCTAGCAGGGTGTGTCTGCACGGCAGCTGGGAGCCAGCCTCCCAGTCCCCAGAGCCTCCCAGCACGCAAACCAAGCAGTGTGGACACTGCTGCTCAGAGGCTCAAGCCCACCCGGCCCCCTGGCTCTGAGCTCAGGGGGCTAGCTGAGTCTCCACCGGAGATGCACCGTCCCCACTGCTATTTGTAGTGTGCTAGCTGGAACCCTACTGTCACACGTCTGCCTGCCTGCCAGACCCACAGTGCCTGCTAAATCAGCAACAGCAAGTCTCCCCAAATCCCCAGCCAGTCCATGTTCATGTTCATTCCAACAGCTACAACTCTCTCTAGCACATCCCCAAAAGCATTAAACCCCTCAGGGCCCCAGACAGCCCTGGAAGAGCATTTAATGAGGGGGTGATGGGAGTGCCACAAGCACCTGCAGCTCCTACTGACTTCAGCACTGTGGGCAATCAGCTCCTTATTAACAACACTCCCATAGCTGTACTCCATTGGCCACAGCTGACGGCTGATGGGTCCTGCAGGACTTTCAGTTTCATCTGCTAGGGTGCATGCTACACTCCTCACTGAACAGAGCTCTCTTTGTCTGTACGGGACTGCTGGGGCCATGGGAACAACTCTGTTATGTATCCTGCAAAATGCCAGGCAAGGAAGGGGTTAAAACCTTGTCTGAGGCAGCCAGGAGGTCCCAGCAATTCACTAATCAACTTTAATTAGACAGAAAGTTTCTTAGGGGAGAGAGGCAGGTAGCTAGTTCCCCAGAGGCTGAGGAACAGACACCAACAGCAAGGAGACAGCTAGGAGAATGGTTGTGGGGTGGAAGGTACTGCCTAGATATGCAGCCTTGTGTTGTGCTCTAGGCTGTCTGGGTCTTTGCTTTGGCTCAACAACAGTGTGTGCCGAGGTGGCTGCATTAAAATGAATGTTGGGAGTTAGGAGCTGCCCAGAGCCGGGGGCGGGGGGAAATGTTGCCCTCTCCTTTCCTGTCCCAGCTGCTGGCAGGGAAGTGAGCTAGGAAAGACCAAGGGGAACAGAAGTGACAGATTCATTCTTTTCTGGATGTTACATGCACCTTATCCTCCTACTTGCTTGTGAGCCACTTCCCTTCTCTGTGTATGTGAGACCCACGGGGTCCAGTTCTCCACTGCCCTGCCTTCTGTGTAGACATTCCCATGAATGTGGCTGGAGAACGCCACCCAATCAGAAGGGTTGCATTTCACGCCCACTTCGTGCCAGAGCAAAGAGCTACATGAGGTGAAGGGTGACTGAGAAATGGGCCCATTGAGTCTGTGACTGTTGTCCTGCATAATGTATGCAGGGGGACCCAAGATAGTGCCAACCTTTAATCCTACAGATAGGATATGATGAGAGGGAGCCCTTTTGGGAATTTCCACAAATCCTCCGTAGACAACACCAATCCCTGCCCACTGCACTGTAGTCTTCCCTGGATTTCAGTTGCCTCAGCGCATGGGCTTGTTAACATTCTTCTGCTCTGCCAGACAAATACAGACTGTCCCATAAAATGCATGAAACCTCTGAAGGTGTGGATGCACATGTAATGCTGCCAAAGGGTTGATTTGGCTGACTAGCTGGGATAACACAAGTGTTCTGAGAGTTAGCTGCCCCCAGCAAGTGATACTAAAAAACCAGGCTCCAAATATACCTGTACTTACATTATTTTAAGGCTCCCCTTCTCTGGATTGAGTATTACATCTTCCACCTTGTGTTACTTTTCCTTTTTTTCTTCCCGGCTGCATGTTTCAATACAGAGGAAAACTATCTTGCGATATTATAAACAAAACAAGAGAAAACTACAATGAAACGTCCTTTCAGTTGTATCCTTTTATGTTTCTAAATTGAGTTTGCAGGGGCTTTTGTTGTTGTTTGAATGGCAGAATGCCTGAAACAGTTTTGATATGAAGTGTCAAGATTTGCCTGGCAAAATAGAATGTGCTGCTTCAAATGATCTCTGAATACATCCGAGCAAACAGAATAATGTCTCATTAAGCTGTCAAGGGGAAACATGGGGGCTGTCAGAATGCAGCTTTGGGAGGTTTTTACTGGTATCTGGAAGGTGAGCTGTACTTTCCTTTAACAATTAATAAAACCCAACGGCTGAATCTAATCCTGTGAAAAGGACTTTCACTGTGAGGTGGTGATAACTGAGAACCAGGATAGGTCCAGAATTTGAGTTCGCTTTGGATAAGCGACCAAAGGTTCAGACACCTCTTCAAACTATGTTCCTGAGCCTAGTGGTCCTTACAATGGGATTACGTCTCTGTTTAAAGTTAATCACATACCGAGGTGCATTGCTGCATCAGAGCCGATGGGCCAGATCCTGCCATGTGCTAAGGACCCTTGTACCGCTCTGGTCATACAAAGGGGCAATAAAGCTGCCTTGAACGTGCAACGAGGTGTGGGGGATGCTCCTGTGAGCAGGTGACTGGCTCTACTGTCATGCCCTCCTGGCTCCCCCAGTCTAGAGGGTGGGAGAGGGTGTGGCCAAAATAGCAATACATCAAATATCCAGTGTCCCTGAGATTTACAATAGTAACAGGTAGTGTGTGAGGGAGGGAGTCAGGAAGTGACAGTGCAGCTCTGGATCAAGGCCATAGAGATTTTGTTTTCCAACAAGCCTGATAATTTGCACGTGGAAGCTTGCTGGGGAAATAAACTCCAATCCATTGCCTCCGGATACCGGCGATGTGGACGGAGCGCAGTCACCTCACCAGGCAGGCAGCTTGTGAGTGGCTCAGCGATGCCTAGTTATTTGCCCTGAGAGAGGAGCCGGGAATGATGTTGCTAAGTAAATAAGAGGTATAAACACAAATATAATCCCATATAAGTAATTTGCCTTAATAAAAAAAATTACCTGTAGCACTTGCCACGAAGATGCATGCTTTAGGTGAGAGAAATCTGGGGAAGCAGGGAAGCTCTCTTTTGCAGCAAGGGCAGTGTTTTATTCATTAAGAGCTTCAATTTTAATTTTGTTCAGCCAGTGCTGAAACGACTTAGTCATGAGGGGGCTGAGTAACACAACAGGCCCGTGTATAATATGTTAAGCCATTTACAGAGAAGCACTTTATCTCAATTCATTTATGCTATCACTGGTTTATTTTCTGTATCCATTTCGTATACAGTAACTCCCAAGGGAAAAATGTGCATGTGCGCCCCTGCCCCCCCATATCGCTACAGGCTTTCAGAGCTAGTTGCAGTGCAATAGCACTTAGCCAGGGATGTTTTGAACATGCTAATATGATGGGAAAGGGCCAGTAAACAAATGATTGTGCATTGCTTTGGGGAGCACCCTGCTACTGGTCAAGGTGACCTGAGACGCTGTTTCTCTAATTTCTGCGATTCGAGGAATAAGCAGGCAGCAGGGCCATTGCTTTTAAACCCTCTCCCAGAAAGTTTACAGGGGAAAAATTAGTTCTCTGAAGTCCCTGGGCCAGATCCTCAACTCATGTAAACTGGGGTAGCCCCTTTGACTTAATCTATGCAGCATTATGCCAATTGATGAGCTTCCACAGTCTACACCTGTGCAATGAGTTTAGGGGTTCTCATTCCAGTTTCCAGTGAACATGTACCCCTACTGCACCCCATCCTCCAACCCTCCCCCTCCGATATCCCTCCCAACAAATCACCACCACTGTTGGCAGCAACTGGCAATTTCAGCTGAGGTTTAGGACCAGCTGGGCCATGGAGTTGAACTTCCTTCTCATCCCTACAATGGTCATGGTGACAGTGGCAGTGTGTGGGGGGAGGTGTTCATGCTGCAGCTGCCTGTGCTGTATCTGTTCTGGGAATAGGCTCTGTAGGGGTTTTGGTTCAAGGGGATGGGTGGCGGTGATCACACACACACACAACCTGGACACCTCTATAAAGCTGTAGGTACCTGTTTGTTGCACCCATTTGCTGGACAGTTGCAGTTAGCCAGTGTATCTTATTGTAAAAGCAAAACAAGACAAATGGCAACAGCCAACATTGCAATCTCAAGACCAATCAGCTCCTTGATTACTTTACCGGTAGGTGGCCCCCTAATTATGATGCTCTGTTTGTTTGCTTGGCTTTTTCGATTGGGGGCAGAGACCCCACCTTCCTTTTTGCCTCTGTGAAGTGCCCAGCGCTTGGAGGTTGCTACCAGAGAAATGTTACTATAAGAATAGGTGGTAGAATCTAGCAAGTGTTTGCTTTGCCTGCCCAAGACCTTTCAAGCCAATTCTCTTGTATGGTTTCAAGACCCAGAGAGAGGCAGCGCCAAAGGGAAGGATTCTGCAAATTGTCTTCCCTTTTTTCGTGACCCACAATGCAATAGAATATTTTCAGCTTCCCTCCGAGACCCCGCACATTGAATTCTACAGGCTCAGCTGTAATTCGAGCTTCAGGCTGGAGTCAGCAAGGCGAGGTGACCCTTCTTCCTAATGTCCTGATTTAAAACACTGTCCAATGCCCCTGCTTCTCCTGAGGGGTCTCCGAAACACAGGAAGAAATGGGCTTTTTTCGTTAAATAAAGGCTGAAATTCATGCACTGATTTCCATTCCGCTCTCTCCAGCCAGGCTTCTGGGAGGCCCAGGCTTCGGTTCTGCCGCCTGAACTTGGTGAAGTGTCATCGTTTGAGCTTTCTTTTCTGGAAAACTTATTTTGATAGCAAGGGAGCTGAGGGGGAAATGCATTATTGAAAGGGAAGCTGCCTTTTTATCTAAAATTCAGCAGGATCTTTGAGATGAAAAAGGTTATTTCCAAGATTCTGCCCAGTGTGGCTTGGGGGCTTCTCTTTCCCTTATAATAGTGATTGAGGGGGAAAAGATTAAGGAAGAGGAGAGCCTCAGACAGACAGGAGCAGAGGTTGCCAGTTCTCCCTAAAATTACAGTATAATCCCATCCCCCACCAATGAGCGAACAGCAATTCCTCCCACAAAGAAATGCTGGATGGTTGACGCTAGAAAGAGGAGAAATAATTCTGGCTTGATTATGCAAACATTTACTCACAGGAGGAGCCTGACAGAAATCAAAGGGGCTACGTGACTGAGCAGAGAGAACTCACTAGGTAAGAAGAACTCACGTGAATGAAGAATACTCACAGAAGGTTTTACAGGACAAGGCCCCTTCTCAGCAGCTTTACTGCACTGATGCAGAGTGACACTGTTTCTTATTTACGTGTGTTTACAAATTATTTAAAAGTGATAAACATTTTTGGAAATTACTCGGCACAGTTTAATGACTTCCAGGGAGCAATGACTATGTTTATGTGTAAACGGATCACCCACGAATAAAGAACAGGGATTGCTCGGCAAATGAATTAATCAAAACTTTGTTTCCAGAATTTACTATCAATTATTAAGCAAATTTATTACAAATCTCATTTAGAATGGATACAGACCAGACTTTCCTACTATGATTAAGTTCACTCACTTACACCGGCAAATTATAAGTAATATTTATACGTTGGGGATAGAATCCGATAAATATCACACATGGTTTTAAACCCCCTTCACACTTGTCCCCTAAAAGCCCCCAACCACTTCAGACAAGGAGTACAAAGGCTTAACTGTGCCTGAAACTCACCAGTATTTTTATAAACTAAGCCCCTGATTTACTGATCTTTAAGCATATGCTTAAATCCCAATGGACTCCAATAGGACTTAAGCTCATGCTTAAAGTAAAGTGTGTGCTTAACTGCTTTGCTGAGTAGGGATTGACTTAAGCACATGCTTAATTTTAAGCATGTGAGTATCACATTCCTATTCAACAAAACTCATAAGTACATTTGAACAATTTACCAAGGGTTGTGGTGCACTTTCCATTGGTGACAAATTGTAAATCAAGATTGGATGTTTTTCTAAAAATATCTGCTCCAGGAATTATTTTGCAGAAGTTCTCTGGTCTGTGTTATACAGGGGGTCAGACAAGATGATCACAATGGTCCCTTCTGGCCTTGGAATCTATCACTCATAAGAACATAAGAACGGCCATACTGGGTCAGACCAAAGGTCCATCTAGCCCAGTATCCTGTCTTCTGACAGTGGCCAATGCCAGGTGCCCCAGAGGGAATGAACAGAACAGGTAATCGTCAAGTGATCCATCATCGACGTGCTTAAATCCCTTTGAAGTCTTTTGGGACGTAGCATGTTCTTACATGGTTTGCTCACTCAGGGTTTAGGAGTCTAGGGAAGAAGAGTCAGCGTAGCAGATGTTCTAAAATATGGTCAGAACTTTCTTACATTGTGCAGAGTACTGAAATATCCCCGCCCATGACTCCCTCCCATGCGACAGCTCCCAGAGCATAGAGAACACGCTGTCAGGAGCTGGGCAGCTCCCTAATATCTAAAGTTAGATTAGATTTGCCGATGGCTGGAAAACTACCTGTTATCTCTGCAGGCCAGAAAACAACCTGGGGTAGCCGAAAACATTCTTTGACAGGTCTTTATAAAGGCAAGTTCCCAAACACTTTCCATTATCAACTGTCCCAGGGGATGCCTTGTTGTTTGGCATCACATCAGGTTGTGTTTGTCATGCTGCGTTGCTTTACAGGACATCCTGGGACCTGAGGCTGTGGACAGAAGCCGCTTGTAAAATCAGCAGTGGGAAAGTAGTTCATGTTGCTACTTTCAACAGAGCTGCCGGCAGCCCTTGGCCAGGCCAGTTATGTCAGCACGCTGGATCTATGGTGCTGAGGCACAATGGGCTGCCAGGCCAGGGCGATGTTCAGAGGTGCAAATGGGACTTATCTGTCCAATTCCTATAAACTTTCCATCGGAGATAGGTGCCTCGCTGCCCGTTGTGCCTTGGAAAATCTCCCCCAGGGTCTTCCCCATGAGTGCTGAACAGTATTGGGGGAATCAAGGGGAGGCTGGACTGACAGTTAGAGATGCGCAGGGACCGATGTTCTCATCCTGGGAGAATCTTTGCGGTTTCAAAAATTTTGCTTGTTCTGAGTCCAGGATGAAAAGTCAAAATCTCGAAAATTTTTATGAACCGAAATGCCAGTTTTTCCCCCCAGATTGGGTCAACTGAAATGTTTCATTTTGATTTCAACTTTTTTTTTTAATTTTTGCATTATTTTACTAGGATTGGAATTAAATTTTAAAACATTTCAATCCAAAAAGTAGAACTTTTTCACTCTGAGAATGTCAAAATGGAGCATTTTGACTATTTTGATTTTTTTTCAAATTCTTTTTGAAAGGGGGAATTTGCAGAGACCGACCTTTTCCCATGAACAGTTTTGGTTTTGACAA
>NW_020664587.1:16700127-16817076 GCF_002925995.2 Terrapene triunguis
GGGACCGAGCACATGGCAATCCAGCCCTGAGTGCTTCTGAAAATGTGGTGTGATACAGCATGGCCAGAGGGCAGCTGGAGAGGGTTAGAAGGGAGCCTTATTCCCTGTAGAGGGAAGAAAGTTTGCTATAGATTAATTAGAGCGCCTGAAGCCAGTCACCTGATAAAAAAACCCTGCTTCAATCAGACGGGAAGGAGCTGGAGCAGAGAGCAGTTTGGAGAAGTGCTGCGGTGGGCTAAGAAGACCAAGACCCTAGGTAAAGGGACACCTGGCTTGTGCAGAGGGAGGGCAGGAAGACCCCCACAAGCTGAAGGGCAGGCGAGGGAAGTAGCCCAGGGGAAGGAACCGCTAGTTCAAGTGGTTTACCGCTATCCCTAGGGCCCCTGGGCTGGGACCCGGAGCAGAGGGCGGGCCCGGGTCCCTCCCTCTCCACTCCCCTCCTCTAGGACACTAGTGAGGCAGTTAATATTCCAGTTCAGGGGCAAGAAATGGTGCCCTGAGGGCCCTCCCCCCCAAGAAGAGAAAGCGTGAGACCCATCATAGTAGTGCCGGCAATTTGCCACAGTGGCCAAGGTCACATGAGTGTGAGGAAGAGCCAGGAACAGAGCATAGGCCTGCTTGGGTCCCCGCCCCAGGGGAGCCTCATCCTCTCACCAGGGGAGGCTATGAGGGGGGAAAGGTTGTGAAAGAAGTAGCAGAACACTGGGTTCTTTTCCATCACAAGCAGGTCTGGCACAGAGAGGTGTGGTAGAACTGGTCTTCATGAAAACCAACCATAGGAATGCTTGTGCTCAGGGCAGAACTGCCCAGAAAAGTTCTTGGGAAGAAGCTGTTTTTCTTCCTGACCTGAAAACAGTTCAAGATTTGCTTCTGCTTGTGGGATTCTTAAAAAAAAAAAAAAGTATTCTCTTGCTGTGATCAATTACATTGCCCTCTCCATCCCCCGAGTAGGCTGGGCTGTGGTCAGGGCGCAGGGAAGAAGAGGAACAGTAGAATCAATACCAGGCCAGCATAAAGAAATGTGACACAACAGGCTTCTGCCTCTCTGGGTCTGACACTGGTGAGATCTAGGAGTGCGAGAGAGATATCCTCTGTCAACAGCCTCCTTAAGAAATGGTCAGTCCTGAAATACTTAAGAAGCTACGTTCCAGGGCCCATTGTACTGAAACTTGTTTCCTTGCTGCCTTCATAACAAATGTTACAGCCGGCAAAATGGGATTCTTTCCCTTTGCTTCAGCCTTTGTTCCAGGCTGTCAGCTGGAAATCAGTACTGCATCCAGCATTCTGACTTTGGTGAGTTGTCTCTCCACTGGCTGGATTCCTCCCGGTTCCGACATGCCCCAACTCCCAGGGCAAAGCAACGAGATACAGACTTCAGGGAGCTTCCAGGCTTAATGCAGTACAAGTTTGATGCCTGCCTTCCATTAATTTTAAATTACCGAGAGGGAAGTCGTAGCTGGAAGGAAATGCAAAACCTCTGCCTGCTTTCACAGAAACAAAAATAACACCAGTGTTGTATTCATGGCAAATTATCTCGCTTGTCTGACTTTAAAACCCAGTGCGCAGGGAAACATGGTCTTTGAAAAACAAAACACATAATTAGAACATGTTCATAAATGTAAAAATTGGTTATTCAAAGACGTCTATGAAATAAGATAAAAGTGACCCTTTTCTTTTTAAACAAATTAGTTCACTTTTAGTTTTTCATTCTGGTGTGGGTGCAGATGGATGGGGCAGAATGACAGCTTGGCAGACTGTTCGCCTCCCATCGCCGCACCACAGTTCCTGAAGGAGCCACTGAAGTTTGATCCTGCAAAAGTCTTAAGCAGAAGCGGGTCTGTTGCCTGAGGGAGTGGCCTCACTGAACTCAATGGGAGGACTCCCATAGGCAAAGCTAAGCCTGTGTGTGAGTATTTGCTGAGCCTTCAGGCTTGGGCTAATCACTCCAGAGTGAGATGAGTTAAGAAAATGACTTTCCTCTTTGGCCGGCGTTTCTTTGGTGGATGGCTGTTTAAAGCCGGCCTGAGTGAAATGACTCATAAATTTGGAAGCCAGATAGGAGGCCTCAGCTGTGGAATATGAAGGGTATAAAAGGAACAGTGAGCGATGCTTTAAAAAAATAAAAACAGACGACAAATAGAAGGTGCTTTTGTGGCGAGAATGCAGAGTGCTCCCCCTGCACCCGTTGAGCAGGTGTCAGAATCTCCTCTCTGGGCTGCTCCTGGGGCAGCACAATTACATGTTGCCCTTCATTTAAGGACACATGGTAATGTCTTCATCTAGCTCGACGTTTCCTTCCATCGGGGACATTTAACAGAGCAATCCCCTTTTTACAGAACGTTCCAAGCATTCTCTAGAATTCTCAGGTATAATTCTCTATACAAAGGCTGTTCTCTGCTAAATTCGGTAGGTTGTTTAAAGCCATTGCTACAGAAAGCCATTTAGCTTCTGTAGAACCCTGCTGCTTTAAGCCCTGATTTGAGTAACTTCAGAACATGCTTGACTTTAAGAAACTGGTTAGTCCCACTGATGTCAATGGGGCTATTAAAACAACGAGGAGTCCAGTGGCACATTAAAGATGAACAGATTTATTTGGGCATAAGCTTTCGTGGATTAAAAACGGAATGAAAATGACATGCATCTGAAGAAGTGGGGGTTTTTATCCATGAAAGTTTATGCCCAAATAAATCTGTTAGTCTTTAAGGTGCCACCGGACTCCTCGTTGTTTTTGTGGATACCGACTAACACGGCTACCCCTCTGATACTTGACAGAATGGGGCTATTCACATCCTCAGATTTACACAAGTACTGATCATACTCTCGTTATAGTGTGTATGGTAACACCCATTGTTTCATGTTCTCTGTGTGTGTATGTATATGTGTATATATATCTATATATATAGATATATATATATCTTCCTACTGTATTGTCCACTGCATGCATCCCATGAAGTGGGCTGTAGCCCACGAAAGCTTATGCTCAAATAAATGTGTTAGTCTCTAAGGTGCCACAAGGACTCCTGTTCTTTTTACAAGTACCGAAGTATCTTGCTGAAACAAAGCCTTAGTCCCTATGAAATTCAACAGGACTTTGACATAAAGGATCCTGCAGCCTCCTGCACTTAGGCACATGGAGGAATTCCAGGCATTTTGCACCTGCTAATTTTGTTTCTAATATTTTGTTTGTTTGCAAAAGGGGAGAATGAGAAGGAGGTTGCAAAGCAGCATCGGACCACACTTTCTAAGAGCATCCTCCTCCTCTTGGAGCATTCAGTGGGTACCAAAAAATTCATTTCACTCCACTGCCCTATAGAAAGAAATCGGGTAAGAGCTGGACACATGGCAGGTCCAATTTACCACTCACGCTCATTTTATTCCCAGTTATTTCAGTTACAGTGTATTGCTTCATTTCCCCGCTCAGGAGCTAGGGGAATTGCAGGTGGCTCTCCACAAAATCTATCCTGCCTTCTTTACCTTCTCCCCATGCTGCTATGTGAAGCTCTTGTATATGGAGCCAGATGGTCTTGAGCAATCAAGGTTACTTTCTGCCTCATTTCTTTTGCAACCTAGATAGTGATTCCAGCATTACGTTTAGAGCTGTTAATTATTATCCATTGCAATACGGCTGACGGCGTATTATTCTGTAATAATTCAGGACAGTTTTGCACATCTTTATACAGACAGCAGAGCCATGCACTAGATTGTTCTTATTCAATGTTGTTAAAAAATGAACATTAGGGGTCTTGTGTGGTTTTTATTTTACTCATCATCATGAAATTAACATGTAATATTCTGCCTGGGCTGCGTCAGTACAATATTTCTCTCAAAAGTCCTGACCCAGCAAAATGCTTATGCACATGCTTGGTTTCAACCCTATGCCCCTAATCTTCACACTAGTATGAGTGAGAACAGACTTTGGCCCATGGATTTGGCAATCAGGATACGGATCCAAATGAGAGCTTCCGTTTGCAAGGGGTTCCTTTTCTTTGGCTTGATTCTTTGGTTTTGCAACTATCCAATGTGAGACAGTCAAAACCACCCTGTTTTTCTGGATCGTTCTACTGGGAAGGGGAGTTTCCCTCACTGCAACATGAGCAGCAGTTCACATATTTACAGAGGGACTCTGTTCCCCATGCCCCAGCCCTCCCCTCCCCTCCCCCCTGCTCCCATGCAGAACAACTTCAAGGGCTATTGCTCTTCAGCTACCTGTAAGTCACTCAAGCAGTGCACTCTTGTTTAAGAAAGAAACAACAGCCCAGCCTGAAAAGCCTTTCTCTGAGGGCACTGGTTAATGCTGGTTAAATCGATTTCTTCAAGCTCTGAGAGTATTGCTTTATTTTGCTACTAAACTGCAAGGAAGATGAGATTAGTTCATTATTTATAAAAGCAAAATCCCTCAGAATGTATTAAATATGAAAACATTGTATTGGGGTGTAAGATTGGACAGGATTAGGCTCTGAAGTCTAGACATTTATCTCTGAAGGCATTACATTTGCATTCATTATGTATTCTTCTGTACCGCTAAACATGAAAACTGATATGCAGAACGGGTGATCAAAGCAGGGAAATGCAGATAATAAAACATGCTGTGTTCACTTAGGAACTAAAAACTGTTGTAAAAAAATAATTGTCTGATATTCCAGCACACAAACCTGTGATGTAAATCCTGCACCACCAATGGGGGAGCCTTGTAAGTTTCTGACATTTGGTTGGGAGACACCTCCGGAGGTTCAGACCTTTCCACAAAGCTGCTCAGACCTCAGAATCCCTTACCAGAAATCAGGCTGAGAACGGCACAAGAACAACCTTCTGATGGAAAGGCGGGAGGGTGCAGTGGTTAGGGTGCTGGGTTTTGACTGGGAAACCTCAGTTTAGTTCCCTGTCCTGCTCCAGACTACTTGGGAAAGTCACTTAGCTTGCAGCACCTTAGTTCCCCATCTGTCAAATGGGTATAGCAGCAGTTCCCTCCCTCTTGGGGGTGCTGTGAGCACAAATACATTGAAGTTTGTGAGCCGTTTGGATATTATGGGGGCCAGATGAGTACCTCCAATAGAGTCAGATTATGAACTCGTCCTCTTCTTCCTCTGAACCCCGCTCCTTCCTCTGTAACACACAGTGCATCCTGACCCACCGGCGGGCGAAGAGCTGTGATTGCCGCCACTGACCGTGTGAGAATAGTGCACATCCTACTAGGCTTGTTTGTTGCCCCATCTTGCCCCACAGACCAGCCCTAACTGCTTGTTTTGCCTCATTCACCTGTCACCTCTTGCCTTTTAGACTGGGATCATTTTATGGTTTCTTCCGAGTCATTGATAAAAGTGTCAATAGAGCAGGACCAAGTCCCTGCGGGACCCCACTAGAAACTCACCCACTCAGTGACGATTCCCCGTTTGCAGACCGATCAGTGAGCCAGTGTTTAATCTATGCTGTGTATGCCATGTTTTATTTCTGTTGCTCTAATTTCTTAATCAGTGTTGTGCGGTACCAAGTCAAATGCCGTACAGAAGTCTAAGTATATTACAGTCATGCGATTACCTTTAACAACCAAACTTGTATCTCCTAAAAAATCAAGTTAGTTTCTATAAGCCCTTGTTAATTGACATGAATTATATTGCTCTCCTTTCATTCTTTATTAACTGAGTACTGGACCAGCCCTTCCATTATTTTGCTCGGACCAGTGTTAGGCTGACAGGTCTATAATTACCCAGGTCATCCTGTTTACCCTTTTAAAACCTCAGCACAACATTTGCTTTCTTCCAGTCTTCTGGAACTGCCTAGTGTTCCACGATTTATTGAAAATCAACATAAATGGTCTGGAGAGCTCCTCAGCCAGCTCTTTTAAATCTCTCCTATGCAAGTTGTCTGGACTTACTGATTTAAACATGTTTTACTTTGGTAGCTGCTGTTTAACATCTTCTTGAGTTACAGTTGGAAGGGAAAGAGTTTCACCATCATTGTCGTCATAGGATATGAATACATCATCTGGCTTTTCTCCAAACACAGAACAGAAATATCTGTTGGAACATGCCTGCCTTTTCTGCATTAAAGGTCTGAGTCACATTTAAAACTGGGTAAATCTGTTGTGACTGAAACCTGAAAGCAAGTGAAACTCACCTAATTCCAAGGATTTTTACTAACCTGGGACATAAGAACATAAGAGCGGTCACAATGTAGAACCAATATGAATGAAATTGTTTTTAGTTATTCACTGTACCATTGTAACTTCTGTTCACCATTTCATTACACTTGCCATTTTACTTACATTGTAACATTGTAACTTCTGTGCAATATTGTAACTCAAAACCCATTTTAAAATGCTGACTCCATTTTGTAGAAGGCTTGTGCTGCAGCCTCTATTTTTGCAAGCCATACTGTAATTTTATTAGTCTAGTTGAGATGTGTGAATGAGGGATGCATGAGTGATAGAATCAACCTCCAGCACCAGCCAGTCCTGATGAGATAAAGTTCAAATACCAACGGCTGAAGAACTAGACAACAGCCCTAACTCAAGCAAGAAGCATCCACCCTAAAAAGAAACAACAGAAGGAAGATCAAAGCCAGGTCCCAGGCTGACAGTCACGCCTGCAATTGACGGGTGATCAAGCAAACCCTGAGGCGGCCTGACACAGAGAGACCTAGGAACTTTGAATCCAAACTAAACTCCTATAAAAAAGGAAGGGTGAGAGGAGAGACTTTGGGTAACGTTCTGCTATCAACATCAAGGAGCATCGGTGCGCGCCCGACAGAGACCCAGCTCCTCCTCGTGCTCAGCTTTCCTGGCCAGTTAGCTGCCACGAGCTACGATCCCAAGCTGCGAACTCAAACTACAATCAGGACTGGTAACTATCCAGCAGCTGCAGAACATTTTGGTGTGTGTGTGTGTGTGTGTGTGAGTGTATGTGTATAAGCATTAAGGTATTTGCTAAGAGTTACAGATTAATAATAAATGTGGCATCTTTGCCTTGACCCCTAAAACGATCCTGTGTAAGTTTGTGGAACAACATTATTGGTGGAGAATGCGGGCATCGATCCCGCTACCTCTCTTAACCCTCTCTGGGCCAGAGGGAGAGACACTAAGTCTCCCTCTGTATTACTCGTCTGCTACCACCGAGGGTTCATACACCAATTATACAAATCCTTCCCCGGATCAGATCCTTCCCCGGATCAGAGTGAGAAACACTAAGTTCTCCTCTTTAGCTCAGTCTTGCTATGGCTGAGGGTGTATGTACCTCTATAACACAATTTAAACCTAAACTCCTATATCCTTCAGAGTTTGGTTAATCCTTCCCCGGATTATGTACCTTTATCACACAATTTAAACCTAAACTCCTATATCCTTCAGAGTTTGGTTAATTAACTGAAAGTTTACGGTCTTTTTCCTCTAGTGCCAGGCTTGCTAAAGCTGGCGGTGTGCACACCACTTTTATAATAACTGTGGATTCTATGCTTGCTCCCCCTTTCGCATTCTCCACCAATAATGTTGTTCCACAAACTTACACAGGATCGTTTTAGGGGTCAAGGCAAAGATGCCACATTTATTATTAATCTGTAACTCTTAGCAAATACCTTAATGCTTATACACATACACTCACACACACACACACACACACCAAAATGTTCTGCAGCTGCTGGATAGTTACCAGTCCTGATTGTAGTTTGAGTTCGCAGCTTGGGATCGTAGCTCGTGGCAGCTAACTGGCCAGGAAAGCTGAGCACGAGGAGGAGCCGGGTCTCTGTCGGGCGCGCACCGATGCTCCTTGATGTTGATAGCAGAACGTTACCCAAAGTCTCTCCTCTCACCCTTCCTTTTTTATAGGAGTTTAGTTTGGATTCAAAGTTCCTAGGTCTCTCTGTGTCAGGCCGCCTCAGGGTTTGCTTGATCACCCGTCAATTGCAGGCGTGACTGTCAGCCTGGGACCTGGCTTTGATCTTCCTTCTGTTGTTTCTTTTTAGGGTGGATGCTTCTTGCTTGAGTTAGGGCTGTTGTCTAGTTCTTCAGCCGTTGGTATTTGAACTTTATCTCATCAGGACTGGCTGGTGCTGGAGGTTGATTCTATCACCCATGCATCCCTCATTCACACATCTCAACTAGACTAATAAAATTACAGTATGGCTTGCAAAAATAGAGGCTGCAGCACAAGCCTTCTACAAAATGGAGTCAGCATTTTAAAATGGGTTTTGAGTTACAATATTGCACAGAAGTTACAATGTTACAATGTAAGTAAAATGGCAAGTGTAATGAAATGGTGAACAGAAGTTACAATGGTACAGTGAATAACTAAAAACAATTTCATTCATATTGGTTCTACAATACTGGGTCAGACCAATGGTCCAGTGTCCTGTCTTCTGACAGTGGCCAGTGCCAGATATGTCAGAGAGAACGAACAGAACAGGGCAATCACCAAGTGATCCATCCCCCGTTGTCCACTCCCAGCTTCTGTCAGAGGCTTACAGCAGCCAGAGCATCGGGTTGTGTCCCTGACCATCTTGGGTAATAGCCATTGATGGACCTATTCTCCATGAACTTACCGAGTTCTTTTTTGAACTCAGTTATAGTCTTGGCCTTCACAACATCCCCAGGCAACGAATTCCACAGGTTGACTGTGCGTTGTGTGAAGAAATACTTCCTTTTGTTTGTTTTAAACCTGCTGCCTACTAATTTAATTGGGTGACCCCTAGTTCTTGTGTTATGAGAAGGGGTAAATAACACTTCCCTATTCACGTTCTCCACATCATTCATGATTTTATAGACCTCCATCATATCTCCCCTCTCTCTTTTCCAAGCTGAATAGTCCCAGTCTTTTTAATCTCTCCTCATATAGATGATGTTCCATACCCTTAATCATTTTTGTTGCCCTTTTCCAATTCTAATATATCTTTTTTGAGATGGGGCAACCAGAACTGAACGGAGTATTCTATATATGGATGTATCATTGATTTATATAGTGGCATTATGATATTTTCTGTCTTATTATCTATCCTTTTCCTAAATTCATAACACTCTGTTAACTGCTGCACATTGAGCGGATCTTTTCAGGGAACTATCCACGAACACTCCAAGATCTCTTTCTTGAGTGACAGCCAATTTAAATAAATAAATAAAAATAAATTATTTAATTTTATTTATTTTATTTAAGATCTCTTTCTTGAGTGATAGCCAATTTAGACCTTATAATTTTGTATGTATAGCTGGGATTATGTTTTCCGATGTGCATTACTTTGCATTTATCAACATTGAATTTTGTCTGCCATTTTGTTGCCCGGTCACCCAGTTTTGTGAGATCCCTTCGTAACTTTTCGCAGTCTGCTTTGGACTTACTATCTTGAGTAATTTTGTATCATCTGCAATTTTTGCCACCTCACTGTTTATCCCTTTTTTCAGATCATTTATGAATATGTTGAACAGCACTGATCCCAGTACAGATCCCTGGGGTACAGCATTATTTACTTCTCTCCATTCTGAAAGCTGACCATTTATTACGACCCTTTGTTTCCTGTCTTTTAACCAGTTACTGATCCATGAGAGGACCTTCCCTCTTATCCCATGACAGCTTACTTTGCGTAAGAGCCTTTGGTGATGGACCTTGTCAAAGGCTTTCCGAAAGTCCATGTGCACTATATCCACTGGATCACCCTTGTCCACATGCTTGTTGACCCCATCAAAGAATTCTAATAGATTGATGAGGCATGATTGTCCCTTTACAGAAGCCCTGTTGACTCTTCCCCAACAAATTATGTTGATTTATATATCTGGTAATTCTGTTCTTTACTCTAGTTTCAACCAATTTGCCTGGTACTGAAGTTAGGCGTATTGGCCTGTAATTGCCAGTATCGCCCCTAGAACCTTTTTAAAAAATTGCTATTCTCCGGTCATCTGGTACAGAAGCTGATTAAAGTGATAGGTTACATACCACAGTTAGTAGTTCTGCAATTTCATATTTAAGTTCCTACAGAATGCTTGGGTGAATACCATCTGGTCCTGGTGACTTATTACCATTTATCAATTTGTTCCAAAACCTCCTCTATTGACACCTCAGTCTGGGACAGTTCCTCAGATTTGTCACCTAAAAAGAATGGCTCATGTGTGGGAAACTCCCTCACATCTTCTGCAGTGAAGACCGTTGCATAGAATTAATTTAGCTTCTCTGCAAAGGCCTTGTCTTCCTTGAGTGCTCCTTTAGCACCTCGATCATCCAGTTATTCCACTGATTGTTTGGCTTCCTGCTTCTGATATACTTACAATTTTTTTTGCTGTTAGTTTTTGTGTCTTTTGCTAGTTGCTCTGCAAATTCTTTTTTGGCCCACTTAATTATATGTTTACACTTGACTTGCCAGAGTTTATGCACCTTTCTGTTTTTCCTCAGTAGGATTTGACTTCCAATTTTAGTATATGTGCTGCCTCTAACAGCTTCTTTTACTCTGTTGTTTAGCCATGGTGGCACTTGGTGGTCCTCTTACTATGTTTTTTAATTTGGGGTGTACATTTAATTTGAGGACCTAATTATAGCATTTAAAAAAAGTTTCCATGCAGGTTGCAGGCATTTCACTCTTGTGACTGTATACTTTAATTTCTTTTTATGTAGCTTCTTCATTTTTCTGTCGTTCCCCTACACAAAAATGACTAAAGCCAGGTTTGTGGGAAACTTTGCCATGTTTTAGGAGGCGTTCCACTGAGTGTGAGCACCAATCTGAAGTCACTTTAGGATGGTTTATAGGTTTTGAAAGGAATCAGGCAGAATTCAGTTCCCTTCATTATGACCTGGGCAAAGCCCTTTTGGTTGAATTCTATTGTGAGTTTTTTCTGTACCTTTGAACCTAAGTAAAACTCCAGGCTGTAAAAATGCAAAGTGACAGAATGGTTTGTAGAAATCCCTTTTGTATTATTAATCTGCGTTATTCCTTCAATGCGCCCATCTTCCAGCCCAAATACATCCTAAGCCCAGCACATATGATAGAATTGTTTTCACTGTCTAACTCCTCTTACAATGGAAGGCTAATTAGGTTGAAAGTATAAGAAACTATTTAGTATAACAACTAAACCTACAAAGCACTGCCAAAGCTTCTGTTAACTGGTTCAAAACTCTTATGGTTGTAATGTATAACTCCCTTTCTTAATACAAATTTTAAGTGACAAATCTGCAGAATGAATCTGGTTTTCATTATTTGCAACAGAGAAGAGAGAGGATTTAAATGAAGCATGTATTCTGTGAAGAGCCTGAGGAAATCATTTAACAGCTTGGGAGAGAAGGGGAGCTGTATTATCATTAGAATTTACATGATACATTAGCCAGGAGTGGAAATGTTAATCTTTCTAACCAAAATCCATTTGCAAAATTAGTGGAATACAGTTGTTTTAATGGCCTTTCTTCCTCATGAAAAGGGTAAATCCTTTCACCTCTGCTGGGAATTGATATTTTTGGGGAAATTAATTTCATGAACTATTGTCCATTTCCCAAAATATCACCACAGCAAGAGTATGGAAGAGAATTTGAATAAAAAAAGGCTGAAAGTTGAAGTGTGGCAAAAATATAACACTATTTAGCCTGTGAGAAGTGTGTGAAAAGGGTGTTTAAGCATAAACAATCGTGGTTCGGTGTGACTGCATTGCCTATTCTGTGTGGTGGTGTGTTATTGCAGAAGAGTTGGTAATTCAGCTTTATTGCTCTGCCTCTCATTCTGCCTAGGAAATAAAGTGAGAATTTGAGAATAAATAAAGTGAGAATGTCTCAGAGAATCAGAGACAAGCTGCTTGTTAAAATCCAGCGATTGCTTTCTTATGTAGCCACATTCCAGACTTTCTACTTAAACAGTAATTAAATAGAATTGTCTTCGACTTCTACAGTTTTAGAAAATAAATAGCTTTGTTCTTAACACCCCAGTTCAGCAAGCTGCCAAAGCACATGACTAACTTTAAGCGTTATTGATTCCAGTAGGAGTCCTACGTGCTTGAAGTTAGCCATGTGCATAAATACCTTGCTGGTTTGGTGCCCAACCGCTGAAGTATCTCAGGCTCAAATTCTTAAGTGTAAATTCTTCTGTTCTCCTTCTTAGTGGGAGGAGGGCAAATCAAGCCCTGATTCTTCCCTGTTCAAATCACTCTCTCACAGCACTAAATTTAAGATGGGCTAAATAGTTGTTGGTGGAAAAAGATGGAGGCAAATGGGAGAACTTGCTGTTTCCCCCCCAAAGAAATCAGTTGCTCTAGTCATACAATTCAGCCGGAACTGTAACTGAAATTCATATGAATAATCCAAACATCCAGAGTTACAGGAGTGAAGATTCAGGGCATAACCATATATATAAAGACCTAATAGATCTGTGTGTCCATTCCTCTGCTAGGACAGCCACAGTGCCTGATACTTTGGTAGACTAAAATGCATGCAAGAGAGAGTCAATAAAATACACGTATATGATTTTCCGCTATAGCGCACCATCTTCCTGAAGCTTTTTCCTGTGTCTTCACAAAGACCGAAAGCTCATCTCTGGCATCAGACCCCGCAGCTTTACTGTCAATAAGCAGTCTGCATTGTTCACCTTACTCGTGTCGGCCCAGGCAGATTTTCCAGCAGAAGCAAGAGGCTAGTGGCCAGTGCGTGTTGCATTTTAAAGCACTGCAGCTTGGATAGAAAAGGGAAATGATACAGCAGTAACGCAATCACAGAGCGCTGACTGGCACCCTCGGCAAATAGCTGTGGCCATGGTACACGGTGTTGAAATTACTTTTGGACGCTCTGTCAAGCACAAGATATAAATTGCACAATGTTTTTTAAATATTTTGGGGAGATTGCCTTTTGAGTGGCATCCTCCATTTATGCATGTCCAGTAAGATGTAGAAAATTAATTTTCATTTTTCACTTTTATCTGTTTCTTTTAGCCAGTATGGGCCAGCGGAGCAAATCCAGCTGTGTGGACAGTGCTAGAAATGGCTCAACCTCCATCTGCTCCAAGGTACAAATTTGATTTCCTCGCATCTATATTTTTGTGTCTAATTTTTCTCCCCTTTTTCTATAACCCTGATTCGTTCTGTTGTATCTCCCATATAAACTGGACACCATCAGAAGGAAATGAAATGTAATGGAGTGCCTGCAGCTCGTCATTGCGTGGGAACTAAATACACCTAATAAGACATCCTCTAGCTATTTTTAATAGCACAACACTCAAGTCTTTCCTGTTATTGTTGAATATTGAAGTTATGCTGCTGCTAAACATTATGACTTTCTTTCCTGTGCTTAATTATGTGCCAATCAGTGTAAAGCTAAGCAGTTGCTATCAATTGACTGCTGGATAAATATTGAGTGAGATGGAATTAAAGACGTTACTAAGAACCTAAATGGGCATTTTCAAACTTCAAGGTAGTTAACTGTCAGAGGGAATCTGTGTCATTTGCCTTTCTGTGGAGCAATGGGGGCATGTAATGGCCAGTTAGAACATTTCCAGGTCTATATAAGCCCCCATGGATTTCAAGTGATGTTGGAGGGATAAAAAAACCCTATTACTGGTGTAGAAAAGACAATAATGGAAACTCAGGCATATAGGAGAGAATCAGGGCTGCCAAGGTATTGAGTTTTGGTTGAAATCTCATGGAATTTTGCTGGAAAATGTTCCCTGTATGAAATTACCGTTAGAACTGTTGTGATCTGCTTTGCTCACAAGCACCCTTGTTTCACACAACATTCATGGTGTGGTACAAAAATACCCACAATTGTCTGTGAATAGAGGATTGTCCATCTTTTTGTAACACTAAAATTCACATAAACGTTAATTTATATTCAGAAGCAGTTCTGGTTTTAGAGGAGGAGTTTTTCTCCCAAAAGGAAATTTTCCCAAGGTTTCCTGCAAAGATGAATGGTCATTGATCCCTGAGTCATGCACATACCTTGGAAAATGCATGCTGACTGCTCTAAGAACTTTCAATGGGTGTATCCATACAGTCATTGTTAATTTATGAATACATAATAGTAATAGAGTCTTGAGTAGCTGAAAAAATGTTCCTGAGGGCTGGGATAAGTGAGAGACCAAGTGCCATTCTGAAAAGCGATCAATTTCACATTATCACACTTATTTTCACATTAGACCCAATCCAGCAGACCACTTAAGTAAGTCGGTAGCTTTAAGTATGTGAACAGTTCCATTGCAGCCAACAGAGGATGCATGCTTACATGTTTTTCTGGATCAATGGCAATTATCTCCTACACCTGTACATTTTTCTTTCATGCAACTAGCCAGTTTAAAAGTTCATGGACTGTCAAATATTCAGGGAATGGGGTCCAGAATAAGATTTGCTCTCGCATTAAAATATCTTTTTATTATATTATTCCTTGCAAATCTCTCTCTGCCCTGCAAATGAGGGGCCAAATTTCCAGACCAGCCTCAGTTTTTGCATGCAGAGTTATGCAGAAACAATTCAGGTTCTGTCATCATTTACTGTAAGCAACTCTTTTTCATGCACAACTGGTTACTTAGGATGGAATTTTCATATGCGCGGTCAATGGGGATTTTGTCATTGACTTCAATGGGAGGAGAGTTAGGTCCAAGATGTTTGTTTTTGAAAATCTCACCCTTAGACATCTAAATGACCTAAACTGCACCCAGCTATTTATATTAGCAAATTACAGGCGTCCAATAGAAACCTGTTTATAACACTCTGGCTGCTATCTCTGTGTGCTGTATGAGATGAAAAGGACCCAAAATCCCAGCCTTATGCCTGTATAGCAGTGTGGATTTTTTGCCTCTCGTTTCTCTAGTTCAGATATTGTTGTTGTTTTAACATAGCTGAAAATATACTGCATTCTTCTAATGAATAGCATGCAAAACATACGCTTCCAAGACTCTAGAGTCTCGCTGAGTAGTCTGTTGCTTTCCATATACTACTGGAATATATTTGCCAGCATTTCAATTAGATCATCAATAACCCAGTGCAGCTGCTGAGAGAAGAACTCAGATGTTCATAAATGTTATAGTCCATTAAGTTCAGATACTTCAAAGGCAGTTTGGAAAGAAAGTCATTTGTTAGGCTGAGTGTCAGTGTTGCCGAATGCAAATCATGCTGGATGCCAAAGCAAGAGATAAAAAAATGGAGTTTAAAGGTCAAATTAACTTAATTTGACCACTAGTGACACATAATGCAACTTTCTGACATTTAAAATATTACAGACACCAATACAGTTATTATGGATTCCTCCAACAAACCATGAATGCAGTAAATTAGGAGAGCTACCAGCAGGAAGTGCTTAAGACTTGCCTTACTAGCTATTTTAAAGGCATCCCAGTGTGTGTGTGTCTTCTTAGGCAAAATGCTCTTGCGGTTTCTTCCCTCCAGGGATTTGAAGAGCAAACGAGTGCTCAGAAATATGGCAAAGATTTAGCAGCCTGATTCCGTGGTGAGAGATTTAATGATTTCACCTCGAGGCAGGCAAAGAACTAAAGCATGGCTCACAGGGGCTCTTCCCTTTCCCCTCGTTTGATTGATATGCCTCATGAGGAGGAGCAATGTGATTTGTGGTGGACTGGAAGGAAATAGGAACCCAAACATCAGGATGGATGACCACCTGACAGGAGATGTGGCCAACTCACCTTTGTGGAAGGATGGCATGACAGAGAGAAAGAGACACTAAATCAATGCAGAGCTGCCAAGCTACAGCTGAGATGCAGAAGCAGGAGAAATCTGGGCAAGGCATCTTTTTGCAGCACATGTAGCTGTACCCAGGCATCAGCGCAGACTTGGAGTGAGCAGGGTAAGCAGAAAGCCAGATCCTCTCCTTATAAAGAGAGCCACAAGTTTAACCCCTTCCCTGCTGGACTGCTCTCAACATACCCATGAAGTGAGAGGAGCGAGTTTGCGGAAGCTCTGTCACATTGCCTGACACCTCACCCAGATGTGACTTGACAAAGGACTCAGGTGCACTAAGAAATTGTAAATAAGATTTGGGGAACCCCAGTGTTATTGAGCCCTTCAGGCTAGATCCAGAGCGGCATTTCTACGTGCAGGGTTGGTGCATGGTGCATAAACTGTGCCTCAGCTGCAAAGCAGGGGGCTCTCTCCATGCCGAGGTCACTCTGCACGTAAGATACTGAATGCTTAGGACAGCTAACGGGAAGCTAAAAGAAGGTCACAAGGTGACACGAATCAAACCAGCTGCACGGAATCCTCTTTATCTGCAAACCATGAATGATTTTTCTAGTTAATTTGATGCTGCGCAGGAAGGCCCTGATTCTGCAAGTGCTCATGCACCTGCTTCACTTTATGCATCTGAGCCATTCCGCTGATGTCACGGGGCCAGATTCCCAGTGGGTGCAATTTGGCCTAATTCCATTGAAGTCACTGGGACGACTCACATGCGTGAAGTTAATCCGTGCGTATATGCTGTGGGATCAGGGTCCTACTCTGATGTTGCTGAGATCAAGTAAACTTCCAGTGTCTGCAGCCCTGGACAAGCAGTGTTGCGAAAGCACCAGGTATAATTAGAGCTTAATTTGTGCCAGGGCTTGCCAGGGCTGAGCCCCGGCACCCCTGGGCCTGGCGGTTCAGAGCCCCGGCACCGCTGGGCCTGGCGGTTCAGAGCCCCGGCACCACTGGGCCTGGCGGTTCAGAGCCCCGGCACTGCTGGACTTGCTGTATCAGTTATGAATGTAAAAAAATTGCTTGAGTCCCAGCACCTCTTTCCTAACAAATGAAGCACTGGGTATAATATGCCGTGGGGTCTGTTAAGCACAAGTGAGAATTTAAAAATTAGTAGCCATGTTTGGTTTTGTTTGTACTGGAAGATCTTGGAAAAGTGGAAGGTGGAGTGGGACAGGAACACAGCACGACAGTAGGGAGGGACAGGTGTAAAGTGATAGTGCAAGGGGATGGATAAGGGGGAGAGAGATGGCTCCCCGATGCTCTGGGAAATGAAGTCGCTGAGTCTTGCACAGCTGTAGCAGTGATTTGAGTCAGTCAGCTGCCTTCTTGTATGCACACGTCTGTGTGCAGGAACCCGCGGGAGCTCTCACCTAGGTTGCAGAGGCCAGCAGGAAACATTCTGATTCACAGGTAGAATATCTGCAAATTCTCTTTTTCACACAACTCATTTGCATTGGTTGGATGAATCCTTTCCTTTTCCCTGTGGCCCTCTCGGTCTGGTCTGTCTCAGGGCTTTATACCGCTGACCATCACCCTGGCATCTGAACGTCTTCCATGTAAAATCAATATCAATAGTGAAGTCCCTACTGGTCTTCAAGGAGGCTCTGGCTCTTCTCCCTTCCAGGGGTAAAATCTCTGCTTGGGGGCGGCTTTATGGTTTTTTTTATTTTTTTAGATGTTAATTTATGTTTGGTTATTTAGGTTGATTTATTTTGGGTTTTTCAAGGTTTTGGTTTTTGGTGGGGCCCTTGTTTGGGGCTTCTGGGCTGAAAGGGGCGCCCATGTTGTGAGTATTATTCTCATTGTGGAAAGGTCTTTCCAAAGAGGGAGGTTTTACAGCATTTCCTAACGATGGGCAGACTCTAGAGTCACCTAATCTCCTATGAACGGTTGTTCCATAGCTTTAGGTGTGTAGCCAGATAGCCATAACATAGAGCACAGCTCTAGCCCGTACAGCCGTAATATATAGCCCTCGTGTGTAGCTCTATGGCCGTAGTGTACGGCTGTAATGGATAGTCATAACACACAGACATCTCACCCTAGCATATAGTTACAGCTCTGCCTCTGACTGTCTCTTTGCTTCAAAGGGCCTGATTCTCTCAGCCTCTGTGCTCCAAAGATCCCTTTTTTCTCTGTGCTTCACAGCCTCAAATTCTCTGTGTTCCTCCTGAGTCTTCCCTCTCCTTTTCTCTTCTTGCTGTCTCCCTCCCTCTATCTTCTTCTACCCACCCTCCCCCTGCCCCCACTACCCAGCTTACTTTGCTCCTTTCTTTAAGCCTTCTCCAGTTTCCCCCCTGCACTCTCTCCCCTCCAACGCCCTCCTCGACGTTCCAGCCACGCCGCACTCTGGTTGCTCTTTCCTTGAACACTGGCCAATTAAAAAGCAGTACAATTCTTGTGCAATGAAAAATGGGCAAAGAGAAAAGTCTGAGTCTCTTTTCTCAACTGGAATGGGAGGCAAGGCACAGAGATGTTCAGTGTGACTCATGAGCAGGCAGCTGCAACACCGTAAGCATAAGAAAAAGAAAGTACATTGCAGCCTTGCTACAGTGTGGTTTAACCACATGTTGGATTAGAAGGGTGACCAGAGAGAAGGCACTTTGTATAATGCACGATTGCACTGTCTTCTCCATTGGCTGTCACGGCCCGGCTGCTCACTTCAGTCATTGGTTTTCCTTCAGTGAAGCGCTGGGATTATTCAGACCAGGTAATCAATTTAATCAGAGTCAGGAGACTGGAGTGGAATTTGATAAGCGTGAGCATTGGCTGATTAAGATGGAGAGAGGAACAGCCTCCAGTTTAACTCCCATCTGACCTTTTCAGAGGGAGGCAGCGCGTTGAAAAATGCCATTCAGAGCTCTTAAAGGTTTTATGCCCCTGAACATCTCAGAGCTGTTTAAGGAGAGTGATATTCAGACTGCTCATGTCCTGCCAACTCTTCCTTTCACTCCCAGCAGCGGCAGCTCACTGGGGAGGGGGTTGAGAAGGATTTAAAAAAGGTCATTATTTGCATGCATGAAACCTACTGTACCTATCAAGGAGAGGGGGAGTGCCTGTGTCAGCCCATTTAAAACTCAGCCAGAAGGTCCAGTCAAGTGGAATGGCAGGTTGCATATATCTTTTAACGTTCTCCTGAAATTGGCTTTGGTCAGCTACACACATTCAGCTTCATAAATATCCATCCTCAGTTGAAATGCACGTCTCCAAGAGCTGCATCAGAGGATGGCTCAGAGTAGAGACTCTCTATTGCAGCCTGAGGTCTTTGCGGTCTCTGTTACATTGCAGAGTTCACTTTGTGGGTGTATAGATTAGCAGTGGACAATGGAGCCATATCGCAAAATTAAGATACTTTATCTGAGGCTCTCCAGCCCTGTGATCAAATTGGACATTTGGCAGTAGGACTTCCCATCTAGTAGGGTCAGAAAAGTCATTTTCCGGGACATTTATGTTTCTAGCCACCATCCTAAAA
Organism: Terrapene triunguis; assembly: GCF_002925995.2. Classification (NCBI taxonomy): domain Eukaryota; kingdom Metazoa; phylum Chordata; order Testudines; family Emydidae; genus Terrapene; species Terrapene triunguis. The sequence continues at coordinate 16,719,219 of NW_020664587.1, forward strand.
AAGCAAGTGCTCCGGCACCTGAAAATGAATTAGAAAAGCTATAAACACCCAAAGATTTGAGGTTGGAACAACCATTTGTGCTAACCCAGTAACTTCTGAGACCTACATGTAACAAAAGGCAGTCTCATTCAGTCTTTTATGGTGTAAGGTAGTTTAGCAACCTTCGCCATGAACCATGGGTCTGAATTTGGCTAAGCAGGCACATCTGAGCAGGAGATTACGTTCAGTGAAAGACAAAGTGACAATATCACTAAAGCACATAATCTGGAGTGTAAATGTCTGACTCCCCGGACTCTTCTCCTGTCTGTCTGGGCTGCGCTGCTCCCTGGAAGGACAGAGCCAGTTGCATTACTGTCTCTGTGGGATTTATTCCATGCTTTCCAATTATTATTTTTAAATTGAATTACTTCCTGCCTTGGGCCAATGGGAAATCCTGCCTCTTGTTTACCTCTTGCCATTCATTGTCTGAATACATTTGTAGAAACTGGCTTTACACAAAGGGAAATAAATAAATCAGCCGATCTCTCTATTTAGCTCGTGCTCTGCTTTCTCTAGGTTTCATGCTGCCTTATCAAGCACCCACAAATGTGCCTGGCCGCATGGCACCGTACAGCAGGACGGTGTTATCAGTATCTGCCACGGCGTCTGGACAGATTTGCATTGATAAATCCAGCCGAGCCCTATTTATGAAACACATACACCCATGCACACACACTCATCCCAAGCAGTGGTAGGGGAGAGTGTGGAGAGCTGTCCTTCTTATATGGAATGTGGCGGTAGAGACCAAAGGTCGTCCTCCATTGTGGTAGGCAGCACGCTGGTCTTCAGGGGCAGATCAGACAGCGTCAGGCTGCAGCAAGCTCTGGTTTGCGTGCTATGCGATGCTTGAACAAAGATAATATCACTGTTAAACACCAGCTTTCTTTGCCTCAGTGAGGAGAACAACACACCCACCGGAGACGAATTACTTTAGAAATGGACTAATAGTCAATAGTACAGAAAAAGGTCCATGCAGCATCTCTCCATGTACTTTTCTCAACATAATTTCCTCTATATGTGAGTGCAGCTGATTTCTCTCGGTGCAATATATTTCACGAAAAGATGCTTATCTAGCTTGCTCATCTTGCTAGTGTCCACCTCCCTGGTGGCATGCTCCCCTAGGAAACCTCCAGCCAATTATATGCAATGAGCCACATAATAATTTATAATAATACTATGGACTTCTCTAGAGACTTTCATTCCTGGACCTCAAAGCACTTTCACAACAGTAACTATTTACCCTCACTGCACTCCTGTGGAGCTGGTAAGCATTATTATGATGATCATCATATGCATCTTCAGAAAAGGCACAGAGATGTTAAGGCCAAACATTTCAACAGTGGCCCCTGATTTTGGAGTGCCTGAGTTTTTGGCCTGCTTGACGTCAGATACTGGGAGTTTGATTTCCAGAGGTACTGAGTCCCCTCTTTGGAAGATGGTGCTGTATTACCAGCCTGCAAGTACGGAGAAGCTGTAGCATCCACGGACTTTTTGGGGACTGAAAAAGATTGAACTGGAAAAGAAAGAGAGCAAGATATAGAAAGGGAAGGATTAGAACAGGGGTAGGCAACTTATGGCACGTGAGCTGATTTTCAGTGGCACTCACACTGCCCGGGTCCTGGCCACGGGTCCGGGGGGCTCTGCATTTTAATTTAATTTTAAATGAAGCTTCTTAAACATTTTAAAAACCTTATTTACTTTACATACAACAATAGTTTAGTTGTATATTACAGACTTATAGAAAGAGACCTTCTAAAAATGTTAAAATGTATGACTGGCACGCGAAACCTTAAATCAGAGTGAATAAATGAAGACTCGGCACACCACTTCTGAAAGGTTGCCGACCCCTGGATTAGAAGCTGGTGGAGTCACCAACTTCTTGATTTTTCTAGCTAACCCTGTCTCCAGCTTGATGATTTTTAAATGTTTATCTGAAACTTGGTAGCATGTTGCAAGCCATGCAACTGGGTGACGGGTAGGACTGCTACTTGCCTTGGACCAAGTAGATGCATTGTGGTGATGGGTAATGGAAGGTGTGTAGCTGCTGTAGCACAGGAGGGCTTGGTCTGAGCAGAAGTAGCATTCAGTATCAATATGTAAAGGGTTTAATGCAGGGGTAATCAATAGGTGGACCTCCCCGCCAAATCTGGACCACCAGATGCTTTTGAATGGACCCTGAAACCTTTTTATTTACTCATCATTATTTTTTTTTTATTTTCTCTGGAGTCTGGACCTTGACTATACGTTGACCAAGAAATTTGTACTTTGACAAAAAATAATTGACTACCACTGGTTTAATGAGTTGGAAGATACGTTGTTGTTGTCAATCTGAAAGCTGACAGGAAGCCAGTTAAGCCTCAATTTTGGAGATAAATAAGAGCAGGTTCATAGACTTAGCGGGAAGGCAAGATGCTTCCTTTTTGGAGATCAGACTTCTGTGCTGGCTTTGCATGAAAGAGACAAAAATGATCCATAAAGAGCTTGCAAAACACAGAGATCAGTGGGGGTTATAACTGGGGTCGGGTGAATCTGTTCTGAACAAATACGAGTTGCCCTGACTCTTGGCCCATTTCTAGAATCGCAAGCATTTGAGCTGCTGAATCAATCATCAAAATGTTGCTCCGTTCTGGTTTCTGGGCAAGACAGAGCCTAGAAATGACGAAATAACACAAGAATGATTCTTAGAGTCTGAATGATCAGGAATGGCAGCAGAATTATTAGTCCACTGGTCCATGAGATAACGAAGTGGCTCCTTATTATCAGTGAAACGTTTGTACGCGTGTATTTGTGTGTGTGTGTACATAATTCAGTGGTTCTCCTTCACCCCCCCACTGGTTAGAAATATTAGCGAATTCTTCAGTATTTAAATTCCTTTCAAGAGCTAAAGTGCCATTAAGTTCCCCATTTTGCTGCAATTTACAATTAGTTTACATCATTAAGCATTGTAAAAGCTGCCTCTGAATCACCTCAGCGATTGTTTGTCATTGATTATCACTCCATGTTGCCGGATTGCTGTGCAGGCAAAGAGAGAAGCTCATTGGCTAGTGCAGTCACTCAACGTTCATGCCAGCGGATTTGTGTATGTCTGGGTTACAGCTGGTATTTCAGGCCTGATACAGGTGATTTGTAAAAATAAGTGGAGGAAAGGCAACTCCTGCCTACTGATGTGATGTTGCCGGCCTGCCTGACTTACTGCAAGAACTGTGCAAATAACAAAAGTTTTGGTTCACTGGCAGCTCTAAAAATTTGGGGGAAAAATCATTTTGGGTCAATCCAAAAACATTTTTTGGGGGGAAATTTTTGACAAATTGAAGAGTTGAAAAAAATTTCCTTTCGACTGCAAGTTTTAAAAAAAGCCTTCATTTAAAAAAATAAAATTGAAAGAAATTGTGGAAAAAAAGTTGTTCTGATCTGAAAAATCAAAACATGTACACTTTTTTGGAATTTGGTGTTTTTTCCGTTGATACAAACAATTTGGTGAAACCGACATGAATTTGAACATTGTAGTGTCACCGAATCTGCATTTTTGGCTGAAAAACTTTTTGGATGAAATTTCCCCCCGTTCTAGTACAGACGGGTTTTCTATGACCATGGTCTCACTTTTCCCCTATTCCTACTGGTGACTGAGCAGGGTTGCAGGTAATTTAGAATGATCTGCCAAGCTCTAGGGCAAATTCACCGTGGTGTCATTAGGATGCATTTTTCCTCTTGACCCAAGACAGTCTACTGGCCTTTTTGAATATCTTCCTGGAATTCAAGGAAAGTTTTTCCAGCAAGAAATTCAGGTTTTTTTTCCTACACTTTTATTTAAAACTGTGACATTTGGATAAATACTAATAGTCAAATAAACCAGCACAACTATAGATCACAAATCTAAAAGAGTGGGTTATTACTAAACTCTGTGCAACAGTTTTAAACTTAATATCAACATGGAGCCAAAGCTGTAGTTTATGAATCCAATCCTATCTCACCAGAGTAGTACTTATTCCTTCAAGCAACCCTGTCCATGCTCTGACATTCAGTCCTTTTGTCTTTCCCTAGTGCTTGCAAGTTATGGTAACTTGTTAAATTTAACCAAAATACAGTGGCTAACATTTTTCAATCGGTGAACCTGAAATTATGCTCCTAAATCCACACTTAGGCTCCATATCCTAAAGGTATTTAGGTACTGTGCTCCCACTGAAACCCATGGGAGTTAGGCGCCTCCGTCCCTTTGAGGATCAGGGCCTAATGCAAAGACCCACGGAGTCAATGGAAAGACACCTGCTGGCTTCAGTGATCTTTGGGTCAGGGCCTTAGTGCCTTGATTTAAGGAGCCTGCTAGTAATCACTTTGTTTTCAAACTCCTGTCTCTTTTACTTGGTTTGCTCATTCTGGGGTCTTTGTTCCATCTCTGGGTCTCGGCAGGCTGAGGTGAGGGCATTCATTCACACGAGGCTAACTGGAGAATAGCAGCAAAATTGTTCTTATACAGCTCAGTCTAGATCCAAAGAGTCCTAGGAATCAACGCGAGTCTTTCCATTGGTTTCAACAGCCTTTGGCTCAGGCCTGGTGTGGTTAGTTTTTAAGTCGTTAGTACAAGGTGCATGGTATTGTGTAAGGCTAGTGCAGGGACAGTAATTCTTGCTACAAAGCCTCCCAGTTAGCAACGAGCTAGGCTGTGCAGATGTGCACAGAGTAAGATACAAGTTGATGAGGAAGTTTGAAAACAGGGGAGAAAAAAAATCTCAACTCTTTTTTTACATATAAATGTTAAGCATCCCTTGTTTTATTCATTCCACCAATGTGTATCACTGCAGATGGGTCTGGCCGGCGAGCAGTACCGCTGGTGCGACATGCTTGCTGGTTACCATTGGCAACAGCTGGCTGTGGCTGTTGATATCATAAACAGAGATGGTACAGAGATTGATTCACCAACACTGAAGAGCAATCTCGGAACGAATGATAGTGAAATTTCAGGTGAGCCTGGCTGAGGCAGGAAGGACGGATGGATCAGAGCGGAGATATCGCCCAAACTCGAGGAATCATGGGCAGAAAAGCTGGGTGGCAAGAATGAGACGGACTGTAAAAAAACCAGAATGGCTAACAAATAAGGTTGGCCAGGGACCATGGAATCCAGCAGAGCCCCAGACTTGTCCATTTCTTTCTTAGCCTTTGTTTTGAAAATATAGTGACCTAGGCAACGGGGACAGTAGGAATGCATGGTGTTCCCACAGGCTCAGGATTATCCCATAGAGCCCATAAAACCACAGATAGGCTTTTTTGGGTTGCTAATCAGTACAGCACAATCCTCCAGTTTCGACAGCACTAGAAGCCTTAGGATCTCCCAGGAATTGGGTTCAGGCATCAGTCAGATATTTCAATGACCCAGCCAGGTCCTCACCCCTCTGCTGGGGGCCAGTCTGAGGGCTGTGCACCGTTAAATCCTACTTAAGCCCTTCACTGGTGCATAGGATGCGTGCTGGCGCTCTACGCAGAAGGGACCTCCCAACAGCCTCCAAGGCCATGGAGACAGGAGGGCTCACTCCCACCGCCCGCCCTTGTGCAGCTCAGCGTCCGGGGTCTGCAGTTCTGAGCTGCACTTGCGGTTTTACCTCCAGTTCTCCAGTTTAATCACGCAGGCTCCCGAATGTCTCTTTGAGGCAGATGCAGCTATAGACTCTGGAAATCAATGTTCAGATGTAAGCAGAACTCTTTTCTCAAATACTTCTGCTTCTTGAGCCCTCCCGAGCCTCGCTCTCCACATCCATTTCCCTACCATTGAAAATTTGCAAATGGACAAGGCCACCTGTCAGAAAACACCCATTTTCTCTCTGCACCAGTCCCTTGTCTCTGTCATTTACATCCTGCAATGAATTTGGACCTGATTCTGTTCCAATTTAACTCCGGGGCAGAGCTCGCCATTCACGCCAGTGTTTGCAGTCTTAGCCCCCCTGTGCCTTCACAGTCATTTCCACTTCAACAGGCTGTTATTCCAGTGACCCACATGGAATATATGTCTGTGACGGGGTCCTCGGGGTGCAACCTGCACTGGGGGACCCCTGAGCCCTCCAAACCCACCAGCCTGGCTGCCTCTCACACTGTGATGCTGATGTCAAGCTAGAAGCCTCTGGCAGGTACGGTACTTACACAGCCATCCCCAGGCAGGGACACACCCAACTGAGTGACACGAATGATCTCCAGCCACTCATGAACCATCAGTAGGGTGGCTTCAGCCGGTTCCCCCCAGCTCCCTAGTCTTGCATCCCAGAACTGTATCGTCTTGCACTGGTCAGAACCCTGGCCAGTGTAAGCTCATTACCTAGTTCACCACTTGGTCAAAGGAAAGTGGACATGCACCAGCCCTTGTTCACCTGCGCTACGATTCCCCCAAGCACTTCAACCAAACACCCACTGCTTTAGGTAAAATATAAAAGAGATTTATCACCTACAGAAAGATAGATTTTAAGAGATTATAAGTAGCAGGCATAGAGATCAAAGTTGGTTACTTTAAGGAATAAAAATAAATTCACAGTCTAAACTCTACAAACTAAGCCGGATTTGAATCGAGCAGTGTCTCACCCCGACACATGGTACAAGCAGGTTACAGTGCCTCAATACACTGGCTGGGAATACCTTCCCCCCGGCAACAAACTTCCCCAGTTCAAAGTCTTTGTCTTCCTGATGTTGAGAGAGGGGGAAGCAAGACAGGCCAAATGATGATGTCACTGCCTCTCTTTTCATACCTTCTTCCAGCTGCTGGAAAGACCTTTGCTGTGACGTGAGGGTCAGGCAGCCCCCATTGGTCAAGCAGTCTCCACTGCAGCTTTCTCTAAGGAGTCCCTGGGATAGTGGATTCTTTTCTTGATGGGCCGTCAGCGCTGTCTGGGCCCTCCATTGTGGCTACTGAAAGGCTGGCGGTGGACATTTCTCAACCTCACAACTTATTTCAATAGCCTATATAGCAATCCTTCATAACTTCCCATCCAACGACAGCACACACAATCCAACAGGAGAGTAATGTCCAACAAATCAAGACTTTTAAAATGATACCTCACAAGGTACACTTTGTACAAAACATAGCATAATTATATGACAATTGGGGGTTCTGGGGTGCTACTTTGAGGTACAGAGTGTCACAATGTCACAAGGGGATTCTCTTCATCTTAACTAGGTCAACAGTGCAGAAAAGGACCGGCCAGCGCTTGATTTGGACTTAGACTTACATTACACCCTGTCCTTACTATCACATAAAACACGGACCGACCTTTAGCTCTCTTGTGTCTGTAGGTCTGCGGCTCTGCTCTTTATTATTTCATGCCCTCTGCTTTGCTTTTGAGAAGAAGAACTCTCTTTGACCATTAACGTTTATGACTGATATGTCAATAAGGCATGAAAGAATGACAAATCTCTGAAGATGAAATGTGAGCCGCAAAGTGTGGAAAGCATGTTGATACCTAACACAAGGGGACAGGTAGTCAATGAATAGCAAGAGGGAATCATACTGAGGAAAACTGTCCTCCACGAAAGAGAGAACAAGCCTGTTTCCATTTTTTTCCACAGCAGTTTTGTTTTTAGTGACATGCTTTTGAGCAGTGCTATGTGGAAAATCTCAGAGGCTGTGCTGGGGGAACAGCATTCTCGGCCAGCGCCTCAGCTGGTGTGAACGGCCAGCACCCACATTTGCACCAGCTGTGTCTCTGGTCCACTGTGATTTCTTACCCCAGTGAAAGGAAAGGCGATTTTCGTAAGTGACAAAGCTTTTCTTTCTGGGAGAAGGGATGGGGCATTTCCACTGGGCACGAATAGTTCACCTGTGTGCCACGTTTCACCATCATCTTTTCATCCCCAGGAATTGCTGCTCGCTGACAAAAGTGGGGAATTTTTCTCCTGACAGAATTTAGAGGGGGGAAAAAAAAAGACACTTCATTCTCTCTGTGTTCCTGCGTGAGATCAAGTTTTCTACAGCTCGGTGCATGCTCTGCTATAGGGTCACCTTTTATACATGGATATCAGCAACTGCCTCCCCTGAAATCAGAAATAAAAGTCTTTAATGGAGAAGAGCTGTGCACCCGCACCAGGATGCAGCAGCCCCCTTTGACGTTGTACTGGGAACTTTTCTCATGAGCCCAGCAAACCCCAGGATCCAAAACAGGAATCGGAATGTTCCACTTTGTCATTTCTGTATCTGGGAAGGAAGATGCCTGGTTTCATCCCAGGGTTGCACTGATCACGAGACCCCTGTGGTTGGACAATAAACCCCCTCCATGTTCATTTTAATAGCTGCCTTCCATGGATTGCAGAGCAATCTGACTATTGATGAACCGACTGACAGAAGATCAATATCAGACAGCCTCGTCAGAGAGCTGAGATTAATGAAAGGGAATCGCACGGGGAGCCCTACTGCACCTGCTCAGCTCACACAGATTTTCACAAAGTGTTTCCATAACTTAAGACTTAGAGAACTGGATTAATTCCTGCAAAGGCCCAAGTCTTTGGAGAATGCCAGGAAGTGGAAGTCCTTGTCTGCAAACTCTTAACGAGATCTGACAACCAGAAAATGAGTCTTATTGACAGAACCCCAGTTGCTGCTTTATGCCCTGGTTGAAACACCTTTTTTAAGGCAAAGCAGGCACGAAATGAACCTGAGAGCTGCTAGGGCTGTATGCTAACTTTTTGGAAATAACAGCATATGATAAATTCCTTGAAATGCAGGGGGGGGGGGAAATCCAACTCACAGTGCTCGGTGGGGGTAAGCGTGGTGGAGTCTGGCTCTTATTTAGCTGTCAGCAAGTTATGGTTTTGTGTTTAAGCCTGAACATGTCCCTCCACTCAGTTCATTCATGGCCCCACCTGCAGCCACAAATGCCGAGTGAATTCTTCCTGCAGGTGGGGAGCAGACGCACGTACTGCTGGGGACTGAGGAAAGGCCTGACAGTTGTGTTGGCCGAAAGCGAGAGACCGTGAGGTAAGAAATTGCTCCTGTTTGAATTAATCAGGACAGCCATCCAGAGCGCTGTGCGGGGAGCACTGGAGTGAAGCTTATCAAGCGGTCAGTGCAGTGGAAGAGACTGTTATATATGGAGATGTCTATCAGTCAGCACAGCTCCGCCGAGACGCCGAGCTCTGCGAGTCTCACAGCTAAAAGGCTCGGAAAGGTTCCGGCTTCTCAGCCAACCCTCAATCTCTCCCAGCTCAGTGGGGTTTAAACTTGCGGGAAGCGATGCTGATTAATTAATTAATAATAATAATTAAGGCATGCTTGCACCTTAGAGAGCACTCACATCTTTGAAGCCGCATAGGAACATGAACTAGCTAATCCTCGTGTCACCCCACAAAGCATGTACATGGGAAAACTGAGACAGCCACAGAATTTCCAAATAGGCTGTGAGGGCTGGTGCTGGTGGAGAGACAGCCATGATGCGCCTCTCCCAACGGTGAATGCCCGTCCACAAGGGGATTCCTGGCTACATACATTGGTTTTACGTTGGCTTCAGGCGACAGGGCTGGTGCCAAGCAGGCACGCCAGAGTGAAAGATCCGGCTGAGTGTGTTTAAATGTGGGCACCACCAACTTGAGGAATCCCAGTTTCGAGGCCACCTTCAATAAAATGATGCCTCTGGCATGCGTCCAAGGCTGTGCAGAGACTCAGTGGCAGAACCGGGAGTTCCTAGCCACCAGTTCCATCCTCTGCTCACTGGACCTTGTCACACTGTAAGTCCCCTCTCAATGCCGAGTATCCGGACATGAGGGGAGATCACTGGAGCTGCGACCCACTTTGAGTCTCCTGGTAAACCCCATTGCATGGCTTTCTATTTCTGGACTCTGCTGACAGGTTGTAGCCTAGATGGCATCAGAACAAGCCAAAGCTGGTGCAGCCCCGGCAAAGCCAAGAGTCAGCAAGAAAGGGCGAGAGAGTTGATGAGAAAACTATAGAGCAAGGCCTGGAATGGAAAAGTTGGTGATCTATTGAGGACGGGAAGATATTGCCACCACCCAATGTTAGCAACAGCTGCATTTAGCAAGGTAACCCAGCAGCCCTAAGGAGGTCTCTCTGCTCAGGATTAGCTATTAAATGAAGCTCAAGGGTGAATCAGCTGATTTAATGTTCAACGAGCTCACATTAGACCCCCCAAAGAACATTTTTCATGAAGAAGCGAAGGTGTCCAACAGGGGACAATTGGAAAAGTTTAGGTCCATTCCTGGTGGTGGTAATAATCACTATGATTCTAAAAATTAAAAAAAAGTCTCCTGGGAGTTGGGGAATAGATAATGTGAGAGGAATGAGCTGATTACCGCTGCGGTGGTTATTTATTATTGGGCCGACAGAGGTGGAGATGGGACCCAATCAGGATTGGGGCCCCATTGTGCCAGGTGCTGCACAGACACATAGTAAGAGACATTCCCTGCCCTGAAGAGCTCACAGTCTAACTGATACCCACAGGGTTGGATAAACGTGCTCCCTTTTGGTGCAAATCACTGTAAAACATTTGCTTCCTCCTTTGAGGAGGCACAGCTCTGCTGCCAACAGATGCACTCTGCCTTGGGACATAGATAAGGGCTTTCCAAGAGCCGGCACTCATGGGACAGTGAAGGGTGGGGCTGAGCTGCAAAGTTTGGATCCAAACTTGTGTCCGAATCTGGGGTTTGGGCTCAGCTCATCAGAAGAAAGGGGGAGGGTGGAAGTTGGGATGAACATCCAGCTCTGATCCTCCCCCAACTCTGGATCCAGGGTTTGGTTCAGGCCCATCTCTAGGATCCCCCTCAATACAGATGGGTTGAGCAGGAGGTTTCTTGTACCTGTCCACGGCTGCTTTTCAACTGTGGCTTTTCTGGCTCTCACCATGTGGTACCCCCATGCGCTCTTGTCTCCCTCTGGATGGCACCAAAAACCAGAATATTCTCACTGCCTGGCCAGTGTCTGTTCCTGGGTGGGCGGCCAAGCCTGACCTTTGGCATTCAGCCCTACCTTGGCTCCTGTTGGACTAATGCTGGGTATGGAGAGAGCTTCTTTCACCTGCTTTGCCTTTTGCTTCGTTAGTTGCTGCTTTCTGAAGTGCAGGCTCCTCTCTGCAGAAATGACTAATCACGGTGGGAGCTTGTCAGGTGCTCCGTCAGGGGCACGGCGGACGGATGGATGGGGGAGAGGCCGGGGTCTATTACTGCCCGTTCATCTATAATTCTAATATACATTCAGGAGGATACCGGAGCCCTCCGTTGGCTAATTCACTTGAGTGACAGGCATGTGTTAGCTGGAAATCTCATCGTTTCAATAAACTGCCTGGCTCCATCACGGAGCATCTTGAAAGGGAAACAATTGTACCTGTCACATCACCCGCGATAACCTTCAGCAGCAAGCGTGTTTCTCTTTGTCAGGGAGATAAAGCCGCTGTTGATATATAATATACTGGGCCAGTCAAACGGGCTTGCGGATTGTCTCTTGCTTTGCTAATTAATTTTATCACCCTTGTCATCTTCTGACTGAAACCCAGGCAGTCCTGAGCCCCGCAGAATTGATTTTAGGGCAAAGGAGCGATATGTGCTTCTCCCCAGCCAACTACAGATAAAAACACGACTAGCCTGTTCCCCGCTTACCACATCAATGTGGTTTAAAGTAGGACACAGCGCTTTGACTGTTTCTCTTTTGGTATCTTGCAAAGTATTTTTATAATGCTATTTTCTTCCCCCCACCTCTTTTTTCCTTTTTCTTTTATCCGAGACAAACAACAGCTGTGTTATTGGTGTGGTGCTGAGAAAAGGAAGCTAGAGGTTAGCAGTGGTGTAAAGATAAGCAGACCCTGTGTAAAGCAGATCATCCACAATGCAGAGATTAGAAACTGTAGCTTGTCTGCAAATAAATGATGATTTCTCTCCCTCCCCTTGTGTGAAATGCTCTTTAATTTCCCATCCAAATGTCTTATGAACACTTCACTTTGACGAGGAAAAGGCTCCTCATCTCTATCATATGGGCCAAATTCTGCTCCCAGAATTTGTAAATTCAAATCCAGTAATGTAAATCCAGAGTGACTCTGCTAAATCAATGGGGTTACTTTGGATTTATACCAGTGTAAATGAATTAGGCCCATTGTGTGCTCATCTACCTCCAGCCATATTGGATCTTAACTGTCCTAAGAGGATATTTTGGTTGGTTTAATATGGGAATTCTGGCATATTTTCAGGGATTGTATGTCTTCTCCAGCTGTCTGACTTGGGGAAGCCAGCTAGGCCATGGGTATGATGTGAACGCGCCTTAGAATTGTAGAAATGTAGGGCTGGGGCCTTGAGAGGTCATCAAGTCCAGTCCCTTGCGCTGTGGCAGGACCAAGTAACCCTAGATCATCCCTGACGGGTTTGTCCAATCTCTTCTTAGCACAAAGCAAGGGTGCTTAGTTTACGCTCTTCTCTATTTGTTAGAACAGATCGTTCCCGGCTAACGTTAGATCCATTTTATGGTGTATTCCACCGAAGAGTTAATCATGCTGCCCCACCACCCCTGCTTCGTGGTCCTTCCCTCACACCAGCAGCGGGGCACAGAATAGCACAACCTCATGCCGTACTGGATTTGCAAAAGATTAAACACTATTAACAACACTGTCTTGATTAATCAAGGGAGCGATTCCTGCTGGTGTGGAGTAATGAGAAAGAAGCCCATAATATATAGCTCAGTGATTGCAATAATAATTAAGTGACAGAGGAATCCATGATATCGATGTGTTAAATGTAGGGGGAGCCCTTAGAGGAGGTGGAGAGTACCCTCCCACCCCCAAAAGGTAGAAAACAAATACATGTTAAAGAAACTAAACTGCACCTAACCCCCTTGCTACACATACACACACAGCTATGTCATGCCAAGAGCTGGGTGAATCGTTCACTATTAATCAATAACAGATGACGTGAACATTGCATTAGATGTGCCCAGAATAATTCATAACCAACGTCTCCCTCCCTCCCACCTATGTCAGCATAGGCCCCGAAACCGCAAACACTAACGCAACAAACGTAACCTTACCCAAGGGAATACTGCCAGTGACTGCAACAGGTCCTGTTGCTTGTGTAAAGTTAAGCACAGGTGCAGGGGCGTGGCTGTTTGCAGGGGCTTGACTTCAGGGCCTGATCCAAAGCCCCTTGAAATCAACGGAAAAATTCCCTTTGACTTCATGCCTTTCGATTGTAAGCTCTTTGTGGCAGAGACCTGGTCTTTGCATATGTTCGTACAGCACCTAGAATAATGGAGTTCCAAATAGGGTGACCAGATGTCCCGATTTTATAGGGACAGTCCCGATATTTGGAACTTTTTCTTATATAGGCACCTATTACCCCCCACCCCCATCCCGATTTTTCACACTTGCTGTCCGGTCACCCTAGTTCCAAACCCACTAAATACTCCTTTCCCCCTTATCTACAAGCTTTTTTTTAAATTTGGTGACTGGGAGCTATTTTAGTGGTATGAGGTATGACTTCCTCATTTGGTCTTAGGGACTGAATTCTGCCGTCCTCGTATGTTTCCAGGCTGCTCCACAAGCAGAATGTTTGCTCAGCAGTTACCAACTTTCTGGTTTTTATTAGTTTTCTCAAATAAAATGTCTGCAAAATATTGACAGTGGTCTCTCTGTCCTCCCCAACCCTTCGTTTTTGCTTTATTTCTTTGTTTTTGCATTAGCAAAACATCTGCCTTCCTTCAGTCAGTCATCAACTTTCCATGTAATAAATTGCATTGTTGCCTTTCCGGACAGCTGGAGAGAGATTGTGCTGTGCACCAGCAAATTCTTCTGCCTGGGAAGGAGGTGTGTTCTAGGAGTCAGAGTTCACACAATGACACAGAAAAAAAACCATATGGATATTTGTATGTGAAAACCAGGTACTTGGGGTGCATCTGTACCCAACAACGTGTGTGCAAATTTCAGTTTTAGATGGAGCAGTCAATGCTCTTGCATTTGAAATTGTGGCCCTCAGCGTAAAATAGAACTGCATTCAATCAGTGAGTGTGTTTAGGAAGATGACGTTTGAAAGAACTACAGAGAAAGAAATGAAAATAAGTGAAGCTGCTGGGGCCCTGTCCCCAGAGATCCAAACCCTAATGCCTAGGCCCTGAACTGCAGTCACCCAAGGACGGTAGAGCCTACAAGCCCCCCGAAAGGAACTTCACAAAAACGGAAGCCCAGAATTCCAACCAGAGGAAGGATAGTCTTGTGTTTTGGGCACTGCACTGGGACTCCAGCTATGCAGCAAGCTTCCTATTTGACCTTGGGAAATCACACTAATTTTGCTCTGTGCCTCGATTTCCCCATCTGTGAAACTGGGATAATGATACTTTACCCCACAGTGTTGCCATGGGGATAAATTCATTGGCATGTGTGAGGAGCTCAGATGCTATAGTGGTGGGGGGTACCTAGAAAATCCTCTATACACATAAATAAAATAAAATTCTAAGCACCGAAGAAAACACAGCAGCAGCCAAAAGGTGAGGCCAAAATTGCTGCATTCCCTCCGAGCAGGATCATGATTCAAGCCTGAGACCTGACTGATGACCTTGTCAGAGAGCTGGAGAGAGGAGGAAAGAGCTAGAATTGAGCATCAAAGCAACACTTTTATTTCCAGCACACACACACAAAAGGCTTAGTGAGGCAGAGCGGAGACGAGACAGCCCATGAAATGAGCCCACCAGGAGTGTGTGGGTGTGAGCTGCACACCGGTGTTTTATGGCTCACATAAAGAAAACAGAGCCCATTGGAAGAGGCCAAAGTGGCAAATCCAGCGACTGGGAAATGCCTGAACAGTAACATTGTGAAATGAATTAGTGGGTCTCAGTCCACTTCCAGGTGCCCGCTTCACAGACACCAACATGGCACGTGGCATTCGTTGTCCACAGTTGGCAGTCTGATGGGAGAGGCCCAGGACTGGATGGGCCATGAAGACAGAATTCCAGGTAGTCTCTCCCTTCAGATTTCTTGCTAAGGAATAGTGTGCATAAGAAGTTTGTTCTGCCACTATCCACGTTGTACCTGTTCAGCCAATAGAGGAGTTTAGTCTTCAGGGCCTGCATCAATCTAGGACAGGATACTGGGCTAGATGGACCATTGGTCTGACCCCCTATGGCCGTTCTTGCCATTCTTATGTTCTTACTTCTAATCAGCAGTAAGGGGATAATAGTAATAGAATCCAAATCCTATTGAAGTCAGTGGGAGTCTTTCCATTGGCTCCAATGGGATTTGCATCAGGGCCTAAATGCACCTTAAAACAACCTGCTATCAACAGGAGACAACTCAAACCGAGCAGCTGGGGCATTATCTAAAGTAGCTGCTCAGCCTACTCGTCAGTTGAGTCTTGTCTGTGTTTCTATTGCGTCTGCAGCCAGGGAGCCAATTCCCACTGCCGAATCAGCTTCACCTCTGTGCTCAGACAGCTTAGAAATAAACGGATTAGCTGTCGTACAAGAAACATCTCAGAGTAGATATGTCTCCCCCTTGGTGCTCCTAATGTACTGATAGAACCTCTTCTTATTGCCTTTCATGACCCTTGCTAGGTGTAGCGCATTTTGTATTTTAGCCTTGCTGAATTCGTCCCTACACGCTTGTGCTCATTCTTAGCAAAGTCTCCATGTTTCCACTTTTTGTAGGAGTCTGTAAGCGAGTGGACTCACCCCTGCGGCGCCTCCTGCTGGTCTCTCAGGGAATTAGCTCGTCCAGCTTCTGGAGCGCCCTCTGCAGGCCGGTGATCCACTTTACCGCTGGCCCCCGTGTCCCTCCCAGGACCTCGATGCCCCTTTCTCTGGGGTGCTGCTCCTCTGGCAGTAACCCCTCAGTCTCGGAGTCTCCCCCGCCCAGGGGAACCCCCACCCCCTATCCCCACTTCGCCTCAGTGTAAGGCTACTGCCAGTCACCAACTAGCCCCCGATCCCTGGGGCAGACTGCAGTGTATGCCACTCATCACTGGCAAGGGGGGGTTTGGGCCTGCTGCCTCGGCCTAGCCTTGGGCTGTCCCCTACAACCCCAGTACCTGTTTGGCCTTATACTAGGCCGCAGCCTGGGGGTTTTCCAGGCCGGAGCTCCCCAGCTCCCTTGGCCTTCCCCCAGCCCTGCTCCACTCCAGGTACCTTCTCTAGGTCCCCAGCAGCCAGGCCCGTCTCCCTCCACAGCTAGAGGAGACTGTGTGCCTTTACTCCTGGCTCAAGCCTTTATAGAGCGAGCCGGGCCCTGAGTGGGGCGTAGCTCCCAGCTGAGGCTGTTTCCCCCAATCAGCCTCACTGCTTTTCTCCTCCCACAGCCCTCCTCCAGGGCTGTTTTAAACCCCTCAGGGCAGGAGCGGGTAACCACCCCGCTACAGAATCCTATTTGATTTGCAGGTCATTCAGGAGCTCCTGATGAAGCCATATTGGCCTCTTTCTGTTCTTCCTCTTTTCTTCATCTGAATCAGCACGTGTCACCCTGAACATATGTCACAGCCTGAGTGAGTCCCACTGGCTACTCAATGTAGATTGAAACTAAACTCTGCAGGGAAGGACATGGACACAGTCACAGGGCAGATTTGCAGACAAGTGGCAAACGACCTGACGTTGCAAGTGCTACAGACACCGTTCACTTGGACTATGGCTTGAAAAGGCGAGGAGGGGGGTTGCAGCAGGATAATGAATGGGAGCTGGCTATCCTGTTGTAAAACCCTAGTGCAGACAAAGCACTGGTAGTGTTTACCACGAGGTAACTAGGAAAGGTCAGCGCTACACCCTTGCCGTGGCTGACCTTGTGGTAAAGCGACAGCTGCCTTGTCTGCACTAGGATTTCACAGCAGGATAGCCAACACGCATTAGTTATCCCGTGGTAAAAATGCACCTGTTTCAGACAACGCTTTGGTCTCGTTTACAATCATCCTCAGCAGAATGAATGGCAGCAGCTTTTCAAAGTAAGCTGCACATAGCAATCCTGTGGAACAATCATTCTTCATCCAACCCGTGATAACTTCAGGAACAAGTTTGGGGATGAAGTCTTCCTTCCAATGGCGTCTGAGGCCTCCCCGTCCATCCAGCTCCAGGTCAGAGTGTCCTTTTGTCACAGACCAAGGCAGGATGCCAGAGGCCCTTGTAGATTTCTGACAGGGAAAGCGCAGTGTGTTCTCTTGTTCCAGCTCTCAGAAAGTTGAAGCATGATCAATAGTTGATTTATCTGGTGAAGAAATTAATGTATTAAAAGCAGTGACTGATGTCAAATACATTCTCTCTCACCTATCGATTTCCTTATTTTTAACTTGGATGTGCCAAAGTTCCGAAGCCCAGTGCCAGTGTGCAACTAGTACATTCATCTATTTAATTTCACGTGGACATAATTTACTAAGCAATGTATTTGATTGAGTAAATGTGGTGCCATTGATTTTGTGGCTGAATTATCCGATTTGGTTGGCACTATGTCCACTTCAATAGAGAAGTCAACGTATTCAATACGTAATGTTAGTAATTGAGTGGTTGTTTTGTAAAGAAAGATTACTTGAGTTTAATGAAGTAAAATTTCTCTGTTTCAGTGTGGACTGGATGAGTTTCTACAGTAGATGAACAGGATAAAATTTGATCCTGTGTAAGAATAAAACCTTGCTCTTCTGTAATGATTCTGGATAAGGGGAAAGCAATGGATGTGTTATTCCTTGACTTTAGCAAAGCTTTTGATACGGTCTCCCACAGTATTCTTGCCAGCAAGTTAAAGAAGTATGGGCTGGATGAATGGATTATAAGGTGGATAGAAAGCTGGCTAGATCATCGGGCTCAACAGGTAATGATCAATGGCTCCATGTCTAGTTGGCAGCTGGTATCAAGCAGAGTGCCCCCAGGGTCGGTCCTGGGGCCGGTTTTGTTCAATATCTTCGTTAATGATCTGGAGGATGGCATGGACTGCACTCTCAGCAAGTTTGCAGATGACACTAAACTGGGAGGAGTGGTAGATACGCTGAAGGGTAGAGATAGGATACAGAGGGACCTAGACAAATTAGAGGATTGGGCCAAAAGAAACCTGATAAGGTTCAACAAGGACGAGTGCAGAGTCCTGCACTTAGGACCGAAGAATCCCATGCACTGCTACAGACTAGGGACCAAGTGGCTAGGCAGCAGTTCTGCAGAAAAAGACCTAGGGATTACAGTGGATAAGAAGCTGGATATGAGTCAACAGTGTGCCCTTGTTGCCAAGAAGGCTAACGACATTTTGGGCTGTATAAGTAGGAGCATTGCCAGCAGATTGAGGGACGTGATCATTCCCCTCTATTCGGCATTGGTGAGGCCTCATCTGGAGTACAGTATCCAATTTTGGGCCCCACACTACAAGAAGGATGTGGAAAAATTGGAAAGAGTCCAGTGGAAGGCAACAAAAATGATTAGGGGGCTGGAGCACATAACTTATGAGGAGAGGCTGAGGGAACTGGGATTATTTAGTCCGCAGAAGAGAAGAATGGGGGGAGGGGATTTGATAGCTGCTTTCAACTACCTGAAGGGGGGTTCCAAAGAGGATGGATCTAGACTGTTCTCAGTGGTACCAGATGACAGATCAAGGAGTAACGGTCTCAAGTTGTAGTGGGGGAGGTTTAGGTTGGATATTAGGAAAAACTTTTTCACTAGGAGGGTGGTGAAGCACTGGAATGGGTTACCTAGGGAGGTGGTGGAATCCCCTTCCTTAGATGTTTTTAAGGTCAGGCTTGACAAA
Source organism: Terrapene triunguis (assembly GCF_002925995.2). NCBI lineage: Eukaryota > Metazoa > Chordata > Testudines > Emydidae > Terrapene > Terrapene triunguis. The sequence goes on from NW_020664587.1 coordinate 16,737,911, forward strand.
GCCCTGGCTGGGATGATTTAGTTGGGAATTGGTCCTGCTTTGAGCAGGGGGTGGGACTAGATGACCTCCTGAGGTCCCTTCCAACCCTGATATTCTATGATTCTATGACTTTTGTAAAAGCTAGAGCAATTTACAAACATTGTGCCATATAAAGTTACTGGTAGGAAACAATGGAATCAGGCCCACTAATGAGTGAAACCTCCTAATAGCATCCAAGGTAGGTAAATTGTATTATGCCTTTTTTACAGATAGGTACACAGAGGCAGTGCTTAATTTGTGCCAGGGCTTGCCAGGGCTAAGCCCCGGCACCTCTAGGCTTGGCAGTTCATAGTCCCAGCACCTCTGGGCTTGCCACATCAGTTATGAAAGTAAAGACATTGCTTCAGTCCAGGCACCTCTCTCATTACAAGTTAAGCACGGCATAGAGGCACAGAAATGGTGAGTGACTTGCCCACGTTTACACAACGAGTCAGTGGGAAAGCCAGGAAGAAGAACCCAGGAGTCCTGGCTAGTCATTTCCTGGCCTGTGAAACTTTTCACGATTTCAACATTTTTCTCATCCCGTGTTAGGATGAAGCCGAGACCTTTGGAAGTTTTCCATGAAAAAACAGAGTGACAGAAAAGCCCTCGCAGAATAGCCCAGAGCCTGGCACTTGGAGTATGTATCTGGGATGTGGGAGAGGCAGGTTCCAGTCCCCAGTCTACCTAATTCAGAGCAGGAACATGCGAGCCTGCGTCTCCCATGTCCCAGGTGTGAGCCTTAATCACCAGGCTGTTGTGGGGTGGGTCTCTCTCAAGCGCTTCTGTTGGAGCTGGTCCACTTTAGATAAATAATTAAATATTCATTGGACCAAAGACAAGAGAGAGGCCGACGGTACAGTCCAGTGGTAGGGCACGGAGAGGGAAGGCCAGGTCCAAGTTCCTGCTTTGTCTGACCGTGGGTATTCAGAATGAGTCATGTAGCAGTCAGTGTGCCATTGGCAATGCAATGACGGTACAGATCATTGCAACAGCCACTCGGCGTTGATTCTGTGTTGTAGCTCTTAGTATTCAACCCCAGGAATCATAGAAAAGCAGGGCTGGAAGGGAGCTCCAGAAGTCATCAAGACCAGTCCTCTGCACTGTTGCAGGCCCAAGTAAACCCATCCCATCCCTGACAGGTGTTTGTCCAAAAACCTCGAGGGAGGGGGATTCCACAATCCCCATTGGAAGTCTGTTCCAGAGCTGAACTAGCCTGAGAGTTAGAAAGCTTTTCCTAGTATCTAACCTGAATCTCCCTTGCTGCAGATTAAACCCATTACTTCTTGTCCTACCTTCAGTGGCCATGGAGAACAATTGATCACTGGCCTCACATACCTGAAGACTGTTATCTGGTGGCCTCTCAGTCTCCTTTTCTCAAGACTAAATGTGCCTGGTTTTTGGAACCTTTCTTCCCACGTCAGGTTTTCTAACCCTTTGAGCATTTTAGTTGCTCTTGTTGGGACTCTCTCCAGTTTGTCCACATCTTTCCTCAAGTGCGGCGCCCAGAATTGGACAGATGAATTCTCTGTTTCCTCACATTATAACGTACATGCTTGTTAATACCCTGCATCAGATAGCGATAAAACTAATCACAGTCTCACTGCAGCCATTTCTGGATGCAGATCAATAATCTTCCGATAAGAGATCAGGAACAGGCTTCTCACCAGCGAGACTCTGCAATTAGGAAGCAATTCTTCTCTGATAAGGATCCTTTCAGAGCTGGAGTCCGAGGCAAATGCTTTTATTCAAGGTGATGTTAGATATTGGAAAGAGGATGGATATTTAATTAAATGCTCTATTCTACAAATTTGATACCAGCTATCACCTGTCAAGTTCATGTAAAATTCATAGTAACAAAAGCAGAATGCATCGTCTGATTTTTTTTTTGGTTTGGTCTGTGCTTTATTATTTTACAATAAGAGAGCCTTTCTACGTTGGTTGAATACCTTGCTTATATCTTACAAAATACAATCCAGCTGTAATGCTGCTGTGACAGCTAAAAGGAGCTCAGATATTAGCAGAAGAAAGTGTTTTTTTTATTCCATTTTACCACTGGATAGAAATGTCAGGACTTGAATTTACCCTCACATCCACATCTGAACCTGACTGTCTGGGAGGTCATTTACTCCATAGTTCACTAGAAGGGAGTCAGGGAAGGTAATGCATAATAAAAATCAAAGCTAAGCTTCCATTTGCTACTACACCATATATAACATTATCAACAACAGTGGCTAAATTATGACAAAACGTGACATTCTGATGATCAGAGCAGAACCTAATGAGTGAGGAAATACAGTCGTTGGGGGAAAACGCCTTTTGCAGAGTTTTTTATTCAAAAAGTGAGCTGTTTCAACATCCAAAAACTTTATTACAGATACTGCTCACCAGACTCTGTTTTATTTAACTCCTCATTAAGTCAGGTTTAGTGCTCTTGGGAGAAGGCGAAACATTTGGAATCAAATTCTGCTGCCAGTTACTCTATTATAAATACAGAATAACTCCAATATGGTCAAAGGAGGCTAGTCTGGATTTACTCCAAAATAAATGAGGGCACAATTTACCTCTCCGAATTAAATCTCTCCAACTTCATGGAGTCATAGAGATGGAAATCTAAAGCAGTGGTTCTCAATCTTTTTGATAGCAGGGACCAGCTTGTTGCCTTCCTAAACTGGGCCAGGGAGATCTCAGAGACCGGCTGGTGAGAAACACTGCTCTAGAGGAGTTTGATCATCCAGTCTGCCACTTGGAGGCAGTGCCGGCAGAGGCAATCAGGCAGGAGGTCATTCCTGGAGCTGGGTGGAAAATGGTTTGCCCATGCCGTGAGAGCTTTTGAGATATTGAAAAAAATTGTGCAGCTCTGTACAAAGGGACGAGTTCCACCCTAGATGGAGTGGAAGGGGCAGGATTTAAAGGCTGTCCCTCATTGGGGCACCAGGTGGTGGAAAGCCTGTGCCCCTTGCGTGTTGTGGCGCATCACTCCATGGCAATGCTCTCTGTGGCATGGGAGGAGGGTTTGGAGATGGGCTGGCAAGTGTTTGATGTGTGGCTCATAGATCTACAAACCACAGTGACTCACTGGCCATAGCCCCTTAAGAGGGCATGTACAACAGCTCACAGCCCTGGCACTGAAGCTGCCGAACAGCTGTTCTACACCGTGGCTACACCCATCCCAGTGCCCACATGGAAACCCGGACACGCGAATATGTCCTGTTATTGCAGCAATAGACTCTAAGCAGGATTATTCCCCCGCCCCCCGGGTCAATTGCTTTACAGCGCACTGAGAGAACAGTCAGCACCATAATTAGCCAGGAGTCACATTTGTTGTCCAGGCTTGTGGAAATGTCACCTTGCTCTACAGTCCTCGAGGGAGAGGTTTCCAAGAAAGCATGCGCATTAAATCAATTTCTTCCTGCTTCCTTCCTTCCTTCTTTCCTTCCTTCCTTCTTTTTCAAGCTGTTAGCGTTGTCCATTTGGGAATTCACATGTGAACCTTAAACATCTGTCAGTTTGCTGCAAATAATTCCCAATATTGTTTAGCTGAAACAGTCTCCTATTTCCTTCTTTCCTCAGCTGCCTCACTGCCTGCCGCGGCTCTAGTGTAATATTGCTGACTTCGTTGCCAGGCACTCCAGGCTGCATTGACTGTCATTTTGTCTTGATGCATGAACCAGGGGCTCATGCACTGGTCTGCCACCTCTGGAGGCCACAGCTCAGAACACAGGGAAATGAAAGAGGTGCAGACAGGGCCCAAAACAGCCAGACCAGCAACTCATGAGGTTGAATTAAAGACCATGAAGTGAAAGAAATGTCTCTCTGTGAGTGATAGAGAAAAAGATATCATAATCTAATCAATCCATCTATCCCCATTCACCATGATTGTTATTTATTTGTACAGTAAACTCCAGTCAGAGACTAGGACCACTAGTGTGCTCGGTGCTGTACAAACACGGAATAAACAAATGGTCTCTGCCCCCAGAATCTTCCAATCTAAACAACATGTTTCTGTGCCTCTCTGTCCTTCCCCTCTCTGGGCCCGTGGCATCTCAGAGCCTGCTGCTCATCCTGTATGAGTCTCTGGCATCTTCTGTGTAACAAGCCATGTTGTACTATTGCTTAAATATGGTTATTTTAAGCCAGGCATGAATCTTTAGGTGAGATGAGCTTAGCACAGTGGGGCCCCCAACCTGGCAGAAGCCTCTAGGTGTACCACAATGGGAATGTTTAATAATAATAATAATTAATAATGTCATGGGGTCTATATACCCCATGCTGGTTTGGCAACGAACGAGTTAACAAAGCAACTTCCGGCCTGCCTGCACAGCTCCCCAACGGCAGTGAGGGCAAAAGGTCTGCAAGGCAAGAGAGCCGGGTGGCTGCCAGAGAGGCCGACTGGGGAGAAACTGCTGGACAAACCAACCCTCCAAAGAGGGAGGAGCAGGACAAGGGGCCAGGGAAGCCCAGAGAAGAGGAGAGGTAGGAAATAGCTTAGCCTGGGTCTTAGAAGGGCTGGCTCTGGCTGTTCCCAACAAGAGCCCTGAACTGGACCCCAGGCCTGGCTTCCTCCATCCATCCATCCATCCAGAGCTTGACAAATGAGCACAAGAGGGGGCCTGAGTTCTATTCCTAGCTCTGCCACTGAGCTGCTGTGAGACCTTGGGCATGTCTCTTCACCTCACTGTGCATGTTTCCCCTTCCACCCTTTGTGTCTATTAAGACAGCAAGCTCTCTGGGAGAAGAGCTGTCGCTTACTACGTGCTTGAACAGCATCTTGAAACAACAGAGCCTCTAAGTGCTACTGTCATACAAATTTAATAAAAATAATAATGAATAATAATTTTGAACCTGCATAGGCAAGGATCTGCACCTGAAACCTGAGGCCAAGTATTACACGTAAATCTGTCAGGAACAGAAATAAAGCCAGAAGTGTGCTCAACAGCTAGTCCTTTGCCACCCAAAGAAAATTTTGCCTCCTTTTAAAACAACTTGTCTTGTTGTTGGCCAGAAATTTCTCCCTCTCCCAGCCCCAAACCCAGAAAAAGTCAGGAGGGGAAACGTACCAGACTAAGGGTGGAATTTTCAAAAATGCCTACGTGAGCGAGTCCCCCATGGCCAGATTAGGCACCTGCCCTGCAGGGGCTTCTGAAAATCCCACTGGCTGCCTATCTGCATCTTTATGTGCCTAAATACCCTTGGAACTCTGCCCCCCATGGTAAGTTCTTTATGGAAGGGACCATTATTTTGTCTGTACAGCACCTAGCACACTGGGGCTCCCAGGCATTGTCATGATATACCTAATAAATAACATACAGCACCTAGCGCCAGGGGGTCCTGTTCCAGGACTCCTAGGCTCTCCTGCAGCACAAGTCCCATTAAAGCCAGTGGGAGGCCGGGGCCTGACACACGGAGGCAAAGTTGAAAATCTGTCCCCAGCTCATTTTGGCCAGGAATTCCTAAGAGAGTTCGGTGTCCAAATCCCATGCAACATCCATGGAAGCTGGGCACTTCGCGCCTTTAGGCTCCATTGAAAACCCTGAGCAGGTAAGCCCGGAGTAAGCTGTGCTTTGGAGAGTATTCCAGCTGCTGCCCTCAGGCCTGGTTCGTTGGTTTTTTAGTTTTTTAGTTTTCCAGAGAGTGTTACTATTATTTATTTATTTTTTCAATAACATGCAGGGATAAAGTGCCACTCATACAGGAAGATTTAGTGTCTCTTCATGCAGTTGTATATTGCGAGGGAAAGGGGAACAAGCATGGGCTGGCGGCGGAAAATTGAATTAGCTCGGCAGTACACAACACAAAATAAGATAAATATTGTACAGAAATATAATTGAAGCTGTATTATTCACCCAGCTTCCTGGGCTATTTGTCAGTATGGGGGCTGTGAGTTGCAAATTAAAATGGCTATTGATTTTAAAGTTGTTTTAAAGTATTTTCTACCTCTGGATCCTTTGAAACAATTATCTAGAACTGTCACTAAAGAGCTGAATCCTGATTTTAACTGGGCCCAGGAAGATAATGTGTTTTCACTCCATCTCAGTGGCTTGTGGACACTTCAGATTATATGCTTTTAATAGATACTTGTTCTGCTTCAAAGAAGGCAGGAATAGAGGTGTGACGCTGCAATCCCACTGGTAGTAGGTATGTGTTGCCATGTTTGCCAGCTGAAGCATCCACAGCAATCACAATGTTACAACAAAACATGCACACACATTGTGTCCCCGATGCCAAGTGGTAGCTGGTGTCAGAGCCCTGCAGGCCAACTTCCCATTAGGGAGAAATCAGTGATGCAGAGTCTGGGTATTTAGTGCAACTTGTTTTATTTGCATGGTGTGCACCAGTCCTGCAACAGGGGTGGTCACAAATGGCACACAAGCAAAAAAATCCCTCTTTCAGAAATCTCAGCCCAGACACAAATACCCAGTTCCCAGGAAGCCACCCTGCTCTGAGGACTGTCTGTAGTTAGAGAGAGACAAGCTGGGTGAGCTAATGTCTTTTATTGGGCCAACTTCTGTTGGTAAAAGAGACAAGCTTTTGACTACACAGAGCTCGTCTTCATGTCTGGGAAAGGTACTCAGAATGTCACAGCTAAATACAAAGTGGAAGTCATTAGCAAGATTAAAGCAGAGAGAAAACACCCTTACTGTTTGAAACAATTCCCCCTAAAAGAATGTGCATCATGCGACTAACAGCAATGCAGAATTACTTCAGTCTGAACAGTACTTGTGAACTAAATAAATGAACTTGTAAGACTATGTGTGATAGCGCCATCTGGTGACTCACACCATGATAATATTTAAAGGATCCAGTGAGCCGGATTGTGGAACCCTTAGGTTACGTCTACACTGCAAAAAAACCTCCACAGCAGCGAGTCTCAGAACCAGGGTCAACAGACTCGGGCTCACAGGGCTTGAGCTATGGGATTAAAAATAGCAGTGTAGACATTTCTGCTCAGGCTGGAACCCAGGATCTGAGACCCTCCCTCCTCCCTGGGTTTCAGAGCCTGGGTTCTAGCCCGAGCAGGAACATCTACACTGCTGCTTTTAGACCCATCGCATGAGCCCCGGGAGCCTAAGTCAGCTGGCCTGAGCTCTGAGACATGCTATTGTGGGGTTTTGTTTGTTTTGCAGTATAGACGTGCCCTTAGTCACACTGGTGAGCCCTTGCGACACAAGTTGTCCCATTGGTTACTACCAGTAAGTGACACCCTGGAGTATTCAGAAAGGAATTATAAAATGCAGTATACTTACACCAGCATAGGTAACTGCCGTCAATTATCGCTGAGGCCAAGAGATTAACATGATTTTTAAAAGGGCTAGACCTTTCTATGGGTAATGAGGATATGTAGAGTTACTATAGCAAGGATTAAAAAATAACCAAGAGCTTTGGACAGGATCTAAACCCTCCTGCTTCAGGGCATAACCATCCTCTAACTATTGGGGTTCAGGAGGAAACTTTCCCTGGGGGCACGTTATCCCACAGCTGCAGGGTTTCTTATACCTTCCTTCAAAGCAGCTTATACTGGCCTTGTTGGAGACAGGGTACTAGACTAGATGGACTTCATATTTGATCCAGTCTGGCAATTCTTATGTTCCTAGAATGTATGGATCAGCCTGCAGGTTCTTGGAGGCAAGGACTATGGGTTTTGCTGTAATAATACTATTTATTAAAAACAATGGAGGTCTAAATAATTGTTACAGTCTTGGCTATATATTAACAGAATCTTTGTCAGCATTAAAGAAAGACAAGCTTGTCAGCAGCCATCAGAAACTTTATAAAGTGTGAAAATAAAGAACCAGATTCTCATTCAGAGGATCAGCTTTGATAAAAATTCCCTCCATCACCCGTTTGATTAGTGTATACCTGCTGGTTTATTACTCCATAATTTACACCTTGGGTCAAGCCAGGAAAGTGCTAACAGTCATCATTAAACTTTTACCAACACAATGCCACCTGCAATTTACTGATTCCGCTCCCATGTGGATTACCTTGGTCTGTGAATAGAAAATACATCACAGGATGTGAAATTAATTTTTAGAATGCATTACAGCAGGGGTAGGATAAGGCTTGCAGCTACATGCTATCAAGCTGAAAAGTAATGGAGTTCAAGCAGCTATGTCATGATTCAAGGCAGGAAAAGAGCTACTGATGGCAGATGGCAGAAAGCGTGTGGACCTTGCTGGACAAGAGGTAGTGGGTACAAAAGGGCATTTGCAATCTCTGTGCAGAAATGAGGAGGTGACAGTGTGGCACTACAATTATAGTTTCGAGCACAGTATTGGACAGCAAACGGTTTCTAATTTGAGCTGCAACCTATTGATTGCCTTCAAGTCCTGTTTGTGTTCCACTGAAGAAATGTACGTGTGTTACAGTGAAAATATTTCATTGACTGTAGGGTAAACAGATGTCTCGGTTTTAGTACTTGGTGCCTCTTTTATATGCAAAAAATTCTCAACGAAATTCAAAACCCCAATGTTTTCACAATTTTCACTGAAAAAACATGAAATTTTAGCATGGATCAAATTTGCAAACGGGTGTAGGGAAATATTGCCACCCACATGACACAGGCTACCATAGTGAGACTGTCTTGTGTCACACCAGAACTCTGCTCTCTAAGTTAGGATGACCGCAGGTACCCATAATGCTTATATCATCCTTCCTCGCACGTAGAATACTGAGGACAGTTTGATGCATAAAAGTCTTCACTCATCCTGGGCCCAAGATTGTAAGTGCCTCCAGCCCTCAATTCAACACACGTCTTATAAACTTTTAAAAAATAATAAACTCTTGTGATTAACCGGAATTTAACTGAGCATTAATCCAGGACTAATGAACTAATTAAAGGGACTTCATTGTCTCAACAAGTCAGATCAATACCTTATCGTTGTTTTCAAGAGAAAGGAAGCAAAGGGACAGAGGTAAAGCCAGAAACTCCTGTTTTTCTTTAGAAGAACTTTGCTTGGAAACCTATGAGTCCTGAAGTGCTGTGCAAAATCAATGCCACAAGAAGTAATGGACAACAAGTTAGAGCCACCGCACAAACACTGCTCTTTCTCAGTTCTCAGGGGAGCTAGCGGAGCAGGGCTGTGGGACTTTGAAGGTGATGAGGATGACAGTGTTGCAGTTGATGTCATGACTCCACTACAAACAGAGATAAGAGTGTGATCTTTTTTTCTCCCAGAATGTCAGGGGAACAAAGGTTTTGCCAGAACAGCTGAGATCACTGGCCCGTGTCATCTGTTTTCTTGCTCCCAACAGTGACCAGCTCAAAGGAAAGCAGAAAACAAACCCATCATGGGTCTGGGCAAGTGTGCAATGAAGTTCTCAGTGGGGGTGAGGAATAAGGGAGAAATTCCTTACTGATCCCCCATAGCTTAGCTTAGAAACCTGCAATGTGATTGTTACCATCTGCCCGCCAGCTAGGAACTGCCACTCATCACCCTGACCTATTAAAACACCAGCCCCAGGCAAAGGCCAAGATGGGCAGGGATGGTGTCCCTAGCCTCTGTTTGCCAGAAGCTGGGATTGGGCAACAGGGGATGGATCACTTGATGATTCCCTGCTCTGTTCATTCCCTCTGGGGCACCTGGCATTGGCCACTGTCGGCAGACAGGAGACTGGGCTAGATGGACCTTTGGTCTGACCCAGTATGGCCGTTCTTATGTTAAGACAGGGAGTGTCACAGTCTGACAACATGCTGGGTTACGGCAGACACGTTCTAAACCTTCCATCCTTTCGTTTTGCAATGGGACCCTGGTTCCTGTATTAGGGGACAAAGTACAAAGCCTTGTCTTCCCCTCCCCCATGGCTCTCTCTCCTCAGTCCCCCTCCCCCCAAGTGGTACAGCCACTCGGACCAAGCCTTCCCAATGAGCAACTATGGAGACGGTCCCTCTAGGGGCCTGATTCTGATCCCGTCAATGCCAAGGTAACTCAGGGATGACGTCTGTGCTCCAGACCCTCCGCTGGTCCAAGTGGAGCGACACCGCTGGATGCCAGCGGAGCATCTGGCCCCTAAGGGAGTCCTGCTGAGGTCCCACAGAGCAGGCGAGATGAGGGTGAAGGATGCCGCTCCGCGCTGTAGTCCCGGTGCAGCTCACCAGTCAGAGGGGCTGTGGCTATCCCGGGCGCTCTGGGATGTACACTAGCAGCTCAGTCTGCTGAGTGGCCCTGTGCCGGGGGTGGGGCAGATGGACACCATCTGAATTCTCTGAAACGGGGGATGAGGTGACAACGTAGGGCCGGACCTTTGCGCCCCTCACCCCCAGCTGCCTGCTTTGTGCGGCTCAGCTCAATGCAAAACAGCTACTAAACTGTCTGAAAGGGGAGCTCCCGGCATGCATAAAGCCAGCAAGGCCTGCTCTTCAACATCCGCTCACGACCCCCAGACAAAGGTGGGAGGGGGGAGTGGCTGGAGCATCCCACCTAGGAGGGGACCATTCCAACGAGAATGTAATACAAGGTAGCTCTCAGGTGGTTTTAAAATGCATCAAGAGCTGAAGCATCGAGCAGTCAGTCCGGGGTCAGGAGAGGAGAAGGGTGGCTTAAAGCAGCGGCTTGCAACCTCGGGGTCTGCAGACTAGGTCTCAGGGGTCGGCGAAAGGTTGTCATTCCCATAGAACAGTGGTTTTCAACCGGTGCTCCACAGATCTGTGCGCCCACAGACTAGGTCTACGATTTCCAGAGGGGTCTGCACCACCATTTGAAATTTTTGAGGTGTCTGCAAATGAAAAAAGGTTGGAAACCACTGGCTTAAAGAGACCTTCTTTGCCTCCACCTCAGCTGGGCTTTGGGTCATGATCATCCTGGGATTACTTAAAAACCAGAGCTGGTCGAAACTGGAATTTCTGTTCCAGGGGAAATTCTGACATTTTGAAAACAAAACAAAACAATGCAAAATTTCCAGCAAAATGACATTTTTGGAAAAATTTCATTTTGGGTCAATCAAAAAGTTTTGTTTAGATAAAATGGACGTTTTGTTCCAATGTTAGCTTTAAAACAATAACAAATACAATAAATAAAAAAATATTAGAACCAAAAAATTGAAAAGTTTTTTTCTAATAATGTTGAAACTGAACATTTTAACATCATTGAAAAGCTTCATTTTTTTTCACAACGAAGTTTTGTGAAACGTTTCAATTTCAACAAAATGGCCTTTTCCAGGGGAAAATATTCTACTGCAAAATTTTCAACCAGCTCTATTAAAAACCGCAACACGTAGGCCAAGTCAGAGTCAGACTGACTGGAATACAAACAGTGTAACCAGGTCCCTTCCTAGGCTTTTTGTTTGTGGAACAAGATTCTAGGGGGTGGCTTTTGGGGGGTTACTTTTGTTTTGCAAAATAAACAGAAAACAGCTCCTGTGATTACAAAATAAAAAAATCACATAAAGAAATCCATCCTCTGCAGCGTTTGTGCCGTTCTCCTCAGGTCCTAGGAGTCTCTTCTTGTTTGAGTTAAGGCTCTTTATATAAAGTTTATGGGTCCCGCTGGGGTGTTTTCAGCAGATTACATTCAAACCAGCCCATGCAATGAGGGCACAGAACAGTCAATAAATCAGCTAGCTGAGCTCATAAGCTTGTACATGCCGTTCACAATGGGTCTCAGGGCTGGTACAACACCTCTTATTATTAGCTGACATCTGGTAAACAAAGATCCTGCTTTTGATAAACCTTGTTTGCTCTTCTGTTGCCTTCACGTAAGCCCTGTGTGGGGGACAGAACATGGCCAGCCCTTCGAAAACGGAGCCCTCGGTTTGTCCACAAACAGGTAAAGCGTGGCTAACAGCAGGAAAAGCTTCCCACGCCCTCTCTGGCCCAAGGTCAATGTGATTCAGCCTCCCGCTGAAGGGATCTGTTTGACCAGTTCAGGAGATGGGTCAGTCACAGGTGAGCTGGAAGGCAGCCTGGGGCTACCCAGGTGCAATGGAATCTTGTAATTCACACTCTGTGCAGCTAGAAGATGTAGGTTAAAGTAGCCCTGGCCCCCGTTCTCTTAGGCATGAGGTGACTGGGTATAAGCAGGTATCCAAGTGAGTGACAGTGTGTGTGAGAGGCTCTAACTGCGTGTAAGTAGAGTCTCCGGGTTCGTCTACACTGCAGTCGGAGGTCTGATTGCAGCGTAAGCAGACACCCCCTATGCTAGCTTTGCAGCGCGGGCTGGACGAGCCTGCCCTGAGCCCTGGGCACTTGTATTCCTAGCCCGTTCCGGGGTCCACACTGCCATGTCTTCCCTGATATTTTAGCTGAGTTAGCTAGATTAAAGCTAGTGCGGGTGTGCCTACCTGAGTTGCAATCAAACCTCCGACTGCAGTGCAAACATACGCTTCGTCACATCGCTGAATCTGTCACAGCACCACCCCACCTGCCTCCGTTTCCTCCCTCCAGAGTCCCCAGTAACTTTCTTGCCTCAATAATATCCCTTCCTGAGGCTGGTTTATTCTCAAACATGCAGTAAATCAGTCCATAACGCAAAGTGCCCAACATAGTCCATGTCACCCCCAGGGCATGTAGTACTTAACCCCCCCCTCTTCCCAATGAGACCTCCCCCTCTTCCCTCAACCCCCTGCTCTTCTGCTAGGAGTGCATCCTCGCCCCATACTCCAGTGTCTTCCACCACACCAAGGCTCCTTGTCGGTCCTCCTCTATCCCTCTGCCAGGGTAGCAACTCTGGCCCTTTCAGCTGGAGTGCAACCCTGCTCCTCCCAGTGGGAACCCCACAGCCTCTCTGCTGGGAGATCTTCCGTGCCAGGGGAGCAACCCTCACCCAGCCTGACCCAGGGTCCTGGCCCAGGGTCCAGCTCCAGGGTGGAGATGTCAGTGGGTGAGTTCCACTGCCAGTGTCAGTCCAGTGTCAGCAAGTAAGTCCCTCCGCTGCTCAAGCCAGCAGCTTCAGTTCTCCAGCTTTAAGCCAGCACGCACCTTCCTGGGCTGCTCCTCCTGCCTTCAGTGCCCCGGCTCTGGTTCTCTGGCTTGGGGAGGGCAGCCGGCAAACCCTGCTGCTGCTCTCCTTGCCTTCAGCCTTCACCCAGGAAAGGTATTCTGTTTCCTCTCCAGTCCCTGCTCTCCGGAAGCACCCACCTGCCTTTCCTGATTGACCAGGCTGCCCTGACTCACAAGGTCTTTCTTCCATCTAGGGCCCAGGTGCTCTGCTCCTGTATAGCACTGCCCTGCCCCCTCAACTGGCCAAACTGGGGCCTCTATCCTGGCACAGGGCAGCTGGACCTATTTCATTTAAAGGGGCCAGCCACCCTGGGACACTGACCTGGCAAGCATGTCCTTTCGCCCCGCAGTGTCACCCTCCTCTGAAACCACCCACCAGATGCAGTCAAATGGGATGGTGGCTTTTCTTTTGCAATGTGGACTCTGATAACTCTGGCCTGGGGCCATTGATTTGTTTCCCAGGCCACCAAATGGGCTCTGATCGTACTGGCCAGAAACAAGACACATGCTCCCTTTCTCTCTGCGAAGGCCAGAGACATGAACATACCCTCTCGTTTCCAAACAGACAGCTCCAATCAGCATTTCACTCACATCACTTCATTTACTGTTCTCCATAGCGTACTTCTGAATTAAGCACAGAGCAACTTCTGTCTTACATGTCATTCTAAGCACTCCCATTGTCGACCCAGAGCGGGCAGGAAGGGAAACCTGCATCTGTATGAATTATGTTCACTTTGAAGAAACAAAATAATTTCCCTGATATGTGGGTACAGCTGATGTGTGAGTTGCAAAGGGCTTCACCAGTAAATCATTTTCCTACTGACAGTTTATTTAAATCAGCGGCACTCTCTGATTTATATTTGCTGTGCTTTAATTACTTAGGAAAAACTGAATGAAAGTCTGGTATTACCGCGATCCCTTGATTTACAATTACCGCCATTTGACTATTTTGCATTTCAGTCCCGTGCACTGTAGACCAGATCTCTGCCCATTACAGCTGAGAACTTCAGCATTAAATTAAATGTAAATAGACTGGTATCTCGCCCATTTTCTATTCCAATTCTCCCTGCAAAGCCGACTTAGGAGGCAGAACGGAGATGATGTTGAACATCTCCTTGAGCGGTAGAGATCCCCTAATGCAAGGATTTTCTTTTCTCTAAACAGGAAGAATTGACTACACTTGCTTGGCAAACTCAGCACTTCCCGAATGCTGATATAGGATGAGAATTTCAGAAGTTCTAGTCACAGCATCTAAGACTGGTGATGGTATCTGTCAAGAAATCGTTAAGGGTCAAATACTGATAGTCTTAGTCATGTTGGGTAGCAACTGATGCCATGGGTGCAACATTGGTTTCAATGGGACTGTTCTGGAGCCAGTTACTAGCCAATGGGAGTCAGCATATCAGCAGCTGGCCCTAAATGTGCCATCCAGAGCCAAGTCAGGACCCCTTTGCCCACACTGGCGACCAGTTACTCACCTGAGCTGTCACACGGTCGCAGTGCAAGGAGTTAACCGAAATAAATAGCAATGAAACCCAGGCTGCTAAGCAGCCGCAGCAATGCAGGAAACACCTCTTTGTTCCCTTTGAAATGCTCCTGATGTATTTCCAGAATGATTCCCACCCCAGGCAACCGGGACATGGGGAACACAGCCAGGGCAGAAAACACCAGGTGGGAATTGAAATCCAACAGGTTTCATAGAGTTTAAGGCCAGAATAGACCATTGGATCATCTGGTCTGACCTCCAGTGTAGCTCAGGCCATTCAGCCCCATCCAGCTGCACCTCTGTTGAGCCGAATGACTTTAGTTCGGCTAAAGCATTTCAGTCCCTGGGAGAACAAACTATTGTGGCCACAGGCTGAGAACAGGGACAGACCGAGGTGCCACCAATGGCCGAGGCCCCAGTAATGGCAGGGAACTGACTAAGTGAGATATTCTCAGATGATCCCAGCAGGCGACCGACCTATGCCCCATGCTGCAGAGGAAGGTGACCCTCCTCCTGTGCCGAGGTCCCTGCCAAACTGACTTGGGAGAAAATTCCTTCCTGACCCCAAGTCCGACTCGGAGCATGTGAAGAAGACTTATCCTCCAGGCATCCAAGAGCTGGTCTTTCGTTCCTGCCTCTCTCCTTCGTGATTTGCTGAGGTGCTGCCAGCCATTAATCTATGACCACTGCCTTTCTTCAGCCAATTCCTACTGGCTTATTAGACAAGGGCTGGTGCATTTTTGCCATTGATAGCATCAGCTTGCTTGTGATGAATGAGCCCATAGCTGTTCCAGTCTCCCCATTATTCATCCATGCAACATGCTGTCAAAGACTGCGAGGAATTCAATCCACTTTGTTGACAGGTTACATTTTGGGGGGCAAGGGACATGCAGAGAGATAGCTCTGCTGAATTAGTTATTGCTTGGAACCCTGCACTTCTCTTTAGCAAATTCACTTTTCCTTAGCCCTGTATGGTACCATGGATTCACGCCTATGGAGAAAGCTGACAAGATCTATGGTCCACTCTTTGGTGGCTTATCTGGTCCATATGCCTTGTACTGGCCCTCCATGTTTCATCCCATGGGAACACTTCTCTTAAGATTTAAGGTGACCTGCCTTCATGCACTTTCTGCTGCAAAACTGTGAGTTTTTCCCCTCATGTTTCATCCATAAACAACATTCTCTCCTCTTTCTCCATGGGTTGCTTAATTAGCTCAGGGCCATGCTGATCTGCACAGAAGAGAAATGTGACCAAGTCCCATGTGTCTGTGGTGTAGAATCTCACAGACACTTGAAAAGACTGGATCATCTCTACAGCCTCTGGCCCAGCCTGTTGCTGATGGAAGCAACCTTCCTATTAGTCTTATCACTTATTTGCCTGCAGTAGTGCCAAGAGGCCCCACTGTGCTAGGTGCTGTACTGACAAGTAGTGGGAGATTCCTGCCTGGCCTAGAGAAACCAGACAGAGTGGAAGGGAAACCAGGGGCAGAGAGGTGAAATAACTTGTTGAAGATCATACAGCAGGTTATGGGCAGAACCAGAATAGAACACATTTTTACTGGAGCCTAGGCCAATGCTCGATCCGCTAGACCACACAGAAGAAGGTAACAGGGTGAGTTTGGGGATGATCATTATGTTTGTCATGGATTGTATAGCTAAGGCCAAATCAAGCACGTTTTCCGGTGTTATTCTCTTCCGGTAGGAAGAAAAATAAGAAAAAAAAAAAAAGTACAAAATGTTGGCAAAACATCTAGAACTTTTTTCTTAATGCTCCAAACTAATTTAGAACTTTCCCTGGCCTTACAGATCTTGCAGCCCTTCTCCATTCCTGTTTACAGCGTGGTTTATGGTTTAACTTTAATCTCTCATTTGATTTTGACAGCAGGAGTTTAGAAGCAGAAGGATGTTTTCCTAGAAGCTCAGTTCAACGACATGGTTATTTATGAAGTTTGCATTTAGCTGCAGCTTTATGCTATTTTGTATTACGAGAACCTGTAACTCTGGGATCACAGTTCATTATCATATAAGAAGGAATTAAGTCATTAGGAGCAGCGTTAACGTTTATTTAACTGAAACGAGATAACGGTCTAGAAGGCAGAAATATGCTGGCAGCCTGCTATGGTACCTGCAATTCATTTCTATCAGTGACAAGCATCAAAATACTTGTTCAGATCAAAGGGTGGGGGGAAGGGGATGTTAAGCATCATAACTCTCTGCTTTCCAAAGAAGGATTCATTACATTTCTAATGAGAACTGATGGATGTGTCCACAGTATAGATAAAGCAAGGTGTATTTTCTGTCTTCTTTCTTTATGGATTGGCTAGCCCAGGTGCATGTGCATACATGCATGTAGTAGAGGTGTATGTTATCAGATCATCCTATAATCTGGGTGCCGTGCCACCACTGTCGTGGACTTCTTGATCACAATGTGTTTTATGAATCTCCGGTCAGAGGTGAAGGCTCCTCCTGAGTGGAGGGCACTCTTGCCACTTGGAACACATTTGTAGTTATTGAGGCCCACATTTTTCAGAAGTGACCTTTAATCGTGGCTTGGAATTTCTGGGACTCCAGCATCAGACTGGTAGAGGCTGTTTTTGCTGCTCCGGGGAGATGTAGGCCCTATGTGTCTACAGTTGGACACTCCTAAAGTGAAGCATCCAAACTTTGAGGGCACATGCAAAAAATCGGTCTTTCATATATTGCACCAGACCCATCAGGATAAGCTGCCCCAGCTCCAAGTGTACCCTGTGTGCAGCTGTGGCGAAACACAGTGCTGCAAGTACAACACTAGCAGTGCACATCACTTTTCATTTACATAGCAACTAAAGCCTGCTAGGCGTTAGGCTGTGATCTTGGGTGGGTAATGCCAGGGACTGTGTATTTTCTGCCAAAGTCTAACTCCCAGCTCTCTGTAGGTGAGAACATGAATCCAGATGGCACGGTGGCTCTCTTGGCCTTCCTTGAGGATGGCGTCACCCCAGTTAGGATTTTCCTTAGGGATGGTTTAGAAATGGAAAAATGTGAAAGTGCTGAGTTCTTGAGTTGAGCGGTTAAAATGCTTAAACATGTGGTTAACTGTCCTTTGTGTAACTTCTCCATGGTGTGAATTAATGAGTCAAAACAGGGGAGTCTAGTTTTAAAACTATCAAAATGATGTAGACTCAAGAGCATGTGTTACTGGGTTCAACACAAGGATAGCTAGCTGATATTCTCTGGCCTGTGAGAGACAGAAGATCAGACTAGGTAGTCTAGTGGTTCCTTCTGGCCTTAAGCTCTATCAATATGAAACATGGGGCCTAACATTAAATGTCACTTTTACAAGGGGAGCTTGGAGGAGCACAGGGGATGTCAGAGAGGAAGTTGCTGGAGGAAAAGGCCTGAGTTTTCAAAAGCCACTAGTGATTTGAGAGGAGGGGCCTCAATTTTCGGTACTCACCTTAACAGGGTCTGAGTTTTAAAGGGAAAATCAAGCCCCTTGTAGGTGTGTCTAAGGGTATGTCTACACTACAGGATTAATCCGAATTTAGATAATTCGAATTTGGGAAACAGGTTGTATAAATTTGATTGTGCGCGGCCACACTAAGCACCTTAATTCGGTTTTAAACCACATTAATTCGGTGGTGTGCGGCCACACTACCCCATTAACTTAAACACAGTAATTCGGTGGTGTGCGTCCACACTAACCCTAATTCGAATTAACAAAATCGATTTAGGCTCTACTCCGTTCGTCGAGGTGGAGTACAGAAATCGATTTAAAGGGCCCTTTAATTCGAATTAACTGGCTCTGTAGTGTGGACGGGTGAAGGGTTAATTCGGATTAAGGCAGCTAAATCCGAATTAAAGTCCTAGTGTAGACCAGGCCTTAGGGTGGACACCTCCTTTGTAGCTCAGGGTTCCAAAGGAGCAGAGGAAATGCGTGGTGCCCATGAGAGGATTGTGATGACAACAGATCATCTGAGGCATCTCCGTGCTTTCCTTTTCCATTCTGTCTCCGTTGTCTGAGAAGGTGAATCGCAGTAATGCACTGGAAATAAGAAACTTCAGAAAGATTTTCCATTTTGAGAAAACTGACCCAGGTGGTCTTTTCATGGACTTCAGTGGGAATTGAACCTGATCTTTATGATGCAACCCTAAGAGTGAAATTCACCCAGCACAGAAGTTCTGACAAGGCCCAGCACATCAGTTAAACCCCGTGTGTTAGGAGGTCTTCAGTGGTGCAGACAGCTTGGCATGGGCCCTTCATACTGCGCTGAATGTGAATGTGGGGTGAGTTAACAGCTGCTAGGGTAAACTCTCCTACCTGTAAGGAATCCGTCTGCTCGCTAGACCCTGGGCCCAGTTCTGACCTCTCTTAACACTGGCTTCCCATAGGCACAACTCCATTGACTTCAGTGCAGATGCTTCTGATTTACACTGGCACAACAGAGAGCAGAATCAGGCCCTCCCCACTGAAGATGTGAAGTTAGATTTTGTTTATTTTCAAAGTAATAAACTCTGTAATTAACCGTAGCCTAATAAATCATCAATCTCGTTGTGCAAAAAGAAATAATGAACTAATTAACTAGGATTCATCCTCCCAACACGGGTGATCAATGACTTATCTTAATTCAGGGAGATCTCTCTGTGGAGAGGAAGGAGGGAAATTGAAAACACATAATTAAAGAGACTAAGAGTTGAGGGGGAGAAAAGAATTTTTTCCCCCCTCAGAAAGGAACTGGGTGAAAAGACAGAGACAAATTCTCGTGTTTGGAAAGTCAACAGACCAGCTCCTCCCTCCCCCCTTTCATTTCTTAGGGAGAGAGAGAAGACTGACAGCTACCTTTAATATTCTTGGCGTACCTGGTTTGACATTAGCTGAGGACTCAAGAACCAAAAGGATGACCCATCCCTTCCCAGCCTGCTCCCTCACCCCAATTTTGAAAGCAATGTAAATCTGCCATTGCTCTTTCAGTGCTCTGAAAAAAGTGAGTTTGCATTTTTATGAATTTCAAAATATGTCCTTTTACTTTCCCTCTCGCACATCTATTTATTCCAGTGATTTCTTTTACTTTCTCTTGTCAGCCTAAAGTTAATTCAAGTCATTTTATACCCCAAAGTAAGTCCCTTCTTGTATGTTTAAAATTCAGTCTGAACCTCACACAGTCCCATAAAGAGAGTCAGGCGGGTTGTAAGCTGCTGCTGGTCTGATTGCTGCCTCTCCCCCCAAGAATATTACATTTTCTGTTACTCACAACAAAGATATCAAGGGTGTTAATATTGTTGTCGCGGTGACTGACGGCTGCTGCAAATATGGATGATATAAAGTTAAATTACTGCACTTTGGAAGCTGTGCAAAGCTTTGGATATAGCTGGAGTGATCTGCTGCATCCTCCTGGGGCAGCCGGGGCTTTGCGAGGTATCCGCCAATTTCATGCTGAGAATGTTCCAAGAGGCTCTGTAATGCCTCATCTCCAAGTGAGACTCTTAAAAGAGAGAAATTTTTTATTTCATCTTCTATGCTGACTAAGAAACCTTCAGCCACCAGGCTGGGGAAAAGAAGGGGCTTTCACTTTCCTTTCTTTTCAGACCAGATGGTTCACATGGTGTGATCAAAGTGGACTAGAATGAAATCTCTTTCCTAGCTGCAGCTAGTCCAGCAAGGGCTGTTTAACTTGGTTATCCTTCCTGCATGGGGAGTGTCTGGCTTGGACGAGGAGGTCACGAAGGTGCTCATATATTAAGGCTTGAATTTTAGCAGCGAGCTACCTCTTGGAGGGTGGAGAGAAGGGCCCTGCTCATACAGAAGAGGGGAGCAGTTTTATGCCTGGATTTGACTATGCAAAGGGCATATAAACCTCATGTTTCAGGGCACAATGTAATCATCTGTGAGGGTCAGGAAGGGATCCCTCACACCTCCCTCAGTGCACAGTAATGCACAACATTATGGGGCTTGGGAGTTATTGTCCTATTCCTCTGCAGCATCAGGCATGGATAGATAGGTTCTGCTGGTAACACAGATGAAGGCAGGGAAGTGAAAGCAACAGCCCCAGTTCAGTTGCTGCTAGGGCACTGGTGTTATAATGTATGTCCGTAGATAAGTGGGTGTACACGAGCTCTTTCTCCCTGCCTTGACTCCCTGCCTCCTTTAAACCCCAACCCAGCTAGGGCCTGGCTAGGACCTAAATCGACCCTGGTCCTGCAAGCTCCTACACCTGGTCCCGTTGGACTATACATGGGTTCAAGCACCACCAACATGCATGAGGTTACAGGACCAGGAGGCTAGGATGTACAGTATGTCACAGTGCTTCAGAACACACCTGTCACAGGCTGGCTGGCCCTTTAAGGGAAGTTGGGCTTAATGTCACCTGTGACACAGCAGCTCTCCCCTGGTGATGCTGAACGGATGGCTTAGCTGCAATGATTGGACACAGGTGGGAAAGGGTCAGGAAGGTCTACACAGAGAGAGAGCTCAGTTGGGAAATGAGAGCCCCATGAGAGATTAGCAGTTCCCCCTCTTAAGGGAGGGCCAGATAGGATTCAGGTGGAAGGAGAACTAGAGAAAGCCATGGGGAGGGAATTGGATCCAGTGGTGGGGCTCGAAATAGGGGCCAGACTCCTGGAGAGGCAACCCTAGGCATCAGCATTTTGCTGAGTGAGGACTGGCGAATCAGGGAAGACTTGTGAAGGGCTGGAGTTCAAACCCAGGAAGGGCAGAAGTGGTTTCAGTTTGTGCTGTTATTTTGGGATTTGTAGAACTCCAGGGGGGATCCTGCAGCCAGGCCCTGATGGAAGGGTGAGGCCAGAGACCCCAGGGAGCTGGAGAGGAGCACAGGTGCATGGTGAGCCCAGGAAGGGGCTGCTGGGAAACGCCGGCAGACAGGCGGAGGCAGGAAGAAGCCCAGAGAGGAAGCGGGGGCCTGAATAGATGGAGCTGGCCTGCTTATTACAGGGTCCCTGGGTTGGAGCCGAGGGCAAAGGGAGGGCCTGGGTTCCCCTACTGGCCCCTGGAAAAGGAGGTGTGAAGACCTCAGAGAGCAGGGGCAAGGACTGCTGAGTGGGATAGGGGCCAAAGACTTGGCTTGAGGCCATGGGACCATTGTTTGTTGGACTTTCAGTTACCCCGGAAGAGGCGAGACCTGGCCACGGCTGTCGGCAGGTGGCTCTAGATGAGGAGAGCTATGCCATGCCCAGCTACAGCCCCACCTGCCGGTGGCTATGTTCTGGGTGGCTGGGGAGCAAGGCTGTTTGAGGAAGAAGGCACAAGCCCCATCCCAGGTTGAAGATGTCTCTATTCCCTTCTCAGCTGCATTTTTCTTTTTAATCTGAATGTTGCTAAATATCAGAGCCAAATATGGTGCAGACACCACAACAAGGGGGTTAATAAGTCAGAACAGCCCCTCAACACCCTCTTGGGTTCTGGACCAGCGGGGCCAGATGAGTTAACCTGGGTATTTTCAGGGACTTGTGAGGACACTAGTTTTATACAGGTCATTTCTGAGAGCTTGGGTTGGGATCTTTAACTTACCCACATTCCACTTGTGGTCCTTTTATAATTACACAAAGGTTCTGATAGCATCAAAACGTTAAGAGAAGCTTCATCTGAATGCAAGTGCTCGTAGCTGGGCCCAGCCTTCCCTGGAGTCCTGCTTTTTACAATCGCTTGCAAAGGATTTATTAGCTATGTCAGGGAACAAAAGCCACAAAGGAGCCGGTAGGAGAAGAATTTCAAACAGATGGGAGCGTGGGAGTGCAGCGTGTCCGGGAAAGGCCAGTCGCAAACCATATTTATAATTAAATCGCAGAAGTTTTTAACTGATAAAAAGCATTCTTGGTTGGTTTAAATGGCATTTCGCTGCTTTAATTGGGATGTCTATATTTGGCGTTTGCGGACAGAAACAGATATAAGACAATGGAAACAGATCACAGCGACTTAAAATCCTTCCATTTGCATAGCCCAGTTGTTAATGTTATGAAATAGAAACCTGTTATCAACTTGCATAAAACAGCTTGTTTTGGTAGATTGCAAATACTGTGTTTAATTAAGCGAGCTTTGGGGATAGTGAAACTTATTGTTCTAAGATAGGACTCTGCGGAAATAAAGGCGTTTTCATTTAAATAAAACAAACGGAGGTGTTTATCAGAATGTTATTTAATTGTCAGCATAGCTAAAAGGTTTTGTTTCTGCTGTAATTTATGAACTGGAATTGATCAGTGAAGCAGGAGTCTCTGTCTGTACAATTAAAGTGCTCTCTCTTTAATTCCAGGCATTCATTATGGCAGCAGCTGAGGGGAAGCAAAAAGTCCAGCTTGTTAAATCCCTTGGACATTCTGGTTTCATGGGCTAAGCCCACTTCTGCGCAATTAGCCCATTCAAAGCATTGCTCTCTTGGTTATCTAGGGCATTTCCAGACCCCATTACCATGGCCTCTAGGCACAAGTGTGTGTTTCAGCATAGGTAGATGATGATGAGGATGATGATAGAGTTAAGTGAATACGAGGCCATTTGACATTCATAAATTATTTGACCACACACTGAATTGTAAAGGGAGATTTCCACCTGAAAGACCAAGAATGTCCCACAGAACATGTGATATGGAGAATAAAAGAACTGGTTGAGAAATAATATTTTTCCTTCTAAAATAATTTGATGCAACAAAATTCTTGTTGGTTGTTGAAATGTTTTGGATGTTTGACACCGCACTCAATTTGGTTTTGTTTTAGGGGATTTCAACATAACCTGAACAATGTTTGATAAAAATGATGATTTTTTTTTCACGACAATTTCCCATTGTGTCAGAATGCCATGTTCCAATGGAAAATGTCCTACCTTTCGCTCCCTGGATCGCTAGCTGTCAACCTCCGTACAAGTCTGCCCTGAAAGTGATGGCATATAACCCATTCAGGGTGCACTTGAAAGGGTCCCACCTTGAATTTCAGGAGTGTAATCTGTCGTGGGAGTTTCTATCAGCCTTTGAAAAGCCATGGAGATTTCCCACGGTGAGCCTGTTTCCAGGATCTATATTCCTCACCATTGCATCTAAGCCTAACATGGGGCATTAACCGTCCCACCCCAAGCTTCTGTGCACACACACATTTTACAGGTGTGAAGGGGAGGGAGGTCACATGCAGTTCATGCGTAGGGGGGCCATTATCACTGCATGAGGAATGTCATTTCATGGCTTTAGAGGGGGAAATAGTAGTGGAGAGAGCTAGAGAGGAAGAAAGGGGCAGCCTTGCTGTGTGATTGATTGGCTGGGCTGGGGAGTTCTGGGCTGTTTGTGTGCTGGGTAATTCTATGAAATATGCCTGTAGGATAGTGACAATAGGCAGCTCTTCCCAGAGGTTTTCATTTGTAAATCAATTGTAAAGTCGGTATCTTTGTTCTCATTGTATAGCTGGGGAAACTGCCCCAAACCACAGTAGCATTATTGTAAGGTGCAGCATGTAGGGACATTACTGTATGAGAATGCATCATTCTATTTATAAGGACATCGGAGCTGAGGGTGCTTAGCTGGCCCCTGTAACAAAAGACTTGTTTTCTGTGGTCCAAAACAAAGTCATTTTCTTTGGATTCTGATTTCTCATTTGATCACCCAGGTGTGCTCGCCAACATGATGCACTCTCAATATTGCATCGTTTAATTCCTACCATTTGGAGATTAATCTCCAGTATGGCATGAGTTTTCTGTCTACAATGGAGCTTTTACAAACCTTCCCCTTAGTCCTCTTGGAAAATATGTATTTGAGGCGGGTTATTAACAGGCACAGAATGCAGGTGAAGCCTGTAAGTCATATCATCAAAGAGAAACGTAGACTGAAGTATATCAGAGATCAGCAGGAGAAGCGGTATGCAATAACAGCCTGTGTGAAATCCAGCTGAGAAGAATATTGAGAAACCCACAAGGGCAATTTCCCTCATGTGATGATTCTCAAGGAGGAAAGAGACCTGAGATAGGAGAATAGCAGAGAAAAATATCTCAAGGTGCCAATTATAAAACTCTCCCGAAGCTGTGAAAAATAGAGGCGTGCATTTCGGGGGGGGGGGGGGGGTCAGAACTGGGTTCCCCCCCATGTGAGAAATTAGAGAAAATTTCAGTATGTAAATGTAGGGCACAGCAGATGGGAGGGAGGGGCTGAGGAATGGCTGGGAGTGGTCTTCCCACGCGTCTGAGGGTGCCAAAGAACTGTCTGTCTGAGCTTCCTCAGTCTGTCACACACGCACCCCCCCATTCCCATCTAGCATTTGCATGGCCATCCTATCATTGGCACAGACAAATCCACTACCCTCCCTCCCCCGTCACCTGCACTCACAACCCCAATGTTGTAGTTGGTTCCTCTTGCCCCACCTCTCAGTTAGCAGCAAACCTGGTACCCTTGTGCTGGAATCCCCACTTCCTTGCTCTCCATGCCCTCTCCCCGGCCTTTCATATCCCCTAGCTCGACGGCTGGGGTCCCCTCCACCCCTCGCCTTCCCTTCTTGCTACTCCAGCCATGTCAGGCCGATTGCTCTCTGTTCCCACTAATCTGGCTGCATCTCCCCTGACCCTCTGCAGTATCATCACCTCTCCAATTTGCACAGGGTGACACAGAGGCCCAGAGAGGGGAAGTGACTTGTCCCGGGTCACTTCGTGTGTCAGTGGCAGAGGTGGGAACAGGACCCAGGCATCCTGGCTCCCAGACACATGCAGTAAAGACCGGGGTTGGGGTTTCCACAGCAGCCTGTGGCAGTGAGGCTCTCCACTCCGGCTGGACGTTGAAAATCCCAACCTGTGTCCCACTCCCTCAACAGTGATCGCAAAGGAGCTATCCCAGAAACAGGCCAAACGCAAGACAACACCGGTGCCGTCTGCGGACCCCGTGTCTCAACACAGCGGAGCAGCCTTGAAATGGGTTTGTTCGTTGGAACAGATGAGAATTGATGGAGGCTGTGATGGCTTCATTTAACCAACGAGATCCCGTGCTGTACTCACCCGCGTGGCTCGTGGGCAGTTAGGGTACATGTGTTGTCACTTAGAGAGGTAACAAATTTAGCCCCCTTCGCAGGTCTCTCAGTAGATGTTGCTTGTGGGGCGACGGGTCCTTGGTCCTTCAGGGACACGTGAAGGGCTGAGGGGGAGCCTCTCACCCCCAGGGCATTGGCCAGGCAAAATAGAGCTGGAAAAACTTGCCTCAAATTGCAGAGCTGAAGAACAGAGGCTTGGGCCGTTAGTGAATCACGGCCTGTGGCGGCTGAGTGTTCAGGGAAGCCAGGCTGAGCTGCTGAGTTTTGCTGTTCATCAGACCTCCCTCCTCTCCCTCTGCACAAGCTCCCCCTGCCCCTGCCCCAGGACACCTAGGGTAAGGACTTGACTCTCCATATCTCCCGCCATGGTTTGGGTCACTTCCAGCCCCCGGTAGCACAAGCGAAGAAGCCCGGCTGGGCCTGGTAAAAGCCAGCTGAGGATGGCTGGGAGGCTAATTCAGTCTCCATCACCCCAAGGCAGTGTGGGCCAGCGGCTAGAGCACTGGATTGGGAGCCAGGAGATCTGGGGTCTAGTCCCATTTCTGCTGCTGGGCAACCTTGGGTATGTCATTTCCTTTCACTGGGTCTTTGTTTCCCCTCTCATTTTGGGCCTGTCTCGTCTAGTTGGACTGCAGGCTTGTTGGAACAGGGACTGTCTCTCACTGTGTGTGTACAGAACCCAGCACGAGGGGACCCGCTGTCAGCTCCGGCCTCGCGCTGTTACTGTTAGGCACGCAGTAACAACGGAGGCCTGGGGAACTCTGGGTGGAGGCTGCTGACAAGGGCGTCGGTCTCACCGATGGGGGTTTTGTAATGAGGACGAGAATGGGGCGGGAACCAGATTTTTTGTTTCATGGAAAATTCTGCAATTTCAGAAAATTTTCCATTCCGGAAAGGAATGGGGGGTGGGGGGTGGGGGCTGGGGGGGTTCAAAATGTCCTACGACATGAAATTCAGGAGAGGATATTGTTCCAGGGTGATCGAAATATTTCATTTGGGTAACGTTGAAACGTTTCATTCCAAATTTGACTTTTCAAAATTGTACATTACATTATATCAAATTTTAAAAATTGAAACAAGACAGCCATTCTGAAAGGGAAAATCCAAATGGTCCATCGGAATGCTCCAGTCCAATTTTTTTTTTCATTCTAAACAAAATGTCACTGAAATAGACACATTTCTGCAAAAGGTGCCAATATCAACAAAATGGCATTTTCCGAAGGCAAAGTCTTCCATCAGCACATTTCCGGCGTCTGAGGCCACTGGCTCATTGCACAAAGGACTCTGTCCTCACAAGGGACCCTGAAGTCCTGAAGCAACCGGAGCCCTGTGGGCAGACAGCTGCAAGGAGCTTTAAGGGATAATCCCACCAGGAATTCTCAACCAGCTCCCAGAGACCTTTTCAATGCAGCTATATCTGGGGCTGGTAAAAATCTTCCACCACCCACTGCTATTCAAAGGGCTGAGCTGAGTGGTTGAAAGCTCCAACTCTCCTGCCACCCCTTTGACCCTCCCTGAGCCTTGCTGAAGGATCCAAGCGCCTTCCTGAAATCCCGAAGTGTCCCGAGGATCACCCTTAACCAAACCTTCTTCTTTGCCTCCTTCCCTTTGTGAGAGGCATTTGCCAGCACAGCCGTTCCTAGAGAAACAGCTTGAGGTTTGAACTTGCTTCCCCTGCCGGCTTTTACTTTCTTGGCTCTCGAGGGTTAATAATCCTCTTGAAAGAGCACAGCAGCCCCATCTATCCACTTTAGTAATTGAAATCAATTTCTCTGCCTTATCTTCAGGAAACCGGTATCGTTGAGACACTAATCTGCAGGCGCCGGCATCTCTTAAATGAAAAACCTATTTGGGGGAAGAAAAAAACCCCACAAGCTTTCCCCCGCCTGGTGATCTTCCTTTGCTCGGTCTCTGGTGAGAGGAGAGGCAGCTACTGATACAGACTCCACGCCTGAAAGTGTCTTTTTGTACTTTAACACCCATTATTGTTTAGCTCTTGGAACTGCCTGGCCAGACAATATTGGTTAAATCCGGCCTCTCCGAGCCCTCCCTGATCCATTCGCTGATAGTTTTGATTTCTCTCTGACAAAGGAGTGGCTCAATCCTTCACCAGCAGGGCCGGCTCTGGCTTTTTTGCCGCCCCAAGCAAAAAACAAAAAACAAAAAACTGCGGGTGGGCCGGAGCGGCAAAGCAAAAAAACACAACACCTGCGGGGCGGCCGGAGCGGCAAAGTGCACACACACACACACACACACACACACACACACACACAACGCCTGTGGGGTGGCCGGAGTGGCAAAGCACACACACACACACAAAACACCTGCGGGGTGGCCGGAGCGGCAAAGCACACACACACACACACACAAAACACCTGCGGGGCGGCCGAAGCAGAAAAGCACACACACACACACAAAACACCTGCGGGGTGGCCGGAGCGGCAAAGCACACACACACACACAAAACACCTGTGGGGCGGCCGAAGTGGAAAAGCACACACACACACACACAAAACACCTGTGGGGTGGCCGGAGTGGCAAAGCACACACACACACACACACACAAAACACCTGCAGGGCGGCCGGAGCGGCAAAACAGAAAAAAAACAACAACCCTGCACGGCAGCCGGAGCCAGGGTGCAGGGGGACTCCCTGTGCTGCAGACGTGCAGCGGAGTGCGCGCCCGGTCTAGCCGGGGGGAGAGAGAGAAGGGGGGCGGCCAGGGCTTCAGCGGGGCGCTCGCCACACGGCCCCTCCTGCCGCGCCGCCTGCCGGGAGGGCTCTGCGCCGCTCCGGTCAGCTGGGAGGGAAGGACGTGGGCTGCCCTGCGGAGTTTGCTGCAGGGTGCTCCCCTCCTCCGCGCCGCTGCCCCCTACAGGGCGGCCGGAGTGGCAAACCAAAAAGAAAAAGAAAAAAAAGGGCGGCTGGAATGCCGCCCCCTGGAATCTGCCGCCCCAAGCACGAGTTTGCTCGGCTGGTGCCTGGAGCCGGCCCTGTTCACCAGCCCGCAGAGCTCCTTCTGTGGAAAGGCAGGTACACGCGAGCCCAAGGGCAGGATGGCAAGGAAAGCCTCAAGCCTGTTCTTGGACGTAGGGTGAATTCTCTGTGATTCTTTATTTAGATAAATAAATAACGGCTTTCATAACAGTCAAAGGTGTACAGGGCGAGGTCCTTGGTGGGTGGCCATCAGCCTCAGAAGCGAATGGAGCCACACAGGTCTACAGTCAGCAGCAGAGAATCGGGGTCTCTGTCCTTGAGATCTGCACGGAAGAAGCAGCAGGAAGTGTAAGAATCTTCCCAGCTCTCATGTGCCTGCTCGAACTGTCCCACTTCTCCATGCAACAGCAACAACGTCGGGAGTCGGCGATGGGCTGAGTCCCTGAAACCGCCCTCTGGATGGCACTGATGCCAGTTGCAGTGGCAGTTTCCTTTATGCTTTTGGGTGTCCTGTAGGACCTGGACTGAGGAAACCATCAGCCCATGTCATAGAGGCCACCAAAGTGATCTGAGAGGGCCAGGACAGTCTGTTGGTCAGTGCTGAATGTCTTCAGACCAGAGCTGGCAGGAAAAACCCAAATATCAGGGTTTGGGGCAGGAATTTAATCAGAAATGGACTTTTCAATGAAAAATGTCATCGGAAACGCAAAATCGAATGTTTGACTAGCTTTAACAGTGACCTTGGGCGAAAGGCTCCGTGTGCCTCTCTCCAATGTCTCTGATCCATCCAGACCCTCCAAAGTCACAGGTGGAGAAGAGACAAAACAAGAATAAGCCAAAATTCAGCCTTGTCTTATACAGTGACGTTACTTTGGGGAGGAATGTGGCCTCGGGACTCTTAATACAGCAGAAATGTCTGGGTTCCTTTTGCTCTTTTTGCAGGTTTGTTCCATGTTCTCATCCCCACTGACCAGTGCAAGAGGCTTTGCCATGAAAGAGACTCCCTCATTTTGCACCGCCAGCTGTCCAGGTGCCTGGGTCTCCGCGGCGACCCTCTATCTAAAACATCCTGCCATGGCTGGGCCTGTCTGTTTCCATTCACAAACCCTGGGCAATCCGTACTGATGCTTGATCTGCCTGGGCAGTTAGATGCTGGCCTTCGTACCAGCCTTCTGCTGAGATGCAGCAGTGTCTGGTTGTTGGAGCAGGGCACTGGAAGCCAGCATTGCTTGGGTGTGATTCCTGGCTCTGGCACTGCACCATAAGGAGAATGACACTGGCTGACCTCGCAGGACGTGGGGAATTGGAGAGGCTTGATTAATGCAGGTCTGTAAAACGCTTGCGGACCTGGGACACAAGGAATCACAGAGCAGCCAAAAGGCACGCGCCTATCAAGGGGTCTCCAGAAAGGACATACCCATTTCTGCCTCATTATTTCATCGTGTTATCAGGATCAGGAGTTAAGGTGGGGCAGTGTGTGGAATTGCAGCTCCTCAGCTATCCAGCCCTGCCTTATGGGAAGGGGGAAGGTTAACACCCTTTGCAAATCTCCCCTATTCAAACCTCACTCCTGAAAACGAGAAGTCCTGGAAAAAAAGCAAAACAAAACAATGTTCCCTGCTAATCCCTTTGATTAAGAGTCCAGCAAAGCCAATAGATTTTTAATTTGAAATCAATCAGGCTTGACATCCCTGCAGTTTTGATTGTAATTACATAGATCAAGTAATCAATATGGAGTCATATTACACACAGTCCCTGTAAAAGTGAAGTAAGAAAAACATGGAATTGTTTCTGCGTCTCACTGCTTGGGTGCTGGCCAGCGGGGGAAGTGCTGCTGGGGGACTCTCCAAGCTCTCTTCAGAACAAGCAGTTCCAGGGATATGCAGAGCTGGGCATTGCTGTTTGGTTACATAGCAAAGTCTTTGATGTGAGTTCCAACCAGGCTCCAGAATTCACTGCTACTGTCTCTCTTTCTATTTTCTGAAGGAGCATGGGACTCCTTAGCATGACATTTCATCTGATCCTGGCTGCAGGAGCGGAACACTACTTTTACCTTGTTTCACTTTTGTCTTCAAATAGTAATACTTGGCTCCTACGTACCACTTTCCCTCCCTAGATCTCAAACACGGTAAGTGCCATTGTCCCCTCTTTACGGATGGGAAACTGAGTCACGGAGAAGGGAAGTGATTTATCCACAGTCTCATGGCAGGGCGGGAATAGAACCCAGTTTGGAAGATCCAAGAAGACAAAATTGGTGTCTTTCCCAGAGAGTGTGCCTCCTAGGTGAAAGCTGAAGCACACTCATGTGTGCTGGCATGTGCAAAGCTGCCACGGCTTCTTCCCGTGTTTACCTCGCCCACGGATGAACCAAAGAGGACTCCAGTCTCCACGGCTATGGATTGTGTGGTTGTTACCAGTATTACATTCACAAGTAATATTCTTTTTAAAAGTAAAACTCTATAAGAATTGCTCAAAGTCGGTGACTATATGGCAGAAGGGACCCTATTTAATTCCGCAGTGTGGAGCACAAAAATCACATTTGTAGCATCAGGCATGCTCAGATGAACGAGGACACCACACTGTCTTAGAGTCCCAGGCAGACAGAGATGTCCCACAGCCGGGCTGGTCTTCCTTCGAGCACTGTTATTCCCAGGCTCCCCAGCCGTTCTCAGATCCCAGCTAGAGAGCCCACGGCAGCGTCTTCACACAAAGACAACTTGCTGAGTGTTGTTTGCTGTGCTGCTCACATGACCACCCTGATTTCTGTTAGCAGCGAAGCACAACAGTAACCCTGGTTTAATGGAAAGAAATCCAGTATATTGCTGTGTGAAGCAATAGTAACAAACAGGGGCAGTGTTCGGGATAGATCATTACTGAGAAGTGAGCCATGAATTTTCAGGTAGACGCTCAATGGGGAGTTGAACGTATGTTGATTCGATTGGTGCATAGCACAGTACTACACAATGCAGGCCAGATTTTCCTAGATGCTCAACACCCAACAGCTCCCTTTGTTCTCAGGCACTAGGCTCTTTTGGGTTTGTCTTGGCTGAAAAAAGTGGTTGAATTTAGGTTGGGAGTAGCTAACCTTGATTTAGCTGGTCAAAGGCTAAACACAACCAATACATCTGAATTACAGGTGCTGCCCTGCATCTGCGCTCAGAAGAAGGTCTGCTTTAGGTCAGGCTTTAGCGTTAGCTTAGTCTGAACTCAACGGAACCCCCTTTACAGTGCGTACTGCACAGAGCTGATCAAAAGGCTTCAAATGTTGCTGAACTTCAAATTTCAAAATAATAAAAAAACAGAAAAAGTCTGAAACGTTCCCCCCAATACTTCTTTTGGACCAGCTTTAGTAATGGGGAGCGTTATTGAGTTACTCCAAGTGGTGAAAACAACAAGGAGTCCTTGTGGCACCGTAGAGACTAACACATTTATTTGGGGATAAGCTTTTGTGGGCTAAAACCCACTTCATCAGATGCATGAAGTGGAAGTGGAAGTGGCTGCAAGCCCCACACATATATCTCCTAGGGCTGAATATAATGGGAGGAAAAAAACCACACGGCAAGGAGAGAAAGTGCACAAGAGAAACTGCTGCCCAGTTCCTGGAGAAGAACTAGGCCTGGGACCCAGAGTTAAGAGGGGAAGGGAAGGAAATGAGTCGCTATTCACCTGCCCCTAAGTAGATGTCTATTGGCCTGCTTTGCAAGCGAAGAGCCATCACATTTCTCCTGCTAGAAACCAGCATTTCCCCAAAGTTGACAATTTGTAGTTTCCTGCAAACTAAATGCACTTCTTGAGCAAGACAATATAATTAAATGAGGCACATTAATATCATGAGATAAGCATCACTGACCACATTTATGACAATATAAAAAGGGGGGGGACTCTTAGATTCTATAAATCAAAGCAATTTGATGCATAAAATTTGGAAACACAACTCTATGAATTGTAATAGAGCATGACAAAGTCTCATCAACACAAGTAAATATTAAACCCCAAATGACAAATAGATACCGCACATCCAGGCTAGATGTTTTCTCAATGCGTCAGACTTAAAGTAGCTCTCAGCCTTAGTCTCTTAATAGATGTAATTTGCTTAAGTGCTCCTTGCAGCTGAGAAATTACAATTTCCCCTTTAATATTCTGATAATATGAACTGCGGGTTTTTTCATCTGATGACGCTAATTATTGTGCGAGTTGCTGTCGATGGCAGCACTCTCTCTGTGGGACAAATTGCCTGCCAAGCAATTAACGGATGCATGAGAAAGTGAAATGGATGACGACGATTTGATTGGACAAAGGCTACAGACAGAATCGCTGTTGCACCAATGGATTCACACAACGTTTCGTTTTTTAGACTGTGAGGAATCAAGAGTCTAAAGGGTCTAGAGACTCTAAAGGGCTATTTGTCCTGACTTCTTTTCATCTTTGGTGGCAATTTTAGTCTCCCCATCCTGGTTTTCAGTGGTGCAATGAGCACCCACCACTCCCACTGGTGTAAGTGGGATACAGTGTAGCACATAGGCCAGGCGAGCCTTTGTCTCCCTCCCTCAGAGTCCTGCACTTAGGATGGAAGAATCCCATGCACTGTTACAGACGAGTGGCTAGGCAGCAGTTCCGCAGAAAAGGACCAAGGGGTTACAGTGGACGAGAAGCTGGATATGAGTCGACAGTGTGCCCTTGTTGCCAAGAAGGCTAACGGCATTTTGGGCTGTATAAGTAGGGGCATTGCCAGCAGATCGAGGGACGTGATCGTTCCCCTCTATTCGGCATTGGTGAGGCCTCATCTGGAGTACTGTGTCCAGTTTTGGGCCCCACACTACAAGAAGGATGTGGAAAAATTGGAAAGAGTCCAGCGGAGGGCAACAAAAATGATTAGGGGGCTGGAGCACATGACTTATGAGGAGAGGCTGAGGGAACTGGGATTGTTTAGGCTGCAGAAGAGAAGAATGAGGGGGGATTTGAAAGCTGCTTTCAACTACCTGAAAGGGGGTTCCAAAGAGGATGGATCTAGACTGTTCTCAGTGGTACCTGATGACAGAACAAGGAGTAATGGTCTCAAGTTGCAGTGGGGGAGGTCTAGGTTGGATATTAGGAAAAACTTTTTCACTAGGAGGATGGTGAAGCACTGGAATGGGTGACCTAGGGAGGTGGTGGAATCTCCTTCCTTAGAGGTTTTTAAGGTCAGGCTTGACAAAGCCCTGGCTGGGATGATTTAGTTGGTGTTGGTCCTGCTTTGAGGAGGGGGTTGGACTAGATGACCTCCTGAGGTCCCTTCCAACCCTGATATTCTATGATTCTATGATTCTATTGTCTGGTCCACAGGAAAAGGTTTATGAGTCCACTGTGGTTTCCTGCAATTTGACTGGCAAACTGTGTTATGTCTTTATTTAATTAGTAATAATAACACATTAGTAATTTCTTTGCCTGTCTCTAAAAGCTCTAACCTGAGGATCTACACATTCTTTACAAATACTAGTTAATTTAGTTTCATTATAATTCTGACATGAAGTCGGTCAGTAAATATTGTACCCATTTCACTAACTGGTAAATCAGAGGCTCCGAGAGGTTAAGTGATTTGCTCAAGTTTACATAGTGAATCAATGGCAGAGCTGGGAGTAGAACCCAGGAGTCCTGGCCCCCCGTCTCATGTTGTCCTAACCCCATTGCCTTCCTTTAATCCATGGTGCTGCAGTTTGATGAGCTCCCTCAGTAGTCGATCCCACAGGATGAAGCTATCACAAAATGAAGTTTTCTTATTTCGTTCAGTGGGTGCAATGTACTGTAGTTCTGGGGAAATGCTGAAGAGATTGCATTGTTTGGAAGAGGGAAAGTAAAGAGATTGGAGATTAGTTTGTCACAGAAGTAGTAATTTTTTCCAACATCCTCACCTTCCAGATTGACAAGAGTGTCTTGAAATCCTTGGACGTTAAAGATGTCAGAAAAGTTTCAAAACTCCATGTCACAGTAATGGGACTTAGAAAGGTTAATACAAGAATAGGCTTTTCTTATCTCACGCTGTACAGTGCTGTTAAACAGAACCACTCGGTTCATTTAGCTAAGACTGCCAGTACCGTGGGACTTAATGAAGTTATTTTAGAAAAGTCTAATATAGATGTATTTCATTTATTTATTTATTTGTGTTACCGTAGCACCTAGGAGCACTAATCAACGATCAGGACCCCATCGTGCTAGGCACTGTACAAACAGGAGCTTGCAGTTTGAGTATAAGACACCAGATGGATACAGACGGGCGGGGTAGTGCCGGTGAACAATAAGACGACCTTGATAGGCAGTGGTCTCACCATTGTCAAATATTCTTTGTAGGCATTATGGCAAAGAAGAGTTTGAGGAGGAGTTTGGCAGAGGCTAATGTTGTGCCAAAGTACTTACAATGCTGAGTTAGCATCAACACTGTCCTCTCTCCTGTGTTCATCTGGGCACATGTGCCCTGGGCATTGTTAACAAATGCTGCATGCTAGGGAATACCAGATAGCACCGACCCAGCATCCCTCCGATAGCAGCAGTATTTATCATTGCATTCCAGTTATCACCTCGAGGCCTTTACCAAGACCGGGCTCCGTTAGGTGCTGTACAAACATGCAGTGAGACAGGGATAAATGCACACAGGGACTTAGGCAGAGCAATGCTCAGGTGCCCGGCTACCCAGTAGAATCCACAGCTCTGAGCGGGGTGCCCCGGCTCCCTACACAATGCATGGGGAGAATGGGATTCGCAGAAGCCAGCACACGGAGGAGGGAGCTGCTAGCAGGAAATGCTGAGGGGGCGGGGGGGGGGGCGCTGAGGTACATTCGTCCAGGCTGGAGGGAGAGGCCTAGCTCTGTGTGAGATAACCAGCTGTGACCCCTACCCTGGCAGGGCCGCCCGGGGGGGGGCAGCAAGTGGGGCAATTTGCCCCGGGCCCCGCAGGGGCCCCCACGAGAGTTTTCAGGGGCCCCCACAAGAGTTTTCAGGGGCCCCCATGAGAATTTTCAGCGGGTCTTCGTCGGCAGGTCCTTCAGTGCCGCCGAACACACCCAGAGCGAGTGAAGGACCTGCTGCTGAAGACCCGGAGCTCCTTCTGCTCTGGGTCTTCGGCGGCAATTCGGAGGCCGGTCCTTCACTCGCTCCGGGACCCACCGCCGAAGTGCCCCGAAGACCCGGAGCGGAAGGACCCCCGCTCCGAAGACCCCAGGCCCCCTGAATCCTCTGGGTGGCCCTGTCCCCTGGATGAGGCGCCTGACCCAGCTCAGCCCTTTGTCACAAAAAGGGGAGAGAAATCCCCCACTCCGTGACACCAGTGGTGCTGGGCACTGCACAAGCACATCGCGAGACAGCCCTGGGCTCCATGGACCAGACAAAGGAAGGATTCATGTCTCCACTTGGTAGAGTGGAGATGCAGAGACATTTGCCCCAGGTCACACAGGAAGCCTGGGGACCGAGCCCAGCTTCCTCTCAAGATACCCCTGTCCAGCATCCTAACCCCTGCTCACCGGAACAGACCACTCAGCTGGGATCGAGGCCCCGTGCTTAGGGATGATATATATCAAACTTTCTTGATGGTTCAAAGCAGTTCAGAAGCCCAGGCAATTCAGGGCACCTGACCTGTGGTATCCCAGCTGCCTCTCTGTGTTACTGCTCTAAGATTATCTATGGGGCACCGAAAAGCAGCTTCCAGACACACTTTAGGAAGCACAAACGGCAGCGAGGAATTACATTAATCAGTGAACGTACGCTGCTCCTCCTAGGAAAATGCATCTTGGCAGCTGGCTCCTTGCATTACAATGGTTCCCCCATTAATCTTAACCCCTTCAAACTGGGCGCAGACGTATTGTCAGATGGAATAATGACAACCATTATGGGAAGCCCCGGGTTCCACATGCTGGAAAGTACCTCCGCAGCCAGGAGTCACTCGGCATTCAGACATACAGCAGTAATTCCCATTGAAGGGTTGTCTAAGAAACACGCAGGAACTGATAGTGGAGCAGAGAGATAAAGAAGGATCCAGAGGAAATTCATGTGTTTCACCACCTGCTGGGAACAGCATGGCCAGGAGTGGCCCTGGACGTTTTGCTGGGCAGGGCAGAAAATGTTTTCAGACCCTGTTGAGCAGCTGAGCAAAAAACCAAACCCAAACCCACAGCCAGCCACTCGGCAGGGCAAAAATGGTTGGACAATTAGAGCAGAGACAAAAGAAGTCGAGCAGCACAGTGGCCCTGGAAGCCAGTGTCCAGGGCAACTGCCCTGCTCGCCTGCCCCTAGAGTCAGCCCTGAGTGTGGCTTCCAGGGTATCTCTTCACATGGCACCTTTATGCCACATAATTGCCAGGTGCGAGCAAGCCACGCTACACCAGCTGCTATGCTGGGCCCAGATGGGGTCAGTGAAGGATGCCATGATGTGCACGCTCCCCAGTGTGGCTAATAAGGACGCTGTGAGGGTCAGAAGGCTGCGTGGTCCCATGAGCAATGACTTGGGAACACAGGAATTGCCACAACGGGTCAGACCCACTTAGCTCAGAATGGTGACTCCAAAAGCAGCGGCCCATGCCAGCTGCTTCAGAGGAAGGTGCAAGAAACACTCTACTGGGCAGTTACGGAATAATCTGCCCCTGCAGGAAGTTCCTTCTTACCTGTGTCACTGAGAGGTTAGATTGTGACTGTCTAGTATAGCTGTGGATGGCTTCACATCTATACCAATGTCCAGTCCTTCTCTGAATCCTGCTAAGCTTTTGGTCTCCATGATATCCTGTGGGAGTGAGTTCCACAGGTTACTTGTACATTTTGTTAAAAAAGGAAGTTTGAAATGCATTGCCTTTCCGTTTCATTGGCTGTCCCCTTGTTCTTGTATTATGAGAACTGGTAAATAGGAGTGTGTGCTTTACTTTCTCTGCACCATTCATTAGTTCGGACACTCCTAATATGTTCTCCCAGATTCATCATCTCCTCTCTAAACTACACAGTCCCACTCCCAGTTTTTTCATTCTCTCCTTTTGGGAAATCTTTCCATGGCTTTAATCATTTCCTTTGC
Organism: Terrapene triunguis; assembly: GCF_002925995.2. NCBI lineage: Eukaryota > Metazoa > Chordata > Testudines > Emydidae > Terrapene > Terrapene triunguis. The sequence goes on from NW_020664587.1 coordinate 16,775,294, forward strand.
CTCTCTGCTCTTTCTGAGACAGGCTGAGCAGAATTTACATCCTATTCCAGGTAAGGGCACCCCATCGATTTCCATTGATTCAGACATTTTAAGGTCAGAAGGGGCTATTACATCATCTAGTCTGACCTCCTGCATTTCACGGGCGATGGCATTGAATCCCTTTACTCCTTACTGAGCCCATAACTTTGCATCAAGATTTACATGAATGGCATTAGACTAGTCTCAGGTTTCAGAGTAGCAGCCGTGTTAGTCTGTATCTGCAAAAAGAACAGGAGTACTTGTGGCACCTTAGAGACTAACAAATTTATTAGAGCATAGTCTCAGTTATTCTACACCTCACCCCTAAACCAGCCCAACATTCTGACCGGCTGTTTTATTTTTTTCTGTTTCCTTTGTCTGTCCTGCCCTCCAGCCTGACCCTGGAGCCGACTTGCCCAGTTAATGGAATCTCAGCGACTACCTGCGTCAGCACCCTTCTCCAGGCTGCGGCCACAATATCCGTGTCAGGGGAGGCAGGTGGGAGCTGCCCTCAGGCTAAGAAGATGGGAGTGGTGCTGAGCTGGTCTCTGCTGGAAGTGGCTCTTTGCAGAGTTTCCATTCTCTCCTGCTGCAGGGGAACGTCGAGCGGTTGAGCTGCTTTTCCCCACGGTGTCCTCAGGGCCTGTGGTATTTAGCTGATTGCTCTACTGAAAGGTCAGTGTGGAGGCAACTTTTCTGTGATGACGGATTCCCTCTGATCCCTCCTGTCTGCAGCTAACAGACTCCAGGAGCGATGGAGGAGCTGGTATTTTACGTGTCTGTATAAACAGCAGCGTCAGTACATCTGATTTAATTCGAGGCATTAACAAAGTGAAGGCTAAGCACCAAACCTGGGCTGATCTGTAGATATTTGGGGGGTTTCTTTCTCTCACAGTGGGCCGAGATAAACCTGCTTGGAACAGAGCACTGCTTCCAAATGAATCATTTATTGTCTGGCAAAACAGGTAAATGACGGGCGACACAATGGGATTTGGATACAAAGAGAACAGGTTTTTCTTTGAGAACTTCCTCCGCCCACCCGATAATTTCAATAAGCAGCTTCTAATTATTAAACTGGCAGATACTCCCCTTCGTACTGGGCTATTATGAGACCATAACACATCTATCACCCCATAGAATTAGCCGCTATAATTGCACCCTTTTAACAAGGTACACAACACATTTTAAATTCAATTACATTCCGTAAATCAAGTTAACCTTTTCAACACGGCTCTAAGAAAATTAATTACTCATATCGGAGAACACAACCTTTTCTCAGTGCTTGGGATTAGCTGCTATGTTTCTTTTATTTTTTGCTTCTTCCCCTTCTTCTTCTTTTTTTCTTTTAAAAGCACCAGAGTCCAGAGAATGTCAAAGCTGAATGCTCCATCTCAGCTCTCAGTCATGGCTTCGACTAATTGCTGCACACGTTTAAAGTTTTACTCGTCTACTAAAATGATTGCACATGGGTTTTTCTTCTCCCCTCTATCTTCTGGCCTCTGAGCTCCTGTCTTCTTGTCTAGATGCAAACTCATAATTTTATTGCGAGTCTTACAATATATGGTGTTTTTCTTGAAGACTCAGCTCCTGGAGTCATGTGATTACAAAAGGAACTTATTTTTCATTAAAAAATTAAAAGTAAGTTTCTAGCCCTCGTGGTTGCAGAGAAAAGCTTGGAAATGTGACCCAGCTGCATGCTAAAGGTACAGAAATAAGAAGGGAAAAGAACACAATATATATTGTTTTTAAAAATCTCATTGGTTTTTTTTGCCAATCTCATGAGTTTGTGGGACTGGTTTATCCTTTCTGAATGTTTAGAGTTGGCAATACTGAGATTCTTATATGGCCTTCACCACCTTTGTGTCTGAAACTATGAGGATTGGACTGGGAGGCTCAATGGGATCAGAATGGGATCCCTGGTGAGGTTTTCAGTACATTGCTTCCCATCTGGCTGGAGATAATGACAACAAACTATTTCAGGGGAGCCCACTTCTCTGTCCAATGTCCACTTGAGAATGGAACCCGTAGTTGGGTGATGGACCCAGCCCTTCTTTTATCCAGCTCACTTTTCTCCTCTGTAATGGAAACGTAAGCAGGGGTGAAGCCAATGTCAAAGCAAACAGGGTGAGAGAACAGGTTTTGAGACAGATGAGAGAACAGGTTTTAAACCCAAATGAATTCACCCAGAGTATGATCTCCTTTCTCCAAGTCCTACTTGTCCCAATTCCATGTAATTGAAGATCTACAAGCCTTTCCTATGTGCCCTTGATGGTGATCAGAACCTGCAATATCTACAAATAACAAAAACTCCAATTCTAATAGAAGGAATTAGAGCAGAAAAGACTTCGTTGCTCTTTTTTTATGGGAGCTGAATAAGCTTGGGTGAGCCCATAGTGTCTGGGAGTTAGAACATTTTTGACCGTAGGATAGTATTATAATGTACTAGTGCTGCATGCATACAGAAAGAATTCAACCATCAATTAACCCTCTTACGACTGACCTCCTTTGTAACAACTATCCATTAATAGTGACAGTCCACTGAGATCACAAAATGCCAACAATTTCTGCAAAATTTTTTGTTTTGTCAGAAATCCAATTTTCTCCCAAAAAAGGTTTGACGGAAAATGTTCCGCCAGCTCTACTTTTAGGGTCTGATTCTCATCTACTCTGAAGTGCCTTTACTCCTCTTTGGCTCCATAGTGGAGACTCAAGGTGAATGTAATTATAATTTACACCTTCTCCCTATAACTCAACACTATTTGTTCTATCACTGTATCAATGGGGCCAACGATTTACATGAAAAACATTTTGCCAGGATTTGCCAGTGAAGTGGAGCCCGAGCAAATGTTAATTTGCAACATCTTTCAATTTAACTCTCCTCTCTGTATGCGGGGACAGATACCTGCCCTTTGCCACAAGGTGCGTGTGAACGCTCAGCTTATATTACTGCTGCACCTTGTGGCTTCATCTTGCTAGGCACTGCCTGCCCATTCATTAACACACTAACTAACGCCGCTCATTTTTCCAGTCTAGACAAGGCCTGCCCCAAAGAGCTCTCTGTCTAAATAGATGCGTCAGATGCAGGAAGGGGCTGACTATCCCCATTTTATAGCTGGGCAACGGAAGCACAGAGAGACGAAATGATTTTTCCCAAGGACGTCTGTGACACAGCTGTCCTGACCCCAAGGCCAGTGCAATAACCACGGGACCAGGGAAGGTTGGGAATGGGTGGACGGAATTGAGAACTGGGCTTCCTGAGGAAATCAGGTATTTTAAAGGCCATGCATGAACTGTGAGTGGTCATTGACCTTGATCAATCCTCCTATATGTCCCATACCCGTAAATCTATATACGAACTCTGCCCAGGAATGCTCTGCCTCCGCTACTTGATCTCCTCTCATCTTAACTATTACAGCTCCCTGCACTCTGGTTTGCGAGTGTAGGCAGAGTTGTTGCCCGTATTTGCCTACACGGGGAGGCTCCAGCAGGAGGGGAGAGAGGCAGGCAAATCTGAGGAGAATGCACACTGGTGTTCACCGAAGTGTCTTTTCCTGACTATTTCATCCTTGGCTCGAAATGACGGCTCTGTCCTGCCAGCGCTTTATTGTGGGCTCTGAATATCTCATGCCATTAAATTAAAGCTTTTATCACCACGGCCTCTTTTCAGTCTTATTGTTCTTTATTGGATGATATTTTATTTCAAAGCTGAGAAGCAGGGGAGAAAAAAATATTGTGGTGTTTGATCGAAAAACAATTTACTTTAACCGTCTCCTCCTCACAGCTCCTCAGCGCTGCAGGGAAACCACTTCTTCCACTAACTAACTACTCCCCTTGCTAAATGCCGGTGCTAAGAAGCAGCAGTGCCTCTGGCGGCTTGCGTTTTCCTCCTGCCAACATATTCACTCCTCCTTTGGTCCTATACGAACATCCGCAACCCAGAATAACTGCCAGGTACAAAAGAAAGGAAAGGAATGTTTGAGCATAAATTGAGCTTGGCTGCACAGAATAGGCAGGAGCGCGTAGGAAGGACAGAGCTGCCACTGACATATTTCCCAGTTTGCCCTAAAAATGGGAGAGACGATCTCAAATGCAGGCCCTTAAACAGACTGCAGTCTCCGACTCCGTAAGTCTGTTTAATTCAGCAGGCAGTGGCTATACGTTCAAGTTAGCACAGTTCAGACTTGAGTCATAAATTCTTAACAGTGAGAACGATTAACCATCGGAAGAGTTTCTAGGGATGTGTTAAATTCTCCATCGCTTGGAGACCTTAAATTCAAGACTGGATGCTAAAAGATATGCTCTAGTTCAACCACGCGTTGTCTCAAACAAGGGAGCTCCAGAGCTAACAGCTTTTAGCCCCGGCGCTCCCTTGTTCAGTCCCTGGTGCATTTGCCAAGATGGCAGGCAGAAGATGCAGTGCTCAAAGTAAGCAGTCCTACTCGAGACAGGCTGCTCGGGTGGCTGTGCAGAGAGGAAGGTTTGTCCGGTGGTTAGGGCACTAGTCTAGCACTTAGGGGTCCCAGATTCAATTCCCTGCTCTGTCCTATGTTTCCTGTGTGACCTTGGGCAAGTCACTTAACCTCTCTGTGTCTGTTCCCCACCAGTGGAGTGGGTAATAGCACTGCCCTGCCTCCCAGTGATGTTGTGACATTCTCAGGTACTACGGTGAGGAGGACCGGATCAGTTCCTAAGATAGATCACGGGGCAAGGAGGCACTCTCTGAATCAAAGCAAGATGTGACCTGCTGCAGAGACAGTCTAAGATTGCCTCGTGACAGCAGCAATCTGCACTAACATTCTGCCATCGGGGGGTGGGACCTGTGGCTCTTCCACTTCCTAGAAGGCAATTAATTCAAATCTCTGCCACTGAGACAGAACTTGAGCTTGGGTTATACAGACAGCTGCAGGTGTGGCAGAAGCAAGCCAAGCATCCTCCCTTGGAGAGGGCTCCAGCTACCTGGGCATTCGGGACCATGCTGTGCCAATGGCTAGGCACTAAGAGGCAGAGGCCTGTGATCAGAGAGCCAAGACACAAACATAAAGCAGCAACAACTTGTGTACAGCACTTGGCAAGGGACCTTGAAGAGTCCTTTTAACTGGATCTGCTGTCACACCTGAGGGAAGAGAGGCAGGAGGGTACATCAGCACTGATGGATGCTGGACCAGGCTGCATTTAATGCTTGAGGCTGGCCCCTTTTTTTTATCAACTCCTGTACGAGTCAGAGAGAGATGATTAAAGGCTGCATCAGACAAGCCAGACAGCAGCGAGTTGCTGTTATCCAATCTGAAGGACACCAGTTCATGGACCTAAAAGCCTCAGTTTCACACTGAGTCAGCATCTGCTGCTGCCGCGGCGAGATATTCCCCAGATGAGGAGAGGAGTTTGCAGATATTTTGCAGACACCAGTCACATCCTTATCGCTCAACAGGCAAACCGGAACTCAAGCACCAACAAATAGAAGAAACAAAAACAGAGTTGCAAAAGTCTCCTGTGATATCCAGCCCATCTGACTTAAGCACAAATGACTCCCCTAGACAGATCTCCAAGCAGTTTTCCTGGTTAAGGTTTCGAAGCGACTGAAGCCACGAAACCCCCTAAGAATCCATTCCAGATATGACATGAGACCCAGTGCATCCTGGGGCAGTCTATCTCAGCGTGTTTAATTGCTTCTACTTAGAGGTGGTTGGGAAATTTGGGCTTAAAAAATTCAGTGAAAAACAGGAACATTTTTTGGATAAAAATGAGTCAAGTTCTTGTTTTCTGAGCTGCTTTAGAATGACTGCAGGTTTCCAATGAGCGTAGCACTTTAGGGGAGGCTGATATAACCAGGTATCTCCATCTCCATCCAGGAGATTTTCCGGTTGTACCAGCAGCTTTCCTCCCCGGTGGGCTTTGTCTGTGCTCGATGGGTATGGTGGGTGTCTGAGCGTTGGCCTGACATCAGCATTTTAACCACTTTGTTGTCTAGCCCTGTAGGCTGAAGCGGGACGTAAGAATTTCCTAGAACCTTGTAGCAGCTCCTCTGTGCAGGGGTGAATCTGACCCCATGAGCCTCCAAAATGGAAAGAACCCTTAAGGACGTCTGGAATTACTCCGGGTCTACGCTGAGAGAAGAATTTGGCTCCTTGTTTCCAACAATTTTCTACTGAATGCTGACCTCTCCGTGACCCTCCCATAGTAATGCTGGGTATTGCAGCCATGCATCAAATTCCTCCACTCACAATGCTCGTTTAATGACAACTTCGCTCAGAAGTCAGGAACGACTGTGCTGTTCCTTCCCTCAAATGGGATAATCTAGTAGTTTTACTATAGATTGTACTTTTCAGCTCTCTTCATTTCCTTAAATTGCTCTGCAAGCTGCTGAAGTCATCATCAAAAGCACTGGAGTCAGCTCGATTTTTAAAATGTTTAAAATGATGTAAGATCATTTTCCTTCAGAGAAGAGAACCCTTAAGACATTTAAGCATTCTTTTTCTTTTCCTTCTCTTTCTCTCTCTCTCTCTTTTAATGGCGGGGCTGTTGAAACTGAACATTAAAAATCCTCTAAAAATAACCTAGAAAAAGTAAATTAAAAAAATGCCTGAGTGTGATCAAATGATTTCTTGGAAACATCAGGCATCCCGCTGCTATATATCATGTTTTGTTACCATGGAGAAGAAAATGAATTTAAAAGACCAGGCCACTGATGGAGGTTCCTCTGCCTTATTTATTAAGATGTTTCGCCCATTGTCAAATTGCAGTGTGTGATGCCCACTCAATGGAAAGTGGACTCCAAGCACTTTCCTTGTGGGATGGGAAAATTAGAGGGGTCATATGCCTCGCCCATGATTTACCAGTTTGTATGTAAGCCAAAGAAAGCAAGATCTTCATCCGTCCACCCGTGAATGAGACTATCTGCAGAGGAATGAAAAGGAAAATCATAAAACTCTAACAGAAGACAATAAAACGGAGCTACAAGAGGGTGGATTCATTCCTAACAGGCACATTCTGCTTAAAAGTTTAATTTGTCTCATTTCACTTCTTCACGATGTTGCTCCAATACTTCATTCACTGCAGCAAATCAAATGAACAAAAGAAAAAAATTAAAGCTATTGTTATCCAGATATTCCATTAGGGTGATTTTTTTAGTTCTTCTTTGCATATTTATAATGTTTCTCTAGGCAGCACGTCCAATTAGAACAGATGGCTGATAGGTTACATTGAATTACCTACTCCAGGCAACTGGGAAAGTGTCCATATCATCAACAAATGAAACAACACTGTAGATTTAGAAAGAAAAATACATTGTAGTCATTGTCAAAAGTTATTCTTAATTCACATGTAGTGCTTTTCTTCAGGTCTTTTCTCTTTCTGCCATTAGTTATCAGTATTGGAATTTAAATGGCACAGTTTGGGTACCAGAATTAAATCAATTTTCTGGAAGGCAATGAAGCTTTTGCAGATATATCATTTTTGAAATGTTCTGAATGCTGGAATATTTCTTTTGCATGTTCTCTTTGTTTAATTTCCCTGCTAAACTGACAGAAACTAGTTTAAATAATAAAATGACTCACAATGCACTGCTCAGTTCTATTCATGGTATTTTCTAATTTCAATTCTTTCTGCAGAGTTTGCAATAAGTATTTTTACATGAAAAATGAGTCAGAGCGACAATTACCAATGGATATTTTTGGTGAAGGTTCATTGAAGTTCTGCCTTTCTTTCATATAGCACAGAGAGTGGAGTTTATAATGTGATTTTCAAAGAAGTCTAAGTGAGTTATAGCATTGCCAGCTCCAGGTGCTCCAGAATCATGAGTCAAGCCCCAAAATCATGAGATTGGCTTTAAAATCATGAGATTTTGAAAAAAATAATACAGCTCAGGTTGCTGGGTTTTTTCCCCTTCTGATTTCTGAGCCTTTAGGAAGTCACGCTTACAAACAAATAAATAAATAAATAAATCATGAAACTGTGAGGGCTAGAAACTTCTTTTTTAAAATAAAAGCTGAAGTTCTGACATAACCAACTGACTCCGGGGCCTTTAGAAAAACACCGTATACCACAAGAGTCAGGATACAATTATGAGGGTTGGCAGCAGCGGATTTAGGCACTTAAAGCCCCTAGAGTATTGGGGTTATTTTAATAATTGGATCCCTACACGATAAACGCTTCCTTTCTCCTCTCCGCCGCGTGCCTGCCCTGTCTATGAAGACGATAAGCTGTATGGGACAGTGAGTGCTAGTGTGGTGTGCAGCACAATAGGCCTGGGATCTCCGCTGGGGCCTCTTGGGGCTACTACAATGATAATAAAGAGTCGCACTAACTTTGTTACCCTGGGATGAAATCCTGCCCTGTGACTAGCCTCAGCACAAGGCCACACCGCCTCCACCCCACTTCATCACCATCACATAGAGCACTGGGGTTAGGTCCACAGATCTCTGCTTGGGGGCGGGGCGGAAGAGCAGATTTCACCCTAAATCTTTCCTTGGGCTCTTAGCTACAAAAGACATGCCCTGCAATGGAGGCTGGGCTGGGGTCATTGTGGCTGGTTATAAGGCAATGGGAGGGGGGCCAGGAATTCCGATTCATTCAGGGAACTGAGGGAGACTAAGTGCCTTGCCCAAGGTCACATGGGAAGCCGGTGGCAGAGCAGGGAATTGCACTGCAGTCTCATGAGTGCTCAGTTAGTGTCCTTGCCACTGGGTCAGGCCTTCTCTGTCAAAGCCAAACTTTTACCAGAGCTATCCAACTCATCTGCTACACTGGTTCTTAAAGGGAGGAGGATGAACTTTCTCATGATTCTTCTGCTACATCCTTCTGCTTGGGCACAAATACTAGGAGAATAGCCTTGCTTGTGGGACTTCTGCTTCCGGACTTGGCCAGAACCCGTCTGAAAATGAAACCGAATGGAAAATTATTCTAGTTCTTCTCCCCAGCGCTCCCTGGGAAACGTGACATTTGCTTGCAGCCAGGTTTCCCAGAAGGCAGAATGCCAGCTGCATGAGAATCAGCAAAGAAAGATGGCTCCTCCTCCCAGCATCAGTGCTCCCTCTCTCTTTTTCCTTTACCATAAAATTAACTTTTCCGTGGTGTTGGCCAAAGAACCGCCCCTCCCAGGGGTCCTGTGGGGGACAGTCTCTGACACCCATTGTGCACCTCAGACACTGGGCGAGTCATTGCATAGCTGCTTTCCGACAGGTCCGCAAGTGAGATGGGCGCTGCATTGGAAATCAGAGGAATGCTGCTTGCCGGGTATCTTTTCCTAAAGTTTAGTTCGCTTTGCTTTGCCCGCAGTGCTATCAGCACCAAATATAACAAAAGCACAAGCAGGCAGTGAATCTCATGCTGGTCACAGTCAGGTTAGTTACAATAAAGGGCCACTATGAGGCTTTAGCAGTTCACTACAAATATTCAGAGGAAGCTGCAGCCCTTCTCCATGCAAGGGAGGGGAGGGGAGGGGTGGGGGGTGGGGGGAGGGGAGGGGGGGGGGGGGGGGGGGGGGGTGGGGTGGAAGGAAAGAGACATGCCTTCCAATGAATTAGTCAATGAATCAAGCCTGTTGTGTGAGATGCTCTAAAGTGGGGTAGCTGCTTTACACTGGTTTTAGTCTTCAGGTACACTTGGAAAGGGCCCGTATTATCAATAAAAAGCGACAAAGAGTCCTGTGGCACCTATAGACTAACAGAAGTTAGTCTATAAGGTGCCACAGGACTCTTTGTCACTTTTTACAGATCCAGACTAACACGGCTATCCCTCTGTATTATCAATATGCATGCACAGTGTGCGGCCACCAGAGATTATCTAGGGCCACACCTGCTGGTGTCAGTTCTCTTCTGTGGTCATACAGGCTGAGATTCACAAACTATGCAAAGGGAAATAGGCACTGGGATTTGGGCACCCAAGTCCCTGAGAAATCTCAGTCACAGGAGGGGACCTGAGGTGGACACCAAGAGAGGATACTCCGTTAACTGGTGCAAATAACTGGACATTTCCCACTGTTTCATCTGGGTTTAGGATGATGTTGTTTAATAGGCGAGGGGATTCTGCGAAGCAGGCTGCGAGTGAACAAGCTATTCTTTTAAGTTGTTTAAAAGAAACCTTTTAAGTTTCAAAGTATGATAATCCTTTCCCTCCTGACTGGCCTGTAGAGCCAGGGCTCATCAGAAATGTTAGTGAGTTAAGCGGGACAAGAGCTCAGGTGTGCTGGGTATATAGCTGGGTAATCTCAGGGAAGGAAACATTAAGCAATGTGCCCAAGGTCACTCCGCAAGGCATTTTCAGAGTTGGAAATACAACTCAGGTGTCCTGGGTAGGCCTGGCCTGACGTAAGTAATCAGACATGGGTGAGGTCTGATTTTTTGGGGGGCAGGACTAGGGAGGTAAACGTATCTCCAGGCTGGATGAAGAATGTCTGCACTAGCTCAGATAAGGGGGAACGCCCAGGGGACCATCTACAGTCGACAAGAGAAGCATAAAGGAACTTAAAGACGAGGTAACGAGAAAGTCAAATATGGACAGCGCATGGGCAGAGCATGCTGTAGATCAGTGGTTCTCAAACTTTTGTACTGGTGACCCCTTTCACACAGCAAGCCTCTGAGTGCAACTCCCCTTATACATTAAAAACACATTTTAATATATTTAACACCATTATAAATATTGGAGGCAAAGTGGGGTTTGGGGTGAAGGCTGACAGCTCGTGACCCCCCACATAATAACCTCCCAATCCCCTGAGGGGTCCCGACCCCCAGTTTGAGAACCCTTGCTGTGTAGGGATTGATTCCTGCAAAGTAACCAAGCCAATCCCAAAACCTGGCATGCAATGTACGATGAATGTAATGTGATGTGTAAATATATACAAAGGAAGGGTTGTGTTGTGTAACTTTGAATGGATGGTATACCCTGATCCCACCCCCTACATTTGAGTCTGATCAACTCAGCATAGGAAACCAAGTGGAAGAGTTCTTAGGAAACCATACTGATGCTTTTCAAAAAATAGGACCCTTTTGCAGCCATGAAAATACAGAATCTAGTTTTTTTTTTATCCTGAGGCAAAAAACCCCCAAATCAACTCAGCGTAGCTTTGCTGTATGCCAACTGAAGGAACCAGAGTGACCAGACTGGAGTTAAACTGAGTCCTCAGGAAACCAAGTGGAAGAGGTCTGGGGGAACCCCAACATCCTGCCCCTTAGTGTTCTTCTCTAACCACCATAGTTACTAGAAGCATTTTGGTCTGGTGCACAGTGCCCTAAATAGAATGGTGAAAGGTCTTGAAATCATGCAGATAATCCAGAGAGAATGGGAAAGAGCAAGCTGTGGAGCAAAGTCCATAAAAGTATTAATTGTACATTATTGCCTACAATGATTCATGCTTAAAGCCTACCTCAACTTTACAAATATCACTCTGCAGTGAAATGCCAATTACTCCCAATTTCCCCCACGAACACACACAGTGATGTTGTTCTGGCAGGTTGATACAGGGCCGCAAAGACATAATCCTTTTCATTTATGGAGAATCCATTTTAATCTTTTCCTTTTTTAATATATTTTATCCTGTGCATAAATCAGTATCAATGTCAGTTTAACAAACGGTGACGAGATCTGCAAGACATTCAAACTGGCAATATTAAACGGGAGATACAGGAATGGTGGTTTATCACATTGTACACATATGCAATCAAAAGAGGCTTTTTTAGGCAGAAAACAGGAGGTGTTGTAGACTGCAGTATGTTTGTTTTACTTATGCCCAAATTGTTAGGCGGGAAATTAGCACATTATGGACCTGATCCTCACCTGGTGCAAATAGGCCTGATCCTTTGTCACAGGGAGACTTTCAATCCTTGGACATATTACAAATTCATCCAAATTAGGATAACATGTCCTGCAGCACACAGAGCCTTACCCACCAGGGTGTCCTCATCAGCTGTATGAAATATGCAGTGGGTTTCAAACTGCTGAAAGGTGTCTTTAAAGAAGTGAAGCAATTATCAGGGAAACATTAGGATGTTCCTTGTTAAATGCATGACCAAAAAAAAAGTTTTAAACTGGTTTTGACATGAATTTAGGTGGAATATTTTTTACTGATTTTTGCATAGAGATTTTGAACCCTTCTTAACTCAAAGCTTGCAATGAAACTAGTAAAGGTGGGACGTGTGAAAGAACATGGATCAAAGCTTATGTTTGCATGGATCCCTACAAGGTGAAACTGTGGAGTTTTGCACACCTCCAAAGTAAAAGGATTTTCATCCATTCTATCCACTAGCCCAAAGCCAGGCACCATAGAGTCAGATGTCTCCTGGGAGACAGTAAGCCTGTGAGATCCCAAATCTGAGTTCTCCTCCAAAGAGGAGGAATTTCAGATAATTATGTGAACCTGTGGGTGCTTCCAAAAACCAAACAGAACCTTTGAACCATTGAGGTTTGCCCACTAGCAGAGGAAACAAACTTCTCCGGAAAGCAACAGCAATATTAGGACACAGTCAAAATAAAAATGTAAATGTTATTCTTCCAAAATTGTCTTCATGTTCTTCTGAGTGCTTTTCAGGATAAGGAAATGTATTTAGCTAATTGATTCTGAGCACAGAGCGTGTGCTGTGAAAATACATGCACGCATCCACAGATGATACATTATACAAAGCATCAACAGAAGCTTGAGCCTCTCATTGAGAGACTCTATGAATTTTGTTATTTACATGAATATAAATTAACTGCTTTGATCTAAGATCGTTAATAAAACAACTAAGCACTGAAGTCTCCCAGAAGGAAAGTAAGGCGGGCATGTATTAGGATGCTTTTAATTAGTAAAACTGGGAGCGCTGAACAGTATGTACACAGAGAGGGGAAAAGAGTAAAGGCAAACACATTATTCTTAAGACGTATTGTAATTCGATAAACAAAGCACATGGTTTGGAATGTAGACGCCTTAAGCTGGTACAATAACCAGGGCAGTAGAAAAAAGCACACAAACAAAACACAGTAATTGAAGACGAAAATAATTTAAATGAATTAAACAGTTCCCTTTCAGCAGTAATATCTTGGCAAATGAAGCCTAAGCAGCACTAAGTAACTGGTGTGTGATAGACGAATAACGCCGGGGACTCAAAGGAGAAGCAGCAAATGGTCTGTTTTGACTCAGAAGTGCGAGATGGGGCTGGATGGCTCAGGTGGTTGATGACGATGATGGGGATTTTGCAGCAGCTTGGTGAAACTGGGGAATATCAGGATTCAGAGTGCAGGTAGATCATCTGTGGCATCAGCCCCCATGGAAACTGGCGGAGCTGTTTGTGTCTTTCTTGCTACATTTGGGCAAAGCCCAGTCTGCTCATCCTCTTCCCCAGCTTAGGGACGTCCTGGTTTTGTACCTCCGAGGCGGAAATCCTACCTGCCAGGATCCCATGGCAGAACTTCCCCCAGGGTCTTCCCTCAGTTAAGCCAGGAACACGGCCCATCCTGCTTAGTCAGCTGTGCCCTGTCTGGAGACTACCACTGCCAGCAACCCCTGGTCTGAAAGGGCTGTGCCCCTGTGACAGACATGCTGGCTTGCGCCTGTGCCTAAAATCCAGTGCTCTGTTATAGATACCATCGACTGTCACTTTATTACCTACCTATTTACCTGTACGCAGACCCAGAGTGCTCTCGGAACAGGCTCAGGCCTCAGAAGCTGCCAGTCCAGCACCTTCCGCCACCACTAAGGCTGCGTCGACACTACAAGCTAGAGGTGTCCTTCCCCGGGTTGGGTACAAGTACTTGCCCCCGCTTCCCCTGAGCAGGCACGAGGATAAAGAGCAGTGTAGCCGCAGGAGCGTGGGTGGCATGGCTGAGCTGGTTTCAGATGGGTTTGTACGTGCCAGGGCTCACGGTGCTTCTGCTGCTCCTACCTGTGCGACCGCAGCGACACTGCGATTAATACTTGCGCTAGTGTGCACAGGCAGGGGAGTCACACCCCTACTCGCAGTGTAGACATAGCTTAAAATTCGTGTCTAAGAGAAACATGCTTCCCAAGCTGTCCCTGAGAGGGTCAACTTTTCTCCCTCTCTTGACCACTTTGCTTCCAGAAAGGCACCATACAGCATTGGGGCTCCATAGAGGCAGAGAACGGAGTCATACGCAGGTTAAACGGCTCATACTTCTCAAGGCAGCTGGTGACAAGCGCTTTTGTATGATGGAACAGCCAGCCGGCCTCATTTAACCTGGAGATGATGTGTAGCTCTGGAGACACACTGCTCAGCTCTGTGCAGTTAGCACACTGGTAGCAGGGACTGTCTAGAAACACGCCTCGTAACAAAACCTGCTAGATATTTTTAATGGAATTTTTGGGGGTAAAAAAGGAAGCTTTTTAATTATTTTTTTTTTTTTGCAAAAGGGTTTCATTTCCCCCCAATTTTCTGTTTTTTTGTTTTTGCATTTTCATTTTTTGGTTTTTCCTTTTTTGTTTATTCAGTTTTCATTTTTGTTTTTCAGCTTTTCCTCTCCCCTCCGCCCCTTCTAGTGGCAAAATGGAAAAAGGAGAAAAGAGGGGAAAGGGAGAAAAAGAAAAAAGGGAGGAGAAACCAAACATCTGAAATTTTCAATAAAAAATTTGTGAAAAATTTCAAATAAGCAAAAACACATTGCCTTTTCAAAGCCTACCTGGCTTTGGCATGAATATTTTGGGGATGGCCACTCGCAGCATGTGACATGACCCAGGCTGCAGGCAGGGCCGGCTCTGGCTTTTTTGCCGGGGGGGGCAGCCGGAGCCCCTGGGGGAGGGCGGCGAGCCCCGGCAGCGGCTCCGGTCTCCCCCCCGGCGGCCAGAGCGCCGGGGGCAGGGCCGCGAGCCCCAGCGGGGGCTCGGCTCGGCTCTCCCCCCGGCAGCCAGAGCGCCGCGCCGCCCCCCTCCAGGTGCCGCCCCAAGCACCAGCTTGGGTGCTTGGTGCCTGGAGCCGGCCCTGGCTGCAGGGTTAATGGGAGGAGCTACACTCCAGCTGCTGACAAGGGCTTACCTGGGACCTGCAAAGCCCAGTCGCAGTGTGATGCTCTGCCCCTGAGGGCTGATTGGTGGAGATCCAGGGCAGCTGATTGGCCCACTTGCCCTTCTTAAGCTAGCAGCCGGCCTAAGAAGTGGTTTGAACCTGGGTTCTGCCCTGCCATGGACTGCGTTCCTTGTGTTTGCTGTTTCCCAGCAGTTTGGCTGCTGCCTCTGACCCCCTGGTATCCTGACCTGACCTGACTCTGGTTCCCGACTCATGGTTCTGAGCTCCAGTTTGTCCCCTGGTGTTCTGACTCTTGACTCCAGTCTTGTGATTTTGGACTCTGGCTCTGACCTCTAGGTCTGGCAGACCTGAAAGTGGGAGTGATGGAGAGGAGCAGCAAAGTAATGAGGTAAAACAATAAAAATGCCAAGTTATTTTCTATGGCTTACAAGTGCTGAGCCCCCAAACTCGGTTTACTTCCTGCATCTTGCTTTTGGGTGCCACCACATATTCGTGTTGCACTCAGGTAGGTCTCCCTGGGGTGCTGGTAACCCTTCCAGATATGAGCCAGGAGAAGGGACCTGCTGTGATGCGTAGTAGGTTGAGGAAACATTGAGAGCAATCATTTCCCAGCCTTCCTTGGCATGGACTCCTATGCATGGTGTGACCTCCCTGAATGCAACTGCAAAGCCCCTACCCTCTCCACTTCTAAGCCCCTCTTAAAACCCACATCCACTGTGCTGCCTACAGGGAAATCTCTTTGTGGTTTGCACTCCCTGATTTCTGACCATCTGTTTGTCTGTCTGGCCATCCTTATGCTGTGCTCTCTCGGGGGTAGGGGGTTGTCCTTTCTTGTATGTCTCGGGAAATGGCCTGGAACACGTAGGTGCTGCTGCAAACAAATAACAGATTTCAGCCCATTGTAGCTTGGAGCACAGAGAAAGCAAAATGTTCGCTAAAATGCACATTGCGACATCATGTCAGTACGGTGTCTGAAGAGGCACCTTTCACTAAAGCCTCTGCATTATTGATCCACCTTTCTGATTACAAAAAGCAACAGAGGGTCCAGTGGCACCTTTAAGACTAACAGATGTATTGGAGCATAAGCTTTCGTGGGTGAATGCCCACTTCGTCAGACGCATGATTACAATGAACCAATACATGGTAATAAGTGAAAGGTGATCCATGCCTGACAGGCTCCCATGCTTCAAATGTTTACCGTCAGCAAAGGATAAATCCTGATATAGGCCCAAGTTTCTCTCCTCCTCTCCTAATCAATAGTAACTTAATTCCTTGAACTAATAGCTTGCCATTATTTTAACTGGAATGAAGGCTTGAGTCTGTAAAAATGCCAATCACGAGTTTCTATTTATTTTGTAAGGAAATAAGAGAGAAGGCAGAATATCTTGTTTAAAGAAATGCAACGGTTCAGGGAGACAGAAAATAACAGTCTAAAGGTAGTTGCTTAAGTGCTTGCAGTCAATACATTCCAGATGTTTTTAACAGATTCAGTGAATGAAGTGTGTTCCTTTTCTGGAGGTAAAACTGACTGCATTGCTTTTTGCTCTCATTGAAGCCTGATTCAGTTGCTGCCTGTTTCCTTGAATATTTTTTCATTTCACATAAGAACGGAGACCCATGACTATAATTTTAATGGTCAGACAAAACCCATAAATGCTGTTCCATTAAGAGTTAATGATATTAAATCAAGCTAGAGGAAGTGTGGATTTTCCAGACAAACTGAAACCTTTGAGGTACAAGTTTTACTTCATGCTGTTTGTTTGGTGAGTGGAGAAGAGGACAGGCTGGTGGTTAAGGAACTGGACTGGAATCCAGGAGATTTGGGTTCAATTTCTGGCTCTGATGTAGACTCCCTGTGTGACCTTGACCAAGTCACTTAGTGTTTCTGTGTTGTAATTCTCCACTTGTAAACTTGGGTTAAAAGAACTCCCATTTCCTCACTCGTGGTCTGACTTGTGTACGTGGGACTGCTGTCGTATATCTCTGTCTGTGCCGCACCTAACACGATGGGGATCTTGACTGGGGCCTCTATTGGCCTCTAAATAAACTTTGAAAATCTGGAACTCACGTGGGCCAGCTCAGTTCTACAGCAAAGTTAATGGCTAATTGCAATGCATTCTGGGGCAACAAGAGGAAATGAGGAACCACCCAGCACCAAAAGATGTGAATGTGTTCAGATTTCTGTGCTGGGTGACATCAAGCTGTGTTTGGGGACCAAGAAGGATGGACATTTGGCCCATATTTCTGACGGATTCCATGCTCAGCTTTTGCTTTCTTTGCCTTTCACCATTAAGGAAATCAAACTTAGGAAAAGCCAGGCTATGAATGTTGAACTTAAAAAGAGTGGGGGGGAGGGTGGAGGGTGGATAAGCATTGAGAAATGTGGATGTCTATTCAAAGCTGCTCCAAACGTAGCTCACACACTCTTTGCTCAATACATGAAATAATTATACACGTAATGAGAAGCTGGTTGCAGTGTTGGTCCAATAAAAGATATTCCCTCGCCCACCTTGTCTCTTAGAAGAAGCTGGACATTTTATGTGAATGGAAAATCCCAGAATCACAAGGGAAAGCCAGAGGGATCCCAAGATCCTGCTGAAGCCAGTCAAAGTTGCAAGTGCTCAAGAACTATGTAGGGTGTGTCCCATAGAAATGAGAGGTGCTGGAAAATATCTCTTAGGTTACCCAGGGGGAATGGATTGAATGACCTAACGGGTCTTTTCTGTCTCTAATTTCTGTAATTCTAGGCTCTTTTATGATACCTTGGGCTAGTGGTTCTCAATCTATTTGCCACTGTGGGCTGCATATGCCGCTCTCTGTGCTATGTGGGCCGCATCCACCCAATATATATGCTATCTGTATGGCCCTGAGGATGTCACATGGGCTGCAGCTGTGTGCTGCTAGGGCCGCAAGCAGCCCGCGGGCCGAGAACCACTGTCCTGGGCCTTATTCTTGTTTACACTAAGGTTATTTGACACCACTTTGGCAGTGTATAAAGGGATCTTAAAGTGAAAATAAATGATGTTTACACCTTTGCACTGCTAGAGCTGTATGAAGAAGCCTTAGGCAAATGAGAATCAGGTCCCTATTGCAGATCCTGCCCCCTGGAATACCATGAAACCAGCCTCTCTTGGAAACGTCACTATTTCCACATTTGGGTCAAGTTCTCCAACATGCAGAGAGGCCAGCACATGGCCTAAGTATGAGTGGCCCCTTCAAAATAGGGCGTAAGTGGCATCTCTAGTCCTCTTCACAGAGGGAATTTGCCCCTCTGACACTGTTGTTTGCATTAGGGCTGATCAGCATTGTTTTGGGATGGTGTCCTAGCAAGTGCTGGTGTGAATCCATATTACAAGCAACAATCATGGGTCCTGCATTTAGACTCCAACAGAGTCATGGTCTGAAGCACACATTTACTGTTAAACATGCGAGCAGACCCAGCATGTGCTCAGGTTCTCTGGATGAGGTGCCTACAAACCAGCTGAGTTGCTCACTGGTTTGCTGGTATGATTGGTAATTTGTATTTGTTTTTTTTAATCGCTATCCTGGCGGACTGAGCGAACAGCCCAGTGATTAGGGAAGCAGCAGTCAGACTATGGGGTCTGCTCCAAAGCCCACTGAAGTCAGTGGGAGACCTTCATGGGCACCTTCCAATACCCACTTATGCCTTGGAAGAGCTTGTTTTGCTAGAGTTCATTTGAGACGCAGAATTAACCATAGCCCCAGATGAAACCCGAACATCTGTGTTCACCATGACCCCTTCACTGACAGCAAGCCAGCAATGACAGCGGAGTGTAACCATACATGACAGAGAAAGGAAAACAGTCACTTTAAAGAATGAATGTGCTCTTCCCAACCTGATAGTCCCCATGGACCTGAAGAACAGAGAGCAATCTCACTGTAAAATATTCATAGACAGCTGCTCTATAGCATTTATCCCAGTGTTATTTAAATCTTGAGCTACTCTATAATTAAAGCATTTATGTTTCAGATGCTTAACAGGGTGTTTTAAATGTTTAGGTCTTGTAAATGATGTTTATTTATGGCTAGCTAATTAAGCTAACGGAGCTGACACCGGTTGGTCTCCGTTCCAGTCCAAGCAATGAGCAGTGGTATTCCCTGTGAACTTTAAAGCGACTGGTGTCAGAGGGAATCTCCGGGCACTCATCCGTCTGTCATGAGTGCAGTCTTGCTAGCTTCATCGTCCCTCTGCATACTGCACCAGTCCATTCCCCAACACAGAATCAGAGCCAGTGTGGTAGCAACAGGAATTTGCTCATGGTGAAGGCCAGATATAAGTTATTTTCTCCAGTGTAGTTCACCCCCGCTCCGAGGCCATGTAACTTCCATCCTTTGCTCAAGACTGAGGCTAACACTGCACCACTCCAGGAGTAGCCCCAGAAAACGGAGTGACTTGGAGACATCTGTCTGAGTCATAATTCTCCCCTACTGCCCCCTTGCTCCTGGGTGGGGGGGCTAGGAACGGTAGTAATTTTCATCTGGCCTTCGCCAACAGAAAATTACTATCCCTCCCACGCCAGTTCAGCATCGAGCAGGGGTATGTGGAACCAGAGCTGTGTCGACTGTCCACCCATCTGCTCTGGGGAGGGAGGAAGTGGGTGATGTTTTTTACTTGGCAACACTGCTGGCGTGACATGAGGGTGAATTAGGATGACCAGACAGCAACTATGAACAATTGGGACAGGGTAATAGGAGCCTATATAAGAAAAAGATCCAAAAATCGGGACATCTGGTCACCCTAGGGTGAATTTTCATGAATGTTTGTAGCAGGTGGAATATGGACTGATTCATAATGTAACACTGGCCAAGCATTATTTTCTTCCTCTCTAGTGGATAGACCACATAAGGGACTACCAGCCTGTAACTGCTTTCAGTGGTTGAGATCTGTCCTTTATGGTTAGAGGTCCAGCTTGATTCCCAGTGGATGACGCACCAGGGCTTCAATGCTTAAGCGATGGGCCCATCCTTCAGTTCCATGACAATCTCAGCCAGGGTGCAGAAACGATGTCTAAAGTAGAGCAGGTAACTTTTTATTGTCATTTTACTGTCTGCAGAAAAACTGGCAGCAAGTCAGCTTCCCAGTGCAAAAAGCTCCACTCAATCAGATTTGTGACGACTGGTTCTATCAAACAAATTATTGATGGTGATCAGAGTGTAATTCAATGAACATTTCCCTGGTGAGGAGCAGAGAGATGCCCTGTATAGATTGTACAGGGCCAGATGGTTAGTGCATTTGCCAAATGTCACATTTAAATTCATGACATCTCCAACTGCTGCTAACCAGTATGGTTTAGCTAACCATGACCCTAAATTACTTTAACGTTTTGAAAAAAAACAACATATAACTATTCTCAGGCCAGCACAAGAAGGGTTTTTGTGTTAATTTCAGGACCCATCTGTGCTTTTAAAGTGGCAAGAATAGCTCTCTCTCTCTCTCTCTCTCAAAAAAAGGCAGAGTGAATCAACAAACCAATGATTTGGCTGAAATGTAAGGAGAGTTACATGGTATAAGAATGTCTAGAATCGCTCCCTCTTTGATTTTCCCTTTCCATGTAGTATGCAGGCTCCTGAATTATGCGGGGGCATCATCTGAAAAAATACTTGTCTTTTCATTAAATAAACCGAAAGAGAAAAGCCTGGAAATGGTTGATGCAGAAAATCTGGCAGAAGTGAAGACAAACATGCAGTATTTTTCTAGGTGCTGCTAAGCTGCGTGCTGGGCTGTGGAGCTCCTTGGCATCTATTAGTGGGGTCTGGTTCACTGAACTCCACTGTGATGTAGAACATGGAAGTGAACACTCTTCCTATGCAATTGCTAAAGCGGCTTTATAGCAAAATTAATAACGTGGAAAATATAGGACAATGCATTCAACAACGAATCTCTCCTTTGCTTAGGAGAGATTTACTGCTTTATTGCTTCCATCAGGGTCTTACTAGAATCTTAAAAGTTATTATAATTCATACCCCTTAAGTCACAATAGGATTCCTCTGGGCTACTCCGTTGTACCTGACTTGTATCTATAGAGTGACCCCTGAACAAGCAGCAGTCAGCCAATATTTCAACACAAAGGGACAAGTTATGGATCCCTCCCTCCCCACTCATAAGCAGTTTCTCAAAAAAGTCCTTCCATTGACTTCAGTGGGACTAGCTCCGAGGGCCTGCACACTGTGGGAGTAAGGGCTCTCCAGACTGGGCCAGCATGAGTTCATAGTGACAGAAAGGAGGACTGCACCTTCTTTCAACCAGATATTGTCCAATATTTGTCCACCCCACCAGTGAAATCCATTCAACGGTGTGTGCAATGTGCAGCACTGTAGGTTTAAATAGTTGCTCCTCTTTACATGGAAAGAGTTTTCCATTGCATTTGTCTCAGAGTGAGGAACTTGCAGAAGGTTTGGTTAGAGTGGATGGGAGTCTATAAAGCTAGATATGGGCCGTTACTGTAGAGTTGTAATAGGCGTAGTCTGAGAAATGGTCATGCAGTTCTCCTCTGACTTAGATCATGTCTTTGAAAATGAGGGCAAGAACAGAAACCACTGCAGTGTCCTCTCTAGCTCCACCTGGTGCCCAATGGTCAGTCCCGCTAGATCTGGCCAATAATCTTTTATTTCTCTGTAAATGTACATTTATAGCCCTGTATAAATAATTAATAATTAGAGTATTTAATGGCATGAACAGAGTGTTAATATGCAGGATTAATTGGGTCCTTTCCCCAGCACTTCAGACCCTGTTGGGTCTCACTGACTGAGGCTATTACTTTCGATGGAATAATTAGAGTGGTGAAACACTCTGGAGCTGCACCGATCAAGACTGACTTTATAGAGAGGACTGAGCGTGCAGATCTACCAAGCAGAGACAATTGACTTTTATTACAAAAGTTCCACCAGCGGACTTCCTATAATGCCCATCAGAGTGAATGATGGATTCCATTACCTGCAGGTGGAGGGGGCATGCACCAGCCTGTTGCTTAATGGAGCAAGTAGATATGCCCTAACATTCCACCCATGCCAATATGGGATGTTAATGGACAGCAGCAGCCCAAACAAAGTGCCGTGGAGAACAAGCCCCCAAAGGAATTTAAAATGAGTCATGTTCGGTCTCTCTCAGTAGGAAGGGGGAATCCAGGGAGCAGCACATTCCGATGTGGACAGCTTTAATCCGGATTTATGCAAATTTATGGCATAAAATGACACGGAAATATATGTAAATGTTGTCAATTATGGTAAAGCAAAGAAGCACATGGATAGAATATTCCATAAAATGTCTTTTACACACTTCTGGAGTTCCTTTTAAAAAAAACCCTTAGAAATATCAGTGAAGTGGAATTGAGTTTGGATGTTCTAAAACCATTAAGTTGGGACCATTTTTTAAAACTGCTTATTAATCTAACCTTGCCTGATAGGTTTTCAAGAGCACACTTTTCTTTACCGTAACATCATACCTTTACAAATCTGGGAAATGTCAACCCTTGATTTACTGACAAAGCAGACAACTGCCGTCAATTATATCACCTGAGATCAGTTCATCTAACTTGAGATTATGTTAGCTGCTGTAAAATTCAGGCATTTGATACAATCATGTCTAGTTAAAATGCGGAGGATAACCTACATTTTAAAAATGCTGTAAAAAGAACAAGTGAAACCAGGATGAAAATGTATAAGGCATGGAGTCTGGATTTGAATTTAGCGTTTGCTGTGTGGTGGAGAAATACTTCTTTTTTGCACAGTTGAAAACTGGTGTTTAATGGAACAGGTGCTGCAGGAGGGCTGAGACTTCAGCATTCAAGTCCAGAACCCACTCTGACCTGGTGCACATTAAAAATTCCCAGGTAGTATTGTTCATTTAACACAACAACGGTTCATACCAGCCGTTCTTTGTTCACAAAGTTGTGTGAGTAGAGCAACACGTTTGCAAATTTCTAAGCGTGATCACTTGTTGCTTCACACACAGAACGACACCTGTGAAAACGGAAGGTTCACAAAGAGAGAAGGCAGGCAAACAAGCAAAGAAGAACGTTCTACCAATCACTTTAACATCATTCAAATAGAACTGTTAGTTAGATGCATTATCTAGCTAGCGGTAAAGGTACATATAACAACTTAGATTGTAACTCTTTGGACAGGGACTCTCTTTTTGTTCTGTTTTTTGTACAGGGCCTAGCACAATGGGGTCCCGGTCTAGGAGTGGGGCTGCTGGTTGCTATTGCATTAGAAATAAGAGTTCCCGTGGCACCCATCATCACTGTTGCTTCTGAGTGTCCGACTGGGTAAAGCTCACTTCATAACACTGGTCACTCAGACAAGTAATACATTCAGTAGCAAGTATGACTGTTCTTGCCTGGCTTACCCTGCCCCCATGATCCTCATTCCTCATAATATCTAAGGACAAATGATATGCTAAACCCAGGGTTGTGAGTTCAATCCTTGAGGGGGCCATTTAGGCATCTGGGGCAAAAATCTGTCTGGGGATTGGTCCTGCTTTGAGCAGGGGGTGGGACTAGATGACCTGCTGAGGTCCCTTCCAACCCTGATATTCTATGATTCTATGATATGGCTGCCTGTCAGAACATACCCATTTGTGTCTTATATGCACGGTAGTCTGGTTAGCTCTAGGAACCTAGGCAAGTGGGCCAATTCTCCATTGCTCTGCATTGTGTGTAGTCATCTATGCCAGGGAGAAAGTAGATGTCAACTGCCATTTCATTCTGGTAGCATTTTACATCCACTCTGATCTGATGTAAATTATGACACACGGTGCAGGACAATGGAAAGTCAGTCCCTGGATCTCCCTTGTGATACTAGTCAGGTACCTTTGGGTTCTGAGATCTTGAGACTGGTGTATGAAGCATACTGGTGTAGAAACTTCCAGGGCTGGGTGGGACACTCTTTCCAAGAGAGCTTAGAGGAAATTGTGCCAGATCTTAAAAATAAGTCTGAAAAGGGAAATGGCCACCTTCAGCGTGTGGTAATAGAATGCATAGCTGCTCTTCACCAGGTCACCAATTCCAAATCAGCTGCAAGTTAGCAATGACAGAATGTGACCTTCTGTTGGGTTTTCGGTAGCCTACAGGCAATAAACTTGCCATTTTCAAACTTGCCTGGTATCTACGTATTCGTGCCAATGTTAATGTGGCTAGCTCAGTGCTGGAGCAGTTAAGACACAGCAGCACACAATTCAGCGCCGGCTCTACACACTTGCCCAAAACCTTGGTAATTACCTTTGTGGCTAGCCCTCTGAAGTCCATGCTACCATAGATTAACTGCTACCAGTACCTGAGCTAGCTAGATTAAAGTTAGGTCAGGTATGTCTACCTCAGCGGCAATCACACCCTATGTCTGCAGTGTAGACATACCCATAACTGAACTTGGTAGCCTATGGGTTGTTCATGAGCTTAGATGAAATATTCCTCCAATAATTTCAAATCAAGCAAAATGATTAAATATCCATCTTTTAGTTCACTTCTAAACCTGAAAATGTGGGGGCAAATATCTAATCAATTAGACATTAAGTTCAGAGGGTTCACCCAGCTCTATCTACAGACATGCATGCTGGTGACATAAGTACTTTTAAACAAGGAGGCGCTACAGGTTACAAGAAAAAGCACAGCTTAGGTCAACATTTATCTTGACTGTCATCCTTGTTTGTAACAGTAAATCTGTTCCTGATAAATAACAGGAGAAATTTTTACCTTGGAGTGAAAAACTCATGCTTCGGTTAAACCTCAATTATATTTCCAAACAATATTTATCAGATTTTCTAATGTGTGCTTAGTGCAGTTCAATTTCCTGCTATCAGTCAAAAGTGGCGGAACTTGGAGAGCTGTTCTGAAAGCGTTATTTTTCATAGATGAAATGGAATGTTCAAAATGGTAACAAGGTAGAGCTACTATCCAAAGGGCATCATTAAAAATGAACTACTACCTGTGTGCATCTTGGTTTTTTTTTTTAAATGAAATGCCAATGTGTTTCTAAATGCACTGCATTGTTCTTTTCAGAACAAGGGAAGTGACTATGTATTTAGAAAAGCTATTTTCTAGGATGTTGGAATTGTAACTTCACTTTTGGAATTCTGAGTGATAAAATAAACACCTCTGTAATCTCACAAGTCTGTATCTATTTCAACAATATCTATTTCTGTATCTACCTATCACACTATTTTATGCAAAAAGCCTTCATTACGTATTCATATACTTGGAATGTATACTAAATCAGGAAATACAGCTTTAAGCTTGAATTTGCAAGCTTAATTCTGCTCCTGCTGATAGGTGTATTATAAAATTGTCTTGAATTAGAAACTCACATAACATTCCAAGATGCGTGCATTTAATAAATTGTGATGTGTAATATGATTCTATTAATGGGAATTAAGCACATACTTAAAATTAAACATGTGCTTTGCTGAATCAGGACCCTTGTACTACATATGCAACAAAAATAATTCTTAATCACTTAAAACTTTATTTTTCCTTTTCCTTAAAAAAAGCAAAGTGAGTATTTGGCAGGTTGTTTTGTCTTTGGTTTTAATATTTTGTATCTGGCCTCTCTTAGTAACCCCCAGACAGGTGCCATAAAAATATATTAAATACATTCCCTATTGATCTAGTCATATGCAAGGTATGGAATTTTAAAAGTCCACCTACTTCTATGCTATATTTTGTATGTATGTTTGTTATATATTTTCATGCTTCACTTGTCCAGAAATGGCTGAACAGATTCTCCACTAACTTTCCAAAGCAAAACAATGATGTGGAGACCTCAATCATGGAAAGTTTAAGTCCGCTGGGGGATTTTTAAGAAAATTATGGCCAAGTGAAAATCAGGGTATGTAATGGGAGATGTTTTTCAACTTTGGTCTAGTTCTTGCTAGGGGAAAACACTATAATAGGAGAAAGAGTTTGCGGTGATAGGCTGCTCGTAATAATTCTCATTCCTGTGTGCATACCGCTGTGAGAGAATTTCATCCACAGTGGTATGGTGTAGTGGTATGAGCAGAGTAATGAGGATCAGAAGTTCCTGTTTTCTAATCTTGGTCCCTTTCTCATCAGTCCATCCCTATTCAGCAAAGCACTTAATCATATAATTAAGTCTCGCGAGTAAAATCCTGTCACTGCTGAAGTCACTTGGAGTTTTGCCACTGACTTAACTGGAGTCATAGCATGTGCTTAAAGGTAATCATGCACATACATGCTTTCTGAATAAGGATCAATTTAAGCTTAAATGCTTTGCTGAACTGGGGCCTAGATTCTGGCAATATTTTCCTTTGTGCCCACAGGTAAATCCCTTAACCTCTCTGCCTCGGATGCTCCACGTGTACAAACTTGGATGGTATTTGCCTAACTCAAAGTACTGCAAGGTAAAGGAGAATATTTGGGAAAGGCTCTCAAAAATGCAAAGGATGTTGTTGTTATTTAGCTCAGCGATGTGCTTCAGAAAGTGGTGAGCTCTAGAAAAGGAGGTGCTAAGACAAGTGTTGGGCAAACTAGGGGTAGCTAGAGAACAGATTTTAGAGACTTGTACGGAGGAAAGCTATAGCAGTATCATTCACACGTGACCGCAATCACTCCAGCCTTGCTAGTACAGCACAAAATTACATGTTCTCGCCAGAGAAATAGGAAGGGCTGATAACGAAGCCAGCTTGGATTTGCTTTCTTATCTGTATTTTACACACATGCCCTCTCATTCCCTCTACTGTACCCTCCCCCCTTTCCAGTGTCCAGGTTGTTTTTTTCAATGCTTCCATTTATTTTGCATATAATGGGGGAGTTTTGTACCTGGCGGTTTTTAAGCCCCCACCAAGACTGGTGGGAATTAGAGAATTTAATTTCCCATGTTCCAGAGTCAGCAGCGGTAGACACGTGGCTGCAGAGGACTGCTGGTCCTAGAAACAGCACCGCAGTAACTGGGCAGGCTCCAGTCCTGCTCCTTCCGTCAATAAGCAATGCTCCAACCGGGCTGCAGTAATTGCGCTGCTTCTGCATGTGCAGGCCTGTTTAAAGATCAGACTCCTGCATGCAAATCCCACCTGCAGTTACCCACTGAGGCCAGCTGGGGTTGTGTGAGTGCAACTACAGGACTAATTTGCCCCTGGGTCATTTTTCTGGATGCACAAAGAAACCTGTCCACGGTCTTAGGTTCCTCACCCCCCAGCATTGTCCTACTGAAAGTAATTAAAGCCCTCATTGAGGGGGTTTAAAAACCTGTGTAGCGTTAAGCTCCTGCTTAAGTGCTTTGCTGAATCAGCACTAAAGGACAGGGATGTGCTGCCAGTGTTTGAACACGAGCATCCCCCAAATTCTTCCCCTGTACACTCTGATAAATGCTGTGCAATCAATTAAGGGAGTCACTCCAGATTTGCACCACTCTGGCTGCAATGCTGGCCCCATACATGCACCTCACTTAACAATGTATTTAAGTGCACTAGAATCCAGGAGGAAGATTTTTCAAAAGCATCTGAGGCTGGGAGGGCGCTTTACCTAGAGGTAACCCTCAGGGAAATGCATTTCAAGGGGGACTGGACTCTAAAAGTCAGAGGCAAAAATGCCCCGAGTATTTCCCTTTCTCTCTTGCCTAAGAAAACAAAGGAACCAGCCTTTGGACGTTGGGAGGGGTTCTGACCTGAGGAGTTGGTCAGCCCTGTTGCTGGGACCAGGTGGTAAGGGTTAGCTACGAGAAAGCGTTTTCTCTTTATTTTTCTTGTAACCATTTCTGACTTTAATACCTTGCACTTGTATCTTTCTCTTTGTAGTTAATTAAACTTGTTTGATTTTTTAATCAAAACAAGTCCAGTGTTGTGTTCAAACTAAATTATTTGGTAACTCCAGTTAAAGTACCAAGCTATTGGCCCCTTACAGGGGCAAAGGGCCTTTAATATCTGAACTGTCCAGGAGAGGGCTGGACAGTGCAGAACACATGTTTTGGAGGGAAATCTGGGACAGAGTGTGTTGGGGTCACCCTGCAAGTGGTAATCAAGGCTGGTGGAAGCCAGAGTGGGGCTGGTGTGTTGCTGA
The DNA here is from genome assembly GCF_002925995.2 of Terrapene triunguis. Lineage (NCBI taxonomy): Eukaryota > Metazoa > Chordata > Testudines > Emydidae > Terrapene > Terrapene triunguis. The sequence goes on from NW_020664587.1 coordinate 16,803,288, forward strand.
CAGGCTGCTGGGGTCAATGTTGCTGGACCAGAGCTGTGGCTTTCCATAGACACTCGGGGTGTGACCTGCATGCTGCTTGTGAGCACCCCAGGAAGGCAGCTACAACAACAAAACATTGTGAGGCACCCTAGGGTGCAGGGCAGGCGGTAACACAACCCCTCACTGGTCTGGATTGCACCCTGGAATGGGACAGAATGGAAATCCCCGAAATAGTTACCTGTGGCCCAGCCATAAATAAACACTCTAAAACTCTCCAGCTCCCTCCCAGCTGGAGAGACTTCTCCTCAGTTATGCACATGCTTAATCGATCAATGAATAATTAATGTTATTAAAATAATGTGGCATTCATCAAGAATTCTAAATGGACAGAATAATTTACCACTCACACCCTGTCCTGTCTCTTTATTGTGAGGTAATTGGAAGCTGGCTATTAAGGGCCAGAGGAGATGGAAGTATTCTGACAGGCAGAGTGTGGGAGCCCAGACCCTCACTGGCTGCCAAACTGCAGTGTGGGGATTCTGTATGACGGTGCACAGCTCTGGTCCTGGGGCTACCCGTTGCCCCTGTGACATGTTAGTGCAGCTCCAAGGCTGTGCTGCTAACTGGCGGGGGGGCTGTAACAGCCACGAGACGTGGTCCAGGATCAGTGCAGCAGATTGACCTCACAACCACATCTCCTCCACCCCTGTTTCACCCCCCCCCCCGCTCCATTTGCCTGCTCTGCCTGCAACAGGGTGGTCTGATGCTGCATACGAGCTCCCGTGGCTGCTGGGGGAGCATTCTGACATTGGGTGGGGGAGAGAGGATGGCTCATCCCTGAGGTGCATAAGTGGCTTTATGGGCAGACTCTACTGCACTGCTGCAGTGCGAAATGTGGTCCTACCCTGGAGGATGTGGCCCATTCTCTTCAGTTAGTGTGCAGGGTGGGCCCTGGCACCATGAGCAAAAGCACTCACTAACCCATTTCTCTCTCAGGAATGAAAGATTGTCTTGTGATGAAGCATGGGCTTGGCAGTCAGACCAATGGTCCATCTAGCCCAGTAGGTTGTCTTCTGACAGTGGCCACTGCCAGATGCTTTAGAGGGAAGGAACATCTGTCATCCAGTCCCACCATCTGGCAGTCAGAGGCTTAGGACACCCGGAGCATGGGTTTGCATCCCTGATCATCTTGGCTAATAGCCACTGATGAACCTTTCTTTTTTTAACCCAGTTATGTTTTTGACCTTCACAACATCCCCTGGCAATGAGTTCCACTGGTTGACTGTGCATTGTGTGAAGTTCTTCCTTTTGTTTCTTTTAAACCTGCTGCCTATTACTATCATTGGGTGACCCCTGGTTTCTGTGTTATGTGAAGAGGTAAATAACACTTTATTCACTTTCTGCACACCAGTCATGATTGTATAGACCTCTAGCATATCCCCCTTAATTGTCTCTTTTTTCAGATGAACAGTCCCAGTCTCTTTAATCTCTCCTCCTATGGAAGCTTAAATTCCTGGTTCCGCCACTGACCTGCCGTATCACTTAATCTCTCTGAGCCCAACTTCGCCCGTCTGTAAAATGAGGATAATAACCTTTCCTTTGTCTGTCTTGTCAATGCAAGTTCTTCAGGCAGACACCGTTTACTTCCATGCTTTTGTACACTTCCTTCCCAATGCAATGGGGCCCTGATCTACTAATGGCAGATACTAGGGGCTTGATTACACAGGGATACTCTGAAAAAAATTATTCCGAATCCACTAAACGTGTGAATTTAAGTGGGTTGGTTAAACTGCATTAAGCTCCTGGGTGGATGTTCCTATTCAGAATTAACGTGGCCTTTATTCAGTTTAGCTTAATTCACTTTCAAACTGAATTAGGGTAAACTGAATTAAGGCCACCTGACTTCTGAAGAAGAGCGTCCACACAGGGATTTAATAGGGTGCTACAAATCTCCTTTAAATTCACAAATGTAAGGCTTGTCTACACTTGAAATGGGACCAGAATTCAGCTTCCTCTTGTTCATATGTTCATCCCTTTATTTCTGCAGAAGAGGCTTCTTCAAATGACTTCATCAAGGACCAAGCTCATTCCTGGAGACTTTCAAAGCACCTTGCCAAGCTACAACTTCTCCCCCTGTTTCTAGAAGTAGCCTCATTGATGCCTAGTTAATGGTAGCTATTGCTTGCTACTCAATAGTTGATCAAAAGCGTTTCCTTCTAATTACACATTCTGTTCCCATACACATTATAGATTTCATAAGCTGGTTCCTGAAAGCAGAAGCTGACCCTTGAAATGTATCTCATCAGCATTTCGTTGCTTTGTACAGCTCAAACGACCTGCCATAGTCATTTGAAGGCATCAAACAAAGTTGTTGTTTTTTTGTTGATAAGAAAAATTAAAAGCATGCCCGATCCTGAATCGCTAAGGGGGATGTTCACCACAGCAAGGCCTTTCATGGTCGCAGTGCAGCAATGCCCTTAAGCACGTGCTTAGCTTTGAGCAGGTGAGCAGTCCCATTGACAACCACTGGGTGGAAAGCTGTGCCCTACACCCCAAAACAATGCATAGGAAGGGTTAAAAAGTGCAAATATGTCTTTGCACATGATAAGAGCCAAACAAACAAAACAACACAACCACGCACCAAACCAAAACCAGCCCCCTCTTCTTTTACTTGCCAAACTCTAGTCTCAGGATGTGGCATTTCCTTGGCAACAGCATGTGAGATCACAAACACCTGAAACAGGGACATTCTCCACGCTCTCTTTGAGTAGAAGGAAGAGGCAGAGGGATGTAGTCTATCGGAAGAAAGAATTTAGCAGTGTTGGTGGGAATTAATGTGGCAGGTGTGCCAGGGAGACTGTCTGGTCTAAGCAATTGTACAGACCCTCATTCTGCTTGTGGGCACTGACTTTTACCAGCGTCCAGAAAACCAGAGCCAGGTTCTGCCCTGACTGAGGTCCTGTGCAATCCCATTGAATTCAGTCATGGGTAAAGCAAGGCTAAATGTGAGCTTCCAGTGCCCAGGTTAAATGAGCATCACTATTACCAAGATCACACGTGGTCCAAGGACCCCTGCAATCCTTAGCTCACTCTCTTGAGCCTGGGGTGACTGTATTTCAGCTTGATCTAGCCTTTCTTTGCTTTGGGGTAGGGAGGAGTTAAAGTCAAAGTCTTATTATATGGACATATGCTTTGTGCTTTGATTCTTTTTTCTTTAATAACCGATGAAAACCCTAGCAGGGAAGTGCGTTCGTCTCGATGTTTATGGAAGCAGCACTGCAGAGGCGCATGCAAATTGGGAAATACATATTCAGGTAATTTTGCAAACATGTATTATTTATTGTACTGTAACAGAGGAAGGAGCTGCCATAGCTAGCCATGGCAATACGCGTTTGCACAATTTTCCAAATGTGTATAATTTATGCAGGAGGCTATTTGGAGACTTAAAATCTAAATCATATAAATATGTATCAGGGCAGTTTGTAAAGTGTGTGTGGCAGGAAGAGGGTGACTCAATGTATTTACTATAGTGCTGGGACCTCTTTGAACTGGGAAATGTAACATTTTGGGTGGATAAACTCCATTTGCTGCCTTGGGGCCACTGCATAGTAATGGGCTACACTTGCTACTGTGAAGTGATCTAGTAATTAGAGCCGAGAACTGGTAGTCAGGACTCCCAGAGTTCTAGTCCTGCATCTGCCACTCTGTGTTACTGATAAGTCACTTAACCACTCTGTGCACCCATCTATGAAATGGGTATAATACCTACCTAGATTATCTAACAGAACTTTCAATATTTCTAAAAATGATGATGGGATCCTTGATTTAAAAGGTCTTGCATATCGCCTTGCACTTCCTTATTGCATACACTGCTGTGATACATTCTTCCTCAGTCCAAGTCTCATCTGCAAGCCCACAGGAGTGTCTGCAGAAAACTAAGTGAGTTGGTCAGTCTTATTCCAAGATTTATGGTTATTTGGAGCTTGTGGGGATGGGAGAGAAGCTATTCAGAGGCCTATCGCTGTGGCTGAAGATAGTCACTGATATGGTCAAAAGGAACATCAGCTGCTGACAGCCCTGGGGGTAAGTAGTTTCAGGATAATCAAGGGAAAGTTATCTGGCCTGTGTTATACAGGAGATCAGACTAGATGATCACAATGGTCTCTTCTGGCTTTGGAATCTATGAATGAGCAGATAAGTCCTAAAGAATGATGCTTGGTAGCTCTTGGCTGTACTTATTTCCTTTAGGATCTGATCCTGAAAACACTTCCTCTGTCAGAACATCGAGCGCTTGGGCATCTGCATACAGGTCTCAACAGGTTCTTTGACTTTGTCTTGTGTTTTTGGAGCCTTTAGCTTGCACTTGGGTCACGTTTTCAAGATTTGCTCCCCAACCAGAAATATTTCCCCCCCCCCTTTTTTTTTAAAGCAAGTTCTGAGATTCTCTCCTAATCCCAAACCTTCAGCAGCTGAGCCTTTAAGAAAAACACCGAATATTGCAATAAAAATTATGAGTTGGCAACACCAGTAATTTCTTCATGGAAGCAGGAATTGAACCCAGGAGTTAGCCGTATCTTGGAAAGTGCTCGTGGGTAACATTGGTAGAGAATGAGGAGTGACTATGGAGCTAAAAGGGCAAATATTTTCAGTTCACCTGTTTTTCTGTTGAAATCACGACAGGAAGGGTTAAATATTTAAGGGTTAACAAGCAGCTCAGATGAAGCAAAGAAAACAAGGCTATTATTAAGGAGCTCAGCTAGCCAGGAAAAAACCCCACATTTCTAATCAACAATGCTAAACCGATAATGGGAGGAAGTGTATTGAGCTTAATGGTTTGAAACTCTCAGGCAAAGCTGGTGTTCAGCTGCTGCTATTGGTAGCTAAGCTGTTGTTAGATGCATCAACACAGGTTCCTCTCACCTTAATTCAGAGCTTAAGGGATGTATAATGCCAGCTTTACCAACCATCCAAAGAATGGATGTGAGCAATCCCCGAGGGGATAAGAAAGTAAATGTGTTCTGGTTACCTGCACCAAGAAGCCAGCATGACCCATTTCCTTCTCAGCACCCGACTTGGAAAACAACCAGTGACACTCCACGACATCTTCTTCATTCTGCAGATGTGCTTGTCTCCACTCACTGAGCCAAGGGCACAATCCGTGCATGCCCTTGAGAGGCCGCCGGCTCAAGCCTACAGAACAGCCAGATGGCCAAGTCGCAAAGAAGTGGAGACACTAGGCATGAGCACAAACTGCCCTGCACCAGTTTAAACCATGTCCATCCCAGGGCTATGCTGGCAGCTAAAAAACCCATTGTAGACAAGGCCCTGGACTCCAGAAGAGAATTCTAAGCACACTTCCCATTGACTCTCTCTCTCTATTATTATTATTTATTTTTTATGAAGGGCCCAGAGGCCTCAGCCAGCTTCAGGGCTCCGTGGTGCTAGGCACTCTACAATCTCTGCCCTGGAGAGCTTACAGGCTAAACAGACAAGGGTGGGACGGGAAACAGAGGCACAGGACTTGCCCTTACCCAAGGCCACAGAGTAGATCAGTGGCAGAGCCAGGAATTTCCTGAGTTGCAGCCCTGGGCCATATCTCAATCAAAACCATGCTCCCCTCCCACCCCCAGCCCCCTGCTTTTTGAATCCCAGTTAGAGATTCACATTATGAGGTCTCCAGTATACCAGTCCTGTTTCAGTCCTAATAATCTGGGCCTTTCAAGCACTAGGTACTGCCTTTATCTACCTGCACCCTATGATTGCATTGGAGTTGATTCCCCTCTGATGAACCTTGGTCACCTTTTCAAGACATTCCATCAGGAAGTAATTTATTTATGCTTAGAATTACCTGTAATCATTGCATGCTAGAGGTCAAGGAAAAGGAGCACAGCTGTCTCACCTTGCAAGCTTTGAGCCACCTTCTGGAAGAGGAAGGTTCTTAGAGTTATTCTTATGCTAGCTTTGATCCACTGACTCTTGCAGGACTTTCAGCTACAGCATTATCCTCTGCCAGCCAGAATCATAACAGCATAGATTTTTTAAAAGGAAATCCACCCTACTAATTTACTCACTCTATTCTGGCTTTGTTTCAGGCCCAGTTTGCATCTTTGGAATGCCTCCAATCATTTCAGGGGAGAGGCCGGGGAATAAACATTCTTTCTTCTTCAGATTAGCAGCCAAACAGCCACAGTGGAAGTTTCATCTTGATTATCTGGCTTGTCTCAAGCTGGGCTTCTCTTCTGTAGGCTGTTCAAAATGCAGATCACTTCCCCTCCCTTTCTTTCAAAGCCACAAAGTTAGGATGGTCTTGGAGTCTAAAACTTTCAAGGCACGTTTCCTGGTGGTTAGTGATTGGATGATGCCACTGTTTAGCCTTTAAGTGGCTATCAAACCACTTCTCAGTTGGATTCCTGTTTGCTTCTGGTAACTCATATATTTTTGGAATACATATTGCTGCCTTTTCACACATGCAACTGATTCTTCTGGACACAACCACTTACACAGAGGCCCATTTTATTTTCCCTAAATCTTTCCGGGACCATCTCTTGGTTTTCCACAACAGATTGTCTCAAGACAACTTTTCTGACCCATATGCAAAAGAACACGGCCTCTGTGGCAGCTGGCCCAGCATGACTTGATTATTATTATTTGCATTGTGGTAGTTCTTAGGAGGCCTCATGATGGGCCAGGACCCCATTGTGCTGGGCACTGTACAGAACAAAAGAATGGTCCCCGTCCCACGAAGCTTGCAATCTAAGGCTATGTCATCACACACCAAATGAGATGTTTTTTACCTCTGGGTAACGAACGCATGCTAGTTCTCCTGCTGTAAAAACAGTGGAGACCAGGCACTTTAGTTTTACCACCAGGGAAAGTAGGAGAGGTCATTACTGGGTGGGCAAATAGTGCTGACTTTACCTAGCTACCTTGCAGTAAACGCTCCATTTGTCTCCAGTCAGGATTTTATCGTGTGTTCGTTTACCTCGCTGTAAATAAACATGACGACACAGCCTAAGTATAGGACAAGAGGTAGATACAGAGAGGTGGCCGGGGGTGGGGAACACGAGGGACATGACAGGCTGTATTCTCAGCACACCAGTGGGCTAGCCATTGTCAGATATTGTGCTGGTATCATTGCAAAGCAGGGCGTTCAAGACGAAGTTGCAGGAAGATGAGGTGGCTCTGTGAGTGTTTGTGACATTCCTCCCAAGTGTGAGGGGAGCATGGGAGAAGGCATAAGGGGCTTGTCTGAAAATAGAACAAGCGGGTGATGAAGGCTGAGATTGTTGGCCAGTCGGAGACAGGAGAAATGGTGATTCATTGCAGTGAGGTGCAGGCAAACTATGAAAGTATCATGCTGCTGAAAGCTGGCATATCCAGGCTCTGATGGACCAAGGAAAGGAAGAGCATTCTAGCATTGAGGATGCAACATTGAAAATGCCCTAAAACCAGCCCCCTCACTGGCCTCAGTTGCAATAGTATCATCCCGGGGGAGAGAGTGTCTCTCTGAGCTGTCGGAGATCTCAATTACTGGGGCAATGTCTGAGACTGATGTGATGGGTTAATATAAAAGCAAGTCGCTCCCTCCCCGAGCAATTAACTATGATTAAAAAGTATAACTGCTGCCCTGTTAGAAGCAATCAATGACAATTGTGTTTTGGGGCTTAACGTTCAACGCACTTTGGGTTCTGCTCCTACCTGTGCTTAGGAAGAAAACGACTTTCCCCAATACTTACAGTCGTCTCTGATTTAGACCCGGGGTGGGCTGGCTCTAGTGGCCAGCTGTGGAGCCGGAATTCTGGAAAATAACGAACTTCACTTTAAAGGCTGGCGTGCGAGTCCAATCTGCAGCTGCGGTCACTGAAAGCCGAGCTGACAAGCACCGTGGGCCGGCTATGCAGCTGAAAGAAAGTCCTCTGGCCCAAGTCAGTTTCATTAATCTTGGGGCCATGGCATGTCAGTGCTTTTATTGATTTCCCACCAGGCCATTCATCAATAGTCTAGTCACATTACGAGCCAATATGGAGAAAGCACAGGGGAAAAGAACTGGGGAGGTGGTTTTTATCTCTGGGGCACAGGATGTTCATAATCAATGCAACCTCGAGAAGAAGCCAAATGGGTTTAGCTAATTGATGAAAAGAGCTTCAGAGCTGGAGCGGTTCCACTAAGTTTCATTACAAAGGGAAAATGTTCTTGCTAAGGCAGAAGGATACTATAAGCCAGGTCTGTGCCGACTGGCCTAGGACTGCATGGACCCCCTGGGCCAGGCCTCACAAACGCTATAAGCCAGGCTTGCTCAGACTGTGTGGACCAGGCTTACGTCTATGCTGCTCCAACGTTTCCCGCTATGTTTTTATTGCTTTTTAAACTGCATTTTGTGCTGGTGAGGGGTGTCGAATTGCCTGTCCTAGACACTGGCTCCCTCTAATTACCCACCCCACGGAGCAGGTGCAGCATGAATGTCCTCTGCCCTTCTGAGAGCCTCCACCCTGACCTGGAAGAATTTGCCTCTTCGAGGAAATGGGGAGCTGCGTCGCCATGGCCTGGACCCTGCTGAGCCTGCCAACATGGGGGCCAAATGCATTTCTCAGCAAGTGAATCACGTTCCTCGTCTCAGTCAATAACGAGTCATCACAACAAACCCTTCATGGGGAGGATGTTTTTCAAAGACAGCTGCTGGGAATTAAAATAGCTTGTAGGGAAATGTCATCGTTTCTCTAGAAAAGCCTCAGTGACTTTTAAAATTGCAAACTGTCCCTGGCCCTGCGAAGACTCACGTGAACAGCGTCTTGGGGACCAATGGCTGGGAATTTCAAAGGAGCCCAAGGATCCTAAAAATGCCAGGCTGGGATCCGCACTGGGGCCTGGATAATGCATCAGATCTGGGTGGGCCTCGTGCCCACGCGGAGTCCCAGTGGAACTCGACACAAGCCCGCAGATCCAACCGCAATGCCGCGGCCTCGCTGGGTAGTGCCACTGCTTGGAGTAACTACTCATTGTAACCTCCGGGGTGTGAACTTCACCCTCCTTCCCTGTGTGTGTGTGTGTGTGTGTGTGTGTGTGTGTTTATCAGTTGTGTTCCTGTAGCACCTCAGAGCCCGTCATGGACCAGGCCCCCGTTGTGCTAGGCAGGCCCAGGCACTTGCTATGTGCCTCACCACGAGTGACATGCTACACAGCGCTCGGACGTATCCCCCCAGGCTGAGAGCTAATAGTTGGAAACCTCGGCTATGGCACAACACATTTTGAATTCACTACCCAGAGGTCAGAGCAAGCACTGGCTGCTACGTCGCTCCTGGCCCTTCTCTTTGAGGCCCCCCAGCACAGCGTAGTGTGTCAAGTACAAACTCGCCTGGACCCCCTGGGTATTTACTTGGCTCAGCTAAGCCACACCTCCGCCGCCCAGGTTACCACAGCTACACTACTGTTGATACTCACACTTGCTCTCATCAAGCTAGCACCAGTGTGTGAACACGAGCTGGGAAACAACCCCAGCACGTAGTGTAGACTTAGCCCCAGGGTTAGCGTCACTGATGGTGCATGCAGAGCTCTCCTGCCATGGCCTACCTGGTGGCCATCAGCCTCAATCTGCAGATGACGAGAGAAAGCCTGTCAGAGGCCAGTCATCCCTGTCAAAAGTGACTGATGTGGAGTGAATCAATGCACAGCTAGTTTCTTCCACTCCGTACAACCCCAGACTGCACCCCACCTTTGCTCTGGGAAAGGCATGCTCTTGGAAGTCTACTTTCCAAACCAGGCATCCCTGAGGATGGTTGAGGTGAATGACAGGTTTCAGAGTAGCAGCCGTGTTAGTCTGTATCCGCAAAAAGAACAGGAGTCCTTGTGGCACCTTAGAGACTAACAAATTTATTTGAGCATAAGCTTTCGTGGGCTACAGCCCACTTCTTCGGCTGCATAGAGTGGAACACACAGACAGAAGATATTTATACATACAGAGACCATGAAAAGGTGGAAGTAGCCAGACCAACTGTAAGAGGCCAATCAATTGAGATGAGCTATCATCAGCAGGAGAAAAAAACGTTTGAAGTGATAATCGAGATGACCCATAGAAGGTGTGAGGAGAACTTAACATGGGGAAATAGATTCAATTAGTGTAATGACCCAACTATTCCCAGTCTCTGTTATGAGGCCATCCAAGAGGAAAAGGTTCTTGGAATGAGCCTGTTCTGGAGAGAGCAGCGAGGTGCCCCCCTATCAATCTCCTTTTCACTTACTAATGCGGCATGACATTTATTAGCGCCTCGCTGGAGTGGCAGTACACCCAGCGGCAGCAGTCTCCACCAACCCAGTTTCAAAGCTTTGTATCCTTTCCTCCCCTGAACATAACCTGTGCAGGCTGGAGTCTCGAGTGGAAATGTCTGTCAGTCTTTGTGGCAATCACTTGGTATCTAGGCACCAAATGCCTCAGCTGCCCGAGTCCGGCTTTTGTACAATTACCCCATTGCAGGCAACCAGTGAACACTCTGGAGAGCTCTTGATTGCTCAGGGACCAGCCACAGCTATCTAGCACTGATAGTTTTGTCTTTTTAATGCATTAGGCAAATTCTCTGCTCAGTGACCCTCCAAGTGTCACTTTTGTATGTGTTGTGTAGACTCCTGTGTTCCCAGGTGAGACGGTAACACAAAAGCACAGGAAGAACGCGGGTGGGGCCAACACTTACTAAAAGCTTTTTTCTTTTTTATACTTGACTGAGCTCTTTCTATTGGTTTACAGCAGCTGGATTCCTGGCATCTTTTGTTCTGTCTCCTTCCCCCTCCTCAGCAGCTGTGTCCACACATGAACTTGTAGGTGTGTTTCAACCCGAGTTAACTAACAACACTTGTCAACAGGAAAAAGAGGTCTATGGCTAGTCATGCGCTTAACCCTAAGCTGAAGCCTAGAGTTAGCCACTACTGCGGTGCAGAAACCAGAATTTCCAGGTCAGAGACAATTCTGCACTTTTGTGTTTTCCCTTCGAACTCTGACAGAAATCCAAGCACTTTGAAATTTTCCACAAAACAAAATGATTGAAAAAAATTTGATCTTGGCTCAGTCAAAAGGTTTTGTTTCAGTTTTTACTCTTTATTAAGTTTCCATAGTATAAAATAAACCTTGAAATGAAAAACCCAAAGGTTCCATTACAAAAAGACCCAACTGGAACATTTTGAAATGATTGAAAAGCTTCCTGGTGGGGAGTTTTCTGAAGTGAAATTCAGTCAAAGCTGACATCCCATGGAAAATGTTTGTTGACAAAACAGCATTTTCCAACAGAAAAATGTTCCAGCTGAAAAATGTTGGCCTTTTCTACTCACCACGGCTATCTTTCCCATCATACTGGGTGCTCTTAAAATATGCAAAATAGAAACTAATTAGACGATAAGAAAAAAAGGTTTCTTTTTTGATTCAAACCTAAACTTCAGGGTTCTCTAAAATTCTTCTGTGGTTAATTATTTCCACCAGTATTCACAGAATCATAGAAGATTAGGGTTGGAAGAGACCTCAGGAGGTCATCTAGTCCAATCCCCTGCTCAAAGCAGGATCATCCCCAACTAAATCCTACGGAGACCAGCCATGATTCCTTCAGTAAACAAGCCAATAATGGGATTGCTTTAGATAGAAATGAAAAGACCAGTGTGATTCTTTCCAAAGTGTGTCAAGGCAAAATCTGGAATGTGGCTTTAAACAGGAGATATTTCTATGACAAATGCATTGACTGCACTTTATAAACACCAGAAATCTAGCAAGGTATTACTTTCTCTTCCATGCTCAGGAAAGCAATACAAAGAAGCCAGCTGAGCCAGCCATGATCAGCTCTGTTACATTGCCATGTAAAGGTTGCATTGATTTAGAAACAGGAGAAGCCAAGTGAAAGATGGCCTGGGACTCAAACAACAGAACTCAGACTATGGGTAATTTTACCTGTCGCCTAGTGTCTTTAATGGCAGGATGTTTGGGTTTAAACACAATGCCCTTTGGTTGAAACATCCTCTTGTGTGGTGGGAGGAAGACTAAAATGTGTCATTCCAATGAAAATGGCCTATCTCGTAGCCCTTTTCTCTCTCTGGAGCATTCTGCTATCAATCCAAGGCTCGCCCTAGGGCTTGGGCACTGGGCTCCCCTGCCAGGCAGTGCTGCCTAGTGGATAGAGCCCTGGACTGGGACTCAGGAGACCTGGTCTTTGTTCCTGGCTCTACCTCTGATCTGCTATGTGATCCTGGGCAAGTCATATCGCTCTGTGCCTCGGTTTCCCCGTGGGCATAATTCCACTGACTTCCTTTGTAAAGTGTTTTGAGATCCATTGATGAAAAGCCCTGTATAAGAGCGGAGTGTTGTTTTATGAATTGCTGGAAGTGCGGCTGATAGACGTCATGGCATCACCCACTTTCTCACAAGATGTTTCTTCTTTTCTAGAGAGAGAGAGAGTCTGGAAGAGCCACCCCTACCCTTCACAATTCAAGCACCAGCCTCAGTGGGCTAGGAGTAGAACTGGGGTAATTATTATTTTTTTTGATGAATAGTTTATTCCCCTGAGAATGCAGTTGTGGGTCAATCGAAACTCTGCCTCCCCACGCTGCAGTCACCCCTTCACTTGCATTTCTTAGGGCAATAAGCCTCTTCTCCCTTTCTTTGAGACCAGGCTCTCCTTCCCAGGTGGATTTTCCTGACTTCACTCCATTTAAGGTCAGCATGGTTCATTCAGAAATAGTTGGCATGTCTGATTCCCCCCCACCCCTGTGCCCATTTTAAATGGAGCAGTTTATCTCATTTCCAGACTCTGGAGAGCCTGCACAATGGATACTGCACGGCTCGGCTCGAGCTGACCCATGATGGAGGCTTTGTGTTTCAAGCTGCAGCAGAACTGTGGGCACGTTGCCTGGTGCTTTGCTGTTTGAATGGCATCCCAGCCCAAGCTCTGTACTGCCAGCCCAGAATTCTGTTGCAAAGAATGGGAGGAGGAGGAGAGGAGAACAGGGCTGTGAGTCAAAGTGCATTAAATCAGGCACTGTGAATTCTCACTGAAATACTGTATCAACAATAGCTCGAGAGCAAAGTCTTTTTGTATATAAAGATTCAGCATCATAACTGGAAAGTACTGTGGGAGCCAAAACAAAGAGAGAATAGCAAAATAGGATCCCTTTTTAAAATTACGATACTAGAATTTGTTTGCCTATGAGGTTTATGGGGATTAATTGTGTTCCAGATGTCCGTATCTCAAATGGCTTTTTGCAGAAGTAGTTACAAAGAACAGGGGAAAGCTCCTTGTGTTTATTTTCTGCAGTTAATAAAAGGAAAACCCTTTGCCCATGGCAGGACTTCTCATAAACATCAGTTAATAAGCTGTCAGAACCTAACCCATTATGGAGCCCTCTTAAGAGTTTGCCAACATGGATTAATTTGCGGGGCCACCATACTTCATTCTGCCCAGTGACAACCTCAGGTTGAAGCAATTTTGCTGTCTTGTAACTCACAAAGTAATTATTATCCCAGGTTGCATCTGGGCAGGGACCCAGGTTTATACATCAACACAAATGCAGCTCTGTTTACAGGGAGAGGCCAGGAGAGCTCAGCAAAAACCCACTCCCTGAGCAAGGTCATCTTCAGTTGGTTGGTTTCCAAAGTTACGAGGGTCACAGCCCTAAGGAGATATTAGTCATTGAAGGCATTATATACCATTAGGGGAGGGGAAAATCAGAGCAACCAGAATAGTGACAAGGAATGCCGCAAATGTGAACCTAATACAAATAAATGATGATTTTTTACATAATGAATAATTAGCATTCGGAACTCATTGCCACATGATAACATTGG
>NW_020664587.1:16822076-16835017 GCF_002925995.2 Terrapene triunguis
CCCCCCCCTCCCCGGCGGCCAGAGCGCCGGGGGCAGGGCGGCGAGAGGGCGGCGAGCCCCGGCTGGGGCTCGGCTCGGCTCTCCCCCCGGCAGCCAGAGCGCCGCGCCGCCCCCCTCCAGGTGCCGCCCCAAGCACCAGCTTGGGTGCTTGGTGCCTGGAGCCGGCCCTGCATGACAGATGGGAAGCAAAGACGGTTCAGCAGAACTGAGCTCCTGGCCTCAATTCATTGCATGAGGCAGAAGAGGGAGACCACAGTACGTGTGGGATTCTGGCTGGTGTGGCTAAGATAGAACACCAGATCTGTTCAGCTCCGTGTGTCTGTCTCACCTGCTACTGGCTGGAAACCCTGTGATGTCTTTCCCCCTCCCCCCCATTTAGCCTGCAGATTGTTTCTCCTCTTAGCAAAACCAGAGATTCAATTGCTGTATTTAAAAAAAAAAAAACCTACAAATTTGTCCCAGGTGAATTTTTGTCACTTTCATCAGCGGAAATGGAAACACTGCCCTCGATAGGGAACCAGGGCACAGGGAGACTGCCTTGGCCAAAGCCAAAGCATAGGGCATCTGTGGCTGAGCTAGGAATTGAACGTAGATCTCCTGAATGCCAGACTAGTGCCTTCATTCCCAGAGCAGCCCTCCTTTCCTCGGAGGGAGTGAACAGAGGAAGGAACACCTGGGGGGTTAGTCCAGAGAGACTTGTTAGTTCTCATCTGTAAAAGGGGGATAATCAACCCTTCCTCTGCCTTGTCTATTCATGCCATAAACTCCTCCTGGCAGGGACAGTCTCTCACTACGTGAGTGTACAGAGCTTAGTATAATGAAGCTTCTGTCCTGACTGGAATGTCTTGGGCAGACCCCCCAGCTGTCTAAGTTGCCTTTAGTGGGGTGATAGTGTACATCAGCTGAGGGTCTTTCTCTCTCTAGGTGCTGCTACAATGCAAATAATATAACTACGTTTACAATTCTATAGTATTTTAAAGGTTTTTAGTGAAGTTATTTCATAAAAGGTATATTTGAGTCTTTCCACCCAATCAACAGATCTAAAGTTGTCTGTCTGAGACAAATTCTGAGCTAAATAGGTTCAGAATGTCTGGCACAATCATGTGATCTGTCTGAAGCAAGAATAGCCACACAAAGACTCTGTCCTGTGCTTTCTGGGGACATCTCTGCCAAGTGACCCGCCTTGGATGTGCTCTGCTTTCCTTCTTGCTGAAGGACAGAAGAGATTTCTGGTGCATGAAGTACAAGCTGGTGGGCATACTGGATGAGAAGATACTTGGTCTGGAAGTGCACATTTCAACACTGCATCGAATCTGAGAAAAGGAAGACTTCTTGCACAACCAGATTCTGAAATGATTGTCATAGATGCAGGAAGAGGAAAGATCGGCCATAAGAGAACTGGAAACAATAGAAACTGAGGATGTGGACTGTTGGTTTGTGACCAAGAGGAAAAGAGAACCAGAAAGCATTCAACACCACTAGAAGTATCAAATCATTTTGAGATACTCAGTCACTTACCAAGGAACCTGGCTTTGGAGGAACAGATTTAAAAAAAAAAAAAAAGCTATAGGGGACACACCTGATGGGCATCCTTGCAGTATGAAGCAAACGGCTACCAAGGGAGGTTCTTCAGCCATTCGAAGAAGGCAAATAATCACCATTGGCAACTCTCTGGACTAAAATTACAAGACACTTGTAAGAATGGGTGGGATTCTAAAGTCATCTGGCAAGTCTCCACTGCTGACGATGCACATTGGAGCCAATGACATGGTATCATGTGGGACTATACAGATTATAGAAGACTTTAGGGATCTTGGAAGAGAGCTAAAGAACAGGAGATCCTCCCAATTCCATGGCTAAGTGAAGGCAGAAAAGACAGGAAGAAACCATTGTCTGTACAACTGGTGTGAAGCTGAAGGTTTTGGTTTTGTGAACACTGTGACATGCTCAAGTGGGTGAGGGAGCTATACAAATGAGACAGCATGCATCCCACAGACGTGGGGTTGGGGCCTAATCTTTTCAGTTGGAGACTAGCTGGAGCAACCAGGAGGACATAAAAAAAACCAGCAGCCCAAGGGGAGATTGTTACGAAAGGTAAATGTGGTACAAACTCAGTGTCGCAGATAATTGAACTGATGTGGCCAGGAACATGAAGAGAAGGAGTTTTCCAGGTGATTTTATACTAGCGTCGCGAGTCTGGATAACAAGCAAGAGGATTGGAAATCCTCATTGATGAGAAGAACCTGGTGGGACAATGCACGTCTGGAATATTAAAATCACTGGTTATAATCTTTGTAGGTAAAAGAGTTGGGGGTGGCACTCTACAATAAAGACACCATTACTTGTTTTAGAGTTATTAATAACTCAGAACCACAGGAACTTTCATGTACATCTATCAATGTGCTAACTAACAAAGTCCAGGAGGGGGTACTGGTGGGGGTCCGTAACATACCACTGAATCAAATTAGAGAACAGGATGAAGCATCTGTCGGTAATGTGTAGAAAGAAAAATTGTGTTGTTATGGGGGACTTCAGTTGGGGAGACATATGCCGGAGCACTCATGCACCCAGTAGAAAAACATCACTGGAGTTTCTAAAAAATGATAGATAATTTTCCAGCACAAAAGCTCTGGGCCCAATATGAGGTAACTCTATTTTGGATTTCATTATGATGGAGAAAGATGAATTAATCACTGGACTGGAAGTTGGTGGTTGGCTAGGGATCAGTTACTGTGACCTGATTATATTTAATATGGGTAAACAGAGGACACTCCCAACCAGTGAGATATCTATATCTGTATCTAGATAGATAGTGCTTCAAAATGGCCAGTTTCACAAAGCAGAGGAAAATCATGAGCCAAATTGACTGGGAGGAAAAATGTAGACAGAAAAATGTGAATGAAACTTGGGAGTTCTTTAAGAAGAGTTTCTAACATGGCCGAAAAGCCATGATTTCACAATCAAGAAAGAGGACAACTTTGGGTAAAAGCCCATCCTGGTTCAGTGGCAAAGTGAAGGCAGCAATTAGAAGTAAAAAAGCAACATATAACAAACTGAAAAAAAGGAAAACCGATCGCAATCCATATAAATGAAAAGTTATGAAATATGGAAAAATGATAAGGGAAGCAAAAACTATCAGGGAAAAATTAATAGCTGGAAGACAAAAGACAATAAGAAGGTGTTTTTTAAATATATCAGGTAAAAAAGAAATCCTGGCAATGGTGCAGGTCAATTACTAGACAGAAGTAATAAAATTGCTAGTAATGAGGCGGACAAGGCAGAAGTCAATACTTATTTCTCTTCTGTATCTGGAAAGAAGCAGAATGATGTGCTTATATTACATGGGGATGTTGAAGTGCTTTCCAGTCCATTATAAACAATGATGCTATTAAACATCTGCTAGGGATGAACACTTCAAAATCATCAGGCTGAGATAACTTGCACCAAGCGTCCTAAACGATCTGGCTCATGTGAGCTCTGGTCCACTGATGTTAATTTTTAATACATCTTGGAAAACTGGGCACAACATTTGTTAACAGTGAGGGCGATTTGATGTTGTGAAGGCCAAGACTGTAACAGGGTTCAAAAAAGAACGAGATAAGTTCCTGGAGGGTAGGTCCATCAATGGCTATTAGCCAGGCTGGGCAGGGATAGTGTCTCTGGCCTCTGTTTGCCAGAAGCTGGGAATGGGCGACAGGGGATGGACCACTTGATGATTCCCTGTTCTGTTCATTCCCTCTGGGGCACCTGGCATTGGCCACTGTCGGAAGACAGGACACTGGGCCAGATGGACCTTTGGTCTGACCCAGTATGGATGTACTTATGTTCTTATGATTACCATTGGAACAAACTGCCAAGGGAAGTCTTGGATACTCCATCTGTTTATGTCTTCGGATCCAGACTGGAGGCCTTTCAGGATGACAATTTAGTGAAACACAAGTTGCTGAGATCGATACAGGAGTAACTGGAAGAAATGTAATGGTCTGTGATGCACAGGAGGTCAGACTAGGTGATCTAATTCCTGTCTGGTTTTCTCTGTGAATCTGTGAAGTAATTTAAATTAGTTGGATTTACCTCTGGTGAGAGGATAGTGCTATGTAGACATTGCCCATTTCCATGGCTAAAGGATGCCTGGATTATTCTGAACTCTTTGGTCCCTTCTCTACTGGAGATATTAATAAACAAATAAACAAAACAGCTAAGAGCTCACATGTTGTCTGAAATGATTATAACCCTCCACAACAACAATGAAGCATACTTTTTTGTTTGATAAGATCATTTTAAAAGGTAACTGCTTATAATAATACAATTTATTCTTTATGGCTTGGGGGCAAGCTCAGATCTAAATGAAGCATGTCTTCCATTAGAACCCTACAGAAACAAACTAATAGGCTGCAAAGAAAACCATTTGTAATGTTACTATAATTCACATGATTCATTAAACAGAAATGGAAACTGATAGTGTTTTCCCCTGCAAAAAATCCTTATGGAATTACATGCTGAGATCACTTAGTTGAACTATTTTATTGACTAAGCATCTTGTTGTGCTGATGTGTAGATTATACAGGCCTATGGCCATTTATTTTTTCATTTGCTAAAATTAGAACTTTTTATTACTACTATTATGGGGCCGATCCAGCATATTTTTTCTCCCAGCTGTGGGCTCTAGCGCATAGCAGGGTCTTTTCTTATCCCAGGTGATTCTCAAATAAGTGTCATTACTTGAGCCCTGGGCAGAGTGCATCCCAGAGCCGTGCCCTCCCAGGTCACTAGATGTCGTTTGGGGAGGTGAAGGGGGGACGATGCAGATAGGAACATGGGCAGGAGAGGTTGTCTTCTCGCTGCAGAGAGACTGCATTGCCCTGCTTTGTACCTGAACCCTGATGTGCCTGTGAATCGATTATGACTGGAATGTGAAACATTTAGACTATCGCTCTGCTGTTTGTCTGGTGGCTGGGCTTTTCAAAGGACCCTCAGGAAGTTTGGCATCTTAATCCTATGGCATCAAAGTCCAATGGAGCTGAGTGCCCGACTCCTTCGAAAACCCCAGCCAATAACTATAATGATTTGTTATAACCTCCCCTCTCCTCCCCCACCACCAAGTGTGGGGATGGGGCACTGGACTGGGAATCAGGAGATCTGGATTCTGTTACTGGCTCTTTGTGATCTTGGGTAAGTCCCTCTCTGGGCTTCAGTATCCCAATCTCTGCAATGGGGAGAATGAAGTTTGCCTTCCTTTGTGAAGTGTTTTGTGATCTATGGATGAAAAGCTCCTTCTAAGTGCTAAGTATAATTATTAGTAGTGTTTTATTATCCTCGTCGTTCTTATGTAATTCATGATTCAAAAATGATTATTCTCAGCAGAGCTGAGATATTAACGGGGAGCTTAACTAAACTCATCATTATAATTTCACAGTTTCCCGCGCTTTGATTCTGGCACACTCAGAACTTTCACTTGGGAAAGCTGACTCTGAATCCCTGAAAATCTGCCTTTGATTCTTCCATTTCCTGTCTTCAAAGTGACAATTAAATTCAATTTAAACATGAATAACTCATCACTCTGAAATCAGGCTAGTCCAAAAGGCAAAGGTTAAATTGCCCACCCTGGGTATTTTATGCACAGATTAATAACAAAGAGAGTTATATGCTAATATTTACACATCACAGTGGAGATAAGACTGAAAAATGCCACATACATAAATATGTCATGACTAAGTTAACCTCCTCCCTTTTATTCTTTATTTTTTAGAAATTAATTTGGGATCTTTAACGCCCCCATCTGTGGTGGGCAAGAAGATTCTTGGGTGAAGTTCTCAGCTGAAGGACAGCAGTATGAAAAGTACAGCATCCCTGACTCAGATCCTTGGAGCTATTTAGGCTCCTAACTTCCACTGCAATCAATGGGGGTTGGGAGCCTACATGTCTTTTAGGATATAGGCCTTAATATTTATTATTATCACAACACTCAGCAGCCTCAACCAAGATCAGGCCCCATTGTGCTAGGTGCTGCACAAACACAGGGTGAGAGGAGCTGATGGGCGGGGCCTGCTGGTGGGCAGGAGGTGCTGGGGGGAGGGAGAGGAGCTGATCGGGGCTGCTGCCAGTGGGTGCTGAGCTCTGGCCCCGGAGCACCCATGGAATCGGCGCCCATGACCGTGCTGACTGTGGCCCATGTCTTGGTCTGGGATTGGATAGATTACCTCTGAGCTGCAGACGGACATGAAGAATCTTTCCCATCAGCGTACAGGGCATGCATTGCTTTTCAGGTGATTCACATCTTCAAGATCTAGAGACGTTTCTCTTGAAATGCAAGCTCAGCCCTGCTGAAGGACGTCACCATTGGTTAATGTCAAGTAGGAGAGAGAACGCTGTTTAAAGGGTTTCAGAAAAACAGCACATGGAGCAGGTTTTAATGCTGCTTCTGACAGTCCTCCTGTTTGTGGCCTTGATATGCTGCAGAATAGACTCTATCTTCCCCTGACCATTTATCAGTGGTATCACACAGCGGAGAAAGAGATGTTAAAAGCTATTGTAGATGAGCCTATGCTGACCTTAGCACTGATTAATGTATTTGTGAACGCTAACCAATCTGACAATCTCACATTCATCAGTGGAAAATCAATCTGAAGGATACAATGTGTTGCACCTACTTTAATGTTGATAGAGCATGCTGGAATTGACAAAGTATCTCAGTATCTTATTGCATAGGAAACAGAATACTTGTTTTATACACTTTTTAAAAATCTTTCCTTCACTTTTTGGCAACATGCTGTACATCAAGAAAAAACAAAGACCGATGAAGGTAGCGGGGCCATTTTGCGAGTCTTGTCTATCTCCTTTTGCATCTGGCAGTTCCATTGGAATGTTCAGAGTAAGGCGAACGCTGCACTAATGGAATGTAACTTTTTGCTAGCATCATTTACATTTTGCTTTATTAGACAAAAGTCAAGTAATTAATCAGTTGATTGCTTAATTCAAAATTCAGTCAATTGCAATTTAGGCTTCATCACTTTGCTTTCCACATGATGAAATCTGTTTGATAAATTTGATGCTTTTTTTGGTTGCTTGGCTGTGCATTAAAAAAAAAAAACACACACGAGGGGATGGTGAGAAAGTGCCTCAGAATTCCACCTGTGCTGGAATGTAGATTTCAGGGCCTTGGTTAACTTAGTGAAATTTCTAGGACACCCCAGTTAGATGTTGATAAAAGAACCCAGGGGTCTGATTTTAAGAGGTCCTTAGCACCCGCAGCTCCTGTTGATTTCCACTGGCGTTTTTGGCGGGTCAACACTTCTGAAAATCAGGTCCCTCCATTCCCAGAACGTGAAGTTCACCCCAGTGCAGAGAGCCTGCAAAAGGTACTACACCCACCGCAAACTCTAGTTATATTCTGCATTAAGGAGCAAACCCCCCTCTACTCTGCAGCTGCACAGAGCACCTTGGAAGAACTTTGCTCATCCAGTAGGCTGTGGCGTGTGGGGCGCTATGCATGCCTGTGTAACCCACACACCTCCTGGGTGTGGTGTTCTGTCCCACCTAGTAGCACTGAGATCACTTAGCGAGAGAGATTAATGAGTCTGCTCTACAGCATTAGCTAACAGCCGGTTGGCTATTAGCTCATCCGGTAGAGGCTTATGTACTGAGATCCCAGGTTCGCTCCTGCTCGCCGATGACCGGGCTCTGTCAGCGTTACACCTGCACATGCTACGCAAGCTCCCTGCACTAAAGTATGTAAGGGTCAGGCAGGAGTAGGGACGTGATGGGTATGGATCTTGGAGGATGCCATGTAAGGGTGCACAGAGTCCATTGGCCCAAGTAGCCTGTGGGCTCCCTCCAAACCTGGAGGGAAGGATTAATCTTCCTTGGCTCCTTGTGTAACTGATCAATATATAGCTGGCTGCTCATGCCAGTGGGTGCTTGGTCTTAGAATTGAGCCGGAGAGGCCCTAAAGCAGCAGCCATAGAGGAGGGAATGAGACTGCTAGATTTCAGTAAACTGCAGTAAGAGCATCGCTGCACAATAACGGAGAAATGAGAATTTACAGGATCTTCCCTCTAAAGAATTTCCCAAAAGATAAAGCAACAGAAGCAAGGATCTTTCCCCCTTATAAGTTATAAAAGGAACAGGCATTCTGTAATGTTAAACCATTTACTGCAGCCTAGCATGGCTTAAAGTGGAGCATCATTCAGGAATCTCGGCTTGATCACAAAGATGCAGCTATAGTGGTGGAAAATGCTTTCCTCTTAAGACAAGTAAACACACAAATGGAAAGCCTCACTCCATTAACAAACCAAAGATCGATGGCTTTCTTCTTCCACACACACTGTATATGACAAATAGACCTCTCCACATGCACATCTGACGGAACCAGGTTCTGCGTTGCACATCATCGAGTGTTAGGGGCGATCAGGAGAAAAATCCGGTTTTTACAAGCTAATATGTTATTATTAGTTTGTATCTCTCTGAGAGACTCTCCAGTGGAATTGTAATCTGGTGAACCTGGAGCCCATGAAATGAGATTTTCCGTTGTGTGAGTTAGGAATACGTATGATATATTAAAGCAGATTTACTTTCCATATAAGGAAGGTATCAACTGAGCTCTGATGAATTAACCTTAAGCAGTTCTGGTGCGGAGCAGAACACTTCTCACCTGCTGGCCTGGTTATCCTCCATCTTGCTTTATTTTATCTGTTTAGTGCATTCAAATAATTCCACCACAAATAAAATCACCTGCAATTTTGTGTGTGTGATGCTAATGGGAAAAGGATGCAAATGCCCCTTCCTGCAGGGGGAGGGCTCTGAGAGTAGGAAATTGCAAGGATTTGGTCATGGAGTTTAGTTCATCACCTGGAAGTGGCCTGGAAGCCCAGGCTGCCGAGAAGCCGGGTGGGTGAGCTGGCAGCCCTGCCTAGGGACCATCAGAACTACATTACAATCCACCTGTTTCCATGAAAAAAAATTGATATTGATAATTTGGTGAGTTTGACAAAAACTGCTGTGATGGAATTTTTCAGACCAGCTCTACTCACCCTGCACCCACTGATAGCATCGAAGTACTCAGGGAGAATGGTGTAGAGTGCATCTATCAGCCACTGCAACACAGGACGAGGAGCAAGGACAGAACTAATTGGTGCATAAAGCGTTTGGTAAAATCTTCATCAAATTGGAGGCTACACATGATTTTTACACAATGGGCTAAATTCTCTGTTGCCCTGGACCTTGTGCAGTCATTTACACCAGTGCAAAGTGAATGTAAAATGCTCCCGGATGGGAATGATTTCTGCCAGCAAAAGTCACCAGGCACCCCGCAAACCCCACTTACATCCTGCGTTAAGGGGCAAATGCAACTCTCTCCTCTGCAGCTGCAGAGAGCAACTTGGAAGAACTGTTGCTGGTCCGCTGTGCCACGGGGCGGGGCTGGGTTATGCAGGGCACAGTGCCCTCCTGCAGCAACACAGGGTGCAATCCACCCTGCCCATGGCCCAGTGCACCAGAGAATGTACCCCGTCCTCTATACCTGCCTTGTAAAAATCCCCCAAATGCACCTGTCTGTACGGCAATCGCCATCACTAGCCAAACCCAGACAGTACTTGTATGCTCATTTGTACAGCTGCTTAAAGAACTAATGACACCAATAGGCATCTCCATACTTCATACTAAGTATTTATGAGAGTTCCTTGTTGTACCTTATTTTTTTCCTTCCCTCTTCCCCATTACAAATTCTCTTCTGAGGAAAAATCAATCTCTCTCTCGTTAGGTTTTTGTTCTTTTTTGTTTGTTTTTTTGTGGCTTTCCCAGGGGGTCGCAGGGTTTGCTATCCGTTTGCCTAAGCAAGCGGAATTAATTAGTGATGCTGGATTATTAGAAATGTTGGTTTGTGTGGTGGGGTACGACTCATCCATAAACCTCCATCCCCTGGGAATTAGCCAAGGGTTAATCTTACCCCGAGCCAGTCTCTTAACATTGATGATCAGATTCACTTAAAGGGTCATTTTTGACAGCTGAGCGTCATGGGTGAGTCAGTTCCCGCTCTGTCTGCTAGCCCAGCCGTGCCTTTTCCAATTTGTAGTTGTGGTATTATCAAGACATTTACAATATTTTACCTGTCACTGCTCAGCCTTATGAGCGCCATAAATAATAGGACACGAGACAAAAAAGTGGCAGCTCTCTGTTATCTCGGCTGACACATGTATGCCTGCAGGAAGTCTGCAGGAAACTGACCAAAACCAGTTTGCAATGCAGAAAAACCTTTGTTCCCCAGGGGTGTTTGGCAGCTTTGCTTCATGTGACGTATGGTTTGTGGAACGGAATGCTTGCAGAGTTTTCGGGTGCATGAGCCTGTAACTGGATGCCTTGCGTGATTTCGACAAAACAGCATATTTCATCCGCAAACAACGTACTTGGAGAACAATCTGTTTTACAAGAACTCTTTAGTTCTATAAAGCATTTGGGCAAGATTCACAGGTGACTCTACAATGACAAATGACAGAGGGGTGGAGATGGTATGGAAAGCAACTGCAGTCCCAAGTATAATTGGAAACAATAGCTGAAACAAGGCATTAAAAAAATTATGAATAGTACTAGGAGAGCAGCTTATATGCACAGAATGTTTGCAGCCCTCTATAGAAATACAGCACTGACTGCAACTAACAAGCTCTTTTAGGCCTTCATAGGTTGACTATCTCTATTATGGAGAATGTAGTATGTACGTATAGTGTAATTACTTTATGCACTCAGGTCTTTGTGTGGAAATCTGACTGTTAGTTGACTAGTATGAGATATTTTGTAGTGGTGTTTATCGGACACAGTCAACTCCAGTTGCATTTATTTACTTGAAAGTTTTTAATGCGATATAATTGGAAAAGGCCTATACCAAATTTGCATATTGATTTGACATTTAAGTGTATGATTAAATAAAAGCTACTGAGGTCATCACTTGACTAAATTGGCTTAATGAGTGTTGATTACACTGTGCACGTTGATTTGATTTGGCAAGATCGCTCCATCTCTTGTACTTTTGGGTCTGTTACCACTTTCTGTTCAATTATTATGGATTGGGATGGGGAAGATGCCAGCTCCATCGATGCTCCTGGATTGACGGAGTCACTGTGAACCGTATGACCAGCTTATCCGAAAGCTTGTGACTCTCTCTCGTACGGCGTTTTTCTCTCTTTTGTTAAGGACATGGTCCCTGAAGTCCTTATTCACTCTTCGCTCACAGTGAAATTCATTCCAGCATAAGGAGGACCTAACGCAAGGCTCAAAACTGGCATTGTCACTCTGCACAGGCACGAATTTCACCTTCAGTCCTCACTCTGGAAACTGGACCGTAAGTTATTATGCAAAGTTTATCAGACCTGATGTGTCTCCTGTTTTATTCTGAGTAGAAACTTTAAATAAGAGAAACATGCAGAGGAATCGATATTGTCCACTCACTTTGTAAGCATAGAACTCAGAGGGAAAACAAAGAGGCACCTGTAGCTGATGTCTCAGGCTCCTCTACTGTGTCTGAATGTGCTTTGCACAAGGCTGACTTGCATTTATAGTCAAGGAAGCCTGGAACGACGACTTTACTGAGCAGTAGTGACCTGCAATGCCACCCAGAAGCTCAGTGCATTGCCCCTAGTCTTTCCAGCCAGGGTAAAGAAAGGATAAGCCAAAATCTAGTTCTTATTAACTTTTGGGCCATCTTTCTTAGATATGATACCAACTTTCTATCTCAGGGGTTCTCAAACCGGGGGTCGGGACCCCTCAGGGGGTCGCAAGGTCATTACATGGGGGGTCGTGAGCTGTCCACCTCTACCCCAAACCCCGCTTGCCTCCAGCATTTATCATGGTGTTAAATATATTTAAAAGTGTGTTTAATTTATTAGGGGGGTCGCACTCAGAGGCTTGCGATGTGAAAGGGGTCGCCAGTAAAAAAGTTTGAGACCCACTGTTCTATCTTTAATGTTTATGGGGAGTCAAGAAACCTGGGTTCTATTCCCAGCTCCGGAGCTTGCTCACGTGCTTGGCAGAAGTCATGTCGGTTCTTATTTTCAGAAGTGGTCAGCATCTAACACCCCACGTAAACTCAGGGATGCCCAGCACCTTGCATATCATTATGATAATGACTAGCAACCCCAAGTGAGATCAGGGCCTCATTGTGCAAGGAACTGTACATAAACATCATAAGAGACAGTCCCTGCCCTGAAGAGCTTATACTATAAATAGACAAGACAGACACAGACTGTAAGAAAAGGAGTACTGTTAATCCTAATTTACACCAGGTAAACTGAGGCACGGACAGATGGTATTAAGGCCTCTAACTCCCATTGCTCTGAATGGGAGCGAGGGCCAGATATTTAAAGGTATTTAGGCCCCTAAGTGACATGTTCAAGCTCACCCAGGGAGCCTGTGGCAGAACCAGGAATGGAATCCATATCTTCTGAATCCCAGCCCAGTGCTTCCATCACAAGATCACCCTTGCTCTCTAATCTTTTTGTGTCTATGTTGTCCCACCTCTGAAATGGGTATCGTAGCACCTTCCCACTTCTGCAAATTACTTCGACATCCTCAGGTGACTGTTATTTTCTCCTGTAAGGGAAGAGGATTATAGTATAACAATCTTGCCCCCCGACACACCAATTTTTTTCAACCTGTACGTTATTCCGTTAACAATTCATGCCTCCTCACTGACAGGAATGACGGGGTAGTTTTATTCTCACTTCCGTTAATGGGAGCCTATTTATCACTCTCATTGCTGCCCAAGAAAGGGTATTGCCTCTCACAGTGATATCAACTATCAGGTAGTCCAGCTTCCCTGTCTCCTGTGGCTTGCAGACAGAGCGAGCAATGTAAGAGCATATTATACTGGCATACGGTTGTTCATTTCAGCACATAATGGGTAAGAAATAGTCAAATATAATGAACTACAATGGAATTTGATCTGCTCTTATAAT